>NW_017306477.1:889002-958987 GCF_000935625.1 Nanorana parkeri | reverse complement strand
GATTCTGACGAAGCCCTGGGAAAGTAGGCGGGGCGAAACGCGTCATGGCAGTGGACGCTAAGCTGAGAACTCACCTGCATGTCAGGTAGTATTCTGACTCCGATCGTTGTGATAGCGAAATATATCCCTTGCTGAGACCTCTATGCCTGGCCTGTATAAGCAGATATACTCACTGCGGACAATCCTCGTCAGATAGCTGAACTCGTCAATACCGATTCATTCAAAAGAGGTGTTTATTCTTTAACATCAGGTTACAGCAGATGATAGGAACAGCAGTTGAACGGTTATAGTATTGTGCGGTCAGAAAATGATGCCTTTCCTCCGTACTGTGCAGATTACCTGTGTGTCCTTGTTACATGTGGCTTTCAACTGTGGCCATGACACAGGAAGTACTGCACACAGGAAGAAGGGTGGGGCTACATACAGAGAGGAAATACATCGTAGACATCACAAAGAATCACAGAAAAACATGTACATTACAACAAAATGCCACTAGATGGCAGCATAGGATAACACATGAATTTAGCTATGAGAAAATAGTTAGGCAAATCACACTATATAAATTCTAACCTATATAACAATGCTAATATTAACTGAGGCTATGCATCTCATATTCTATGCCCCTATTGGGGCGGCACAGGTAGCACACTCCGGTGTTAGAACGGAGACAGCACCAGCCGCAATCACATAAGAAACAGTTGTGAATTTATTCAAAATATCTTATCACATTTGAACTCCAAAAGGGAAAAGCAAATACATTTTCTCAATTGAAGATCATCCAGAGTGGAACGGCCCGGACCAATTCAAAAGAATCGGCTCCTAAAAAACAATATGCGTGAGTACTCCCATATTGAAAGCATGTATTTCTTGTCTGGAGATCTCCCTGCGTGAGATCAACCACCAGGAGACAGTTAACCACTTCATCCTGACCCAGGAAACAAAAATCGGATGAAGATATTCCTGATTTAGTACATTGTACTTCATCACCGCTGGTGGATACAAAAGTTACCCCTTGTCACCGTCTGTATCGGTTATTGGAACACACAGAACTTTGTACCCCGCAGTGGAAACAACAAATTGTAGCTATAACTTCTACCAAGATACACTGCACATTCCCCCATAGGGGTGATCGTTATATTGTTTTGATTGCTGTCAGCTTCAGTTTGACAATTGAGATCCACCGGCTTTTATATTCAACTCCATCAGCTTGTCCGTGAATGTATGCATGAAGTTAGTGAGTGAACGGTTGGATTAATCAATTTTAATCGGGGTTTCAGGTGGTGGTGTTGGTTTGTCATGATACCCTGTGTTGCAAACTGTTTTGAATAAAATGTATATTTTTGTACTTCAGCTGACACTCCGTCTCTCATATAACTGTCTTTGATTTGATCACATTTAGATCATATCATCTTTTTTTGTTAGGTTCTACTTTACAGTTGAGAATTGTTGAGTGCCACGATACCCCAAGTAGGGGTTAAGACAAATAGGGAGTGGTCTCTGGACATACTTTGTCTGTTTCTACATTCGTAAACTGTACAGGCGCCAAAACTGCGGTCATCTCAATCCAGAAAATATAAGGAAAGAATGTAGACCCTGGATAATTTACTTTATTGGTGTTGAAGTTCTGTGACAATACAAGATCATTTAACTTCTATTGGCCTCAGATGTGCTATTTAATTAAACCTATTAAAAAATGCTTTGGGGGGGGGAAGGCCAGCACCGAGTGTTCTCTAACCTTGGAAACATTTATTCTACGTTTCTCCACATCTGAGTAACACGATTTTGTATGGGTAAGTCTGCGACACAATACAATAAATAGTAGTTGGTGATATTCAGCTCTCTCTGGCAATAATGGCAAAAAGCCCAATTCACTTCACAGCCTTTGCCAAATTTATTGTTTCCGATTTCTAAAGTTTCGTATACCTTTCCCCAAGTCCCACTAACAGTTGAAATTTTTGGACGTATACACAGGTAGATAAAAATCATTGAAGAGGCACTAATTCCTCCAGCACGGCATATGTGAAGTTACCAGCAATTCATGGACTGTTGGTGGGACTTCAGGGCAGGTTTAGAAGATGAGAAAATGTGTGCCTTGGGTGTGTGAAGGATCACTGAATGATTGTATTTCCTAGAAGGTCGTACTCTCCAGTTGCTCCGCTCATTTTTTACTCGCTGTATAGACTTCAAAATTCACAATGGTCCACAGACCCAAAACGATATTTTCTGAAAGCAGAGATCTTTTAGAATTTGATTGATTATCTATGATTTTTAGTTCCCACAACACTCCTATAAAAGTTTATGTAACCTATAATTGTTAGAGGTGCACTGAAATTAAAATTTCAAAACCAAAACAAAACTGAAATGAAAAAAAATGTCAGGGCGAAACCGAAACGGAAAATTTATTTTTTCTAACTTGTTTACATTTTTAAAAATATTTCATTTTTATTTATTTTTAATTTGTTTAAATTTTATTTATTTATTAAATATTTTTATTTTTTACTTTACTTTTAGGGGCTTTGGGGAAATATTAGGGGTCTAAACATAGTCCTCAGTCTCTTTTTCTGCAACCCCGTTATAAATGAACAGGAAGCCTCTATACTGAATGTTCCTGTTCATTTATAACATGTGGAGAAAGTGTGTTTACTATAACCACAATCATGAATGAATAGGAGGTGCTGTAGATCACTTCCCATTCATTCATAATTGAGGATATAGTAAACATACTATGTCCTCAATTATTTACAAACACTCAGCGATCACTGATCACTGAGTGTTTGTACCGAATCTCCATCATGATACACTGTCACAGGAGGCTGAGTGAGCGGTGCGGGGAGGAGAGCTTGATCTGACAGCTGACTCTTCCCCCGCACACCGCCCGCCAACCTCCTGTGAAGGCACTGGCTGTCTCCGCCCACAGCGATATGTGACAGGAGGCTGAGCAGTGCGGGGAGGAGAGACGCTGGCCGCTCTCCCGATATGTGACAGGAGGCTGAGCGGTGTGGGAGGATTGACGCTGGCCGCTCACATAGCTCTCCTTCCGCAGCGCTCCGCCTCCTGTGACAGTTTTTCTCCTCTCCACTGGGACACAGAACAGCACCCAGGGGGAGGAGAGAAAGCACAGATGCACCGCTGTATTGGCCAGAAAATTGCACTTTCGGCATTTTGCCAAAAGTGTCATTTCCGGCCGATTTGGAGCAGACAGAGTCTGGAGCACTTGCCCATGGCAACCAATCAGCTTCTCTCTTCACTGTGCTCAGTTGAGATTGGACAATGAGAGATAGAAGCTCATGCCATACAAATCTGCTCCAGATTTTGTCTGCTCCAGTTTTGATAAATTCCCCCCAATAATGTTATACAAAATTCATACTAAGTGAAATTGGCAAAAAAAAAACAAACATATTCAGTATGTCTTTGCAATAGACCTTTCACCGCTTCATCGCTGCAAGTACAGAAAAATACCTGTTAATCTGCCAAAACTCAGTGTGGAACAGAGGGGTGCTGACTGGGCCACACACTGGTCAAATTGGTACTGCTGGCTGGCTGAAATTCGACCAGTCTATGGCCAGCTTAAAAGAGAAGTAAAGCCAAACTCAGCTCCATCGGGTAGCCATAATGTGGTATTTTTCTGATATTACATTCGACCTGTGTATAGTAAATGGTAAAATACTATAATCTTGTATATTATAAAATTACTTTTTGCCTCTGTTTGCAGAATTAATATATGCAACTTTGCAGAAGGAATGGCTTTGCGAATTGTTTTCAAATACATCCCTGCTGAGAGCGAAAAAGTAAATCGGGGTACATCTCTGAAGTACACGCACATTCCCCCATGTTTTGTCTTTGTTTGGGCTCACAACACAGTGCTTTTGCTGTACTAAAATCCCAACCAGTCTTGTCAAAGCCACCTTGTTCTCTTCTCCTGAACTACAGAATACCTTCTCATCTCTTCATCTCCTAGCCATATAGAGGAAATTGTTCTGTAGTACAAGAGAAGAACTAGGCAGTGCTGACAGTGCAATGGAAGTACTCTATTGTCAACTCAAACAAGAAGCTAGGAGCACACTGGATTTTTGGCAGGATCAACAGGTATTTCGCCCAGCGTTATACTGTTAGTATAGATGGGGGAATCAAGCATTTCTTCACATTCAGCCTGTGGGGAAAATACTATAGGTGTATGGCCAGCCATAGGGTGACAATGTATCTATGGAGGGATTTAAGGCTCCCACACGAGGATGCTCTCCGGGTTCGAACTACAAACACATCACAAAGGTGCTAGGGGAACATGTAGAAGAAAGCTTGGAAGTAAGAAAACATTGTACAGTATGTGGAATAGTATTCCCATTACATGCAGCTCTCTGTCTTGTTGATGTCAGCTCACATGCTTTTAGCAAAGGGGAATGTTTAGAGAGGACTTCTCAAAGATGCAGTACCCCTCACAAAGCAAGGTGCCCAATGCTGATTTTCATCACCCCAATTGACCAGGAGAGTAGGTGGCAAAGGCAGAGGTTATATTCAACCTACTTGTCCCCCATGCGGGACAATAAGTTGTTCACCCCCTCTCTGGTGAACTGGTTTAAGTTGTCCTTTGCACCTTATTTCAGTTTACCATATGTGTGGATAATTTGCGGAAAAAAAGACAAAAAACAACACAAATGAGAAATCATTTGAATCCCTTCCCGAACAACAAGATTATTCTGTCGCAATCTTTCAGTTCATTAAAGAACAGTGACGGAATAATCCCGCAATCCGGTACAATGAGCAGTGGTCTGTGAAGGGACCACCACTCATTGAGTTCATGCTGTTGCAGGGTCCCTCGGTGTCAGAGGTAGACCCTCAACAGCAAATCAGGGGTCCCAGCACTGTGATCACTGGGATTAGATAATCGCAGTGATCACATTGCTGTGACAGCCACTGAGCCAGATTGCAGCTCACTGTTTTGTGTTGTGGAATACAGTATCTCCTTAGAATACAAAAAAAAAAAAAACCCCTTAGTGCCCCCTAGGTTTTTTTTATGGAACGCTTCACGAATTTGCGTGTCATCCTTGCGCAGGGGTCATGCTAATATTCTGTGTATCGTTCAAATTTTAGAATATGTCCTGAATATTGTTCCATGCTAAAATTGGTATTTCACTCCTTTTTGTGACCTATAACTCCCAAAATAAACTGAAATCCCAAAATAAGCTGATACCCAAAAAAATGGGCTGAAAATCTCGGCTTATACTCGAGTATATACGGTACCCTGTAAATCAGGACAAATATAATAATGTATTATGAATTACTTTCTGTTAGCTACACTAATTATGTACACATTATTATTGCCAAATGTTTTTTCTTAAATTCTGTGCTATTTTTTTGTAAACAAATAAGAATTTATATTTGCATATGTCACATCAAATTTAAAGTTCATTTTGTCCTTTACAAAATTGTATATAATATGTGTAATGAATGAGGACGATGGAAATTTATGGTTAAGCAAACACATAGCAAAAATGGCAAAATTCCTCGGGCCCCCAGGAACGAAAACATTTTCTGAAGCTGTGTCACTAAGGAGTTAATATTTGCAGTTTAACTAATTCTTATGTTCTGAATTCCAGTGGCATCCTCTGGAGGGCCTCCTTTAGCACAGAGATCATAATAATAATAATATAACAATTATTATTATTATTATAATACAAGATTTATATAGTACCAATAGTTTGCACAGTGCTTTACAATAAAAAGGGATACAGTACAGTTACAATACAATCAAGATAAGAGGACAAATACAACAATTTTCCAGCACACTTACTAGCCTAGCCTGCAAAAAAAATAAAAATGTGGAAGCCACACTGCTTTGTCAAGGCCCCTCTGTGTAGTGCAGACTAACTTGTATCTATGAGAGCCTCCATCCTATTTATTTATTATTGGTATTTATGTAGCACCAACAATTTTTACACCGAGCTTTACATAGTTGCACTCAAGTAGCTTACCATCTAAGGTCCCTATCCCACATGCACACAGGGGTGATTGACACACACCTTCCGGGGTGTAAGAGGAAACTGGAGTACCCGGAGGATACCCATGCAAGCAAAGGGAGAACATGCAGAAGCCTTGCAGATAGTGTCCTGACCAGGATTTGAACTGGGGACCCTTAGCGCTGCAAGGCAGAAGTGCTAACCACTATGCCACTGTACATTCCTCCTTAAAGGAGAACTATGAGAACCTTTTCACTCACCTCATAGTTCTAGCCGACCTGTGACAATGAGACTGTCACAGGTCGGCTCAGTAGATCGGGAGGTGAGCGAACACACACGGCTCTCTGCCGTGACAGGGGAGGGGTTGGATTCCCCCCTCCCTGCTCCGATCCGCCATCACTGACTGGCGGAACGGACGGGGGAGGGGGCGGAAACAGCTGGCTCTGCCTCTAGATAGGCAGAGCCAGCTGTCAGTCACGCAGCTGGGCGGATCCCGGCACAATTGTCGGGATCCGCTTCAGCTGCGGCGTCTCAGTATACCGCGAGCAGCAGCTCACGCTAGTTTGTGTCCTCCCATTACCCTAAGGAGAACTATGGGGAAAAGCCTTAACCCCATAGTTCTCCTTTAAATGCGCGGGGACACACGAGAAGCCCAGCACATCACAATGGCAGCTGAAGCTCCCAGTGTGTCCCCACACTTTGAGCAAATTGTCCTCAACGCTGTATGGTGTGCAGCAGACATCTCCCACCACCTTCTCCCTCTATTTTAACTAATTAACCATCACCGCCCCTGGCCTGTCCAAGCCCAGTCATGCAGGCACTACACATATGCCTACTTCTGCTGTTCCAGGCCCTACATTTTTTTCAGGTCATTGGGATTAACCGACTGCATTACCACTACCCAAGCTCACAAGCTTCTTATTTTTTTATGTGGCTTTCTACGCTAGACGTGAGATCCTTCTTAGGTGGAAACTTGATACCCGTCCACAGTGGATCAGTGGTTATGAGCGGTTGAAAGAGTGTTACTGCTCCATAACTTGACTTATATGAGCCAAAACTGCCCACAAAAGTTTGATGGCGGACTGGGTGGAGGCTGGGGGGCTCACACTGGAAGGTGGGTGGGATGCAATGACTTCTCCAACTTTGTCCCCCTGGGGCTCACTAGGGGACAACTGACGCAGGGGCCACAAGACTCTGTTATCCCTATTTCTGGGTCAACCCCAGCTGTGTTTCAGGACCCTAAGTAGAAATTCATTTGGTTCCTATTTTCCATTTCTTTTCCCCCAATTTTGTACCTCTCCCCCTCCTGCCCTCTCTCTCCCCCCTCCCCTCCTGAAATAGATCATCTTGTGACAATACAGGATGTGTAAAATAAAACAGTTTCTCTGCTCGGCTGTTCTGTTAACATTATTCTTTTATTTATATATAGTATGTCTGCGCTTAATCATACTGGTATTTCTGAGTGCACTGGAACCAAGAAACCTTTTGTGTCTTCTCTGCCTCTTCTTTGCTGTGATCTCTTGTTTGCAATGTTTTGTTGTATTTTGATTTTTTTTGTTTATTTGTCAAATACTCAATAAAGTCTGCCTGTAAAAATCATTAAAAAAAATCAGGTCCTATAGGACATGCATTTGGTACAAATTTCAATGCATATATTTATATTTTTCCTTGTTTTTTTTTCCAAAGCAACGTTTGTGTAAATTGTGTATTTACCACAAAATATAGTAACATAGTTGATATTTCTGGTATGGATGTCACTCAATCTAGTAAAATCCAGTCAGCTCCAAGCCTGTGATCATTGCCTGCTAGTTGCTCACCTCTGACGTGTTTCACCCAATCAGGCTTGACTGATTGCCTGATTGGGTGAAACTCGTTAGAGGTGAGCAACTAGCGGATCAAAGCTTGGAGCTGACTGGATTTAACAAATAAAGAAGCATTGGGTGAAGATTGGCAGTGTGCTGCTGTGTTTTTGGATTGCATTTGCTGTGGAGTATGGACGTCTCCCTGACCAGCACCTGCAACAAACCCAAGCAGTGGAAGGAACAGTGGAGGTCTCTCTTTGTGTTTGGAAATGGTCACATGTGGTTAGCTTGGAACTGTTTTTTAAGTCAAACCAAGTCCATTTACCCTAACCACTCCCGAAGAGTGCACTTAACCTGATGTTTATCACCCAACAAACTATGCTTCCGGGTTGATCTTTATGTAGATGACCCCATGTAACAGGTCAGGTTTACTTGTGCTGTCCTTAATTTTGGTGATATTTGTATCAGATACATTGAACTTTCATATGTTGTTTTATCACATCAACTACCCAAATACATTGCATATGTACTGAAATTTCCATTTAATTGCTCATTTAATTGGCCTGATTATTAGAACTGTACAAAGGAAGAACTCTCCTAATCACAGCAATAACTCACATGTTCTGTTTTGATCTCCAGCATGGATCAAACAATATAAAAATGGAATTCGTATTGTCGCTATGAACAACCAGAACACGTCTTCTGACACTCCCCATTATGAAGCCCTTAGTTTTTCCCAAGCCAGGACCCTTTCAATATGTTCCACGTTTGCCAGTGAGAAATGGAGCTGTCAAGCACGTGGGTGCTGATTCTAATACTGAAAAGCAAAAGGCAAACAATCTCAAGCTCACACAGGTCTCACACGGTCCTGTATTGTAATCAATTATTGTATTTTTGTACTATTTTTAAACCCACCGCTGCCAGCAGAAACAATATAGCAGCTTTAAAGATGATTTGCTTTGTTGATTTAACCCCTTTGAAAGCTCTCTAGTAGATGGATAACATTCAATGGCTGCTAAGCAAGTTAATTAACAAGGCTGAGTCGATGGTCTGTCCCCTGAGGGGCAGGTAATGGGAAAACAAATAACCTGATTCCTTTAAAACCAGAAATCCGTATTTCAAAGGCATCGTGGACAGCAAAGGCTGAAGAATTCCAATAGCAGCTGAGAAGAAATGTATTTTTCCAGGCAAAGCCATCTCAGCGGACAGGCCCGTGCATAGCTGTATGCAGAGCAAAGTAGAAGGGTCCCATTCTGCCTCATGTTTAATTCAGGAAGTTTGGTCCTTGCGCATATTACTCATCTACTACTAGAGAGAGATTCCCTTCAGAATAACACTGTTCCACCTTTGTAAGTCCTCTATTACTAGATCGCAATTAATTCTCAAGCTGGCCGACCGTGTCATAGCAATCCTTCTGGCCAGTCCTTAATCTCTTCCCATCAATGTAATGCGTATATGCGGCAGCACGGCAGGTGGGCCTTAATGCCAGGCTGCCACATATATACAGTTGGGGGGATTTATCAAAACTGGAGCAGAAGAATCTGGAGTAGTTGCCTATGGCAACCAAATCAGCTTCTCTTTTCAGTTTGTTCAGTTAAGATTTTAAATGAAAGGTAGAAACTTATTGGTTGCCATGCACAGCTGCTCCAGAAATTGTCTGCTCCAGTTTTGATAAATTCCCTTCAGCATGTCTATAGGGCTTTGCTGTTGTGTGCAAAGAGCATGCTCCTTGTGCACCCCAGCTGAGTCACAGACAGCTCCCTATAATGAGGCAGCCCGAGGTTGCTAAGAGCACTTAGCAACCTGTGACGCTCTTTCTGACTTCCCACCCAGCTCACTTACATCACTGGTTGCCAAGAGGTTGTTGGCGTCCCATGGAGCTCCTGGCAACCAGTGATGTCAATGAGCTAGGCAAGATGGCGGACAGAGCCGATGACGACTCCAAGCCCAATCCTGGAACGGCCATACTATGACAGCACCACCCCCATTGCCCCCATCTTCCCTGAAACAACCATACTCTGACAGCACCCCCAACCCACCCTCGCCTCAGGCGGCAAAAAGTATAAGGATAGCCCTGATGACATGCAATGACAGCAGTCACATGATCAGGACTTCGCTTCACAACATTAGGACCCAGGACTGGTGGGAGATGGCAGCAAGGGGTTAATCTAGCTAAACCAAGAATGAAATATAAATGCAGCCTAGCAGACCTTAGATGTGATGGCTTCAATTATTTCTTTTTTATTCACCTGGAAATCTTGCGAGTAACTCACTTCCTGTCCTAGGATGACAGAGTTTTACTGCACTGTACCTGTGGAAGAGCAGCGTTGTCACTCTTGGTTGCTCTCTTGCTGTGTACTACAAACTACTCACCATCTCCTCATCTCCATTACCTACAGGTAGGCTGACTATATGTTCAGTTTTAAACAGGACAGTATTGTTATTTCTCCCATCCTGTCGTTGCTTTAAAAAAATAAATTTTGTCCTGTTTTCCTTCTAAGGAGTGCGCCTCCTTAATGAGACCGGCCGGCCGCATTGATATAAATGTTAAGACGACCACAACCACAGCCTTAAGTTTTACATCAATACGGCCAGACGGTCTCATTAAGAAAGCGCACAGAGCGCACTCCTAAGAAGTCTCTGCCAATTCGGCAGTTCATCCGAATTGCTATATACTCGAATATACAAATTACTATATATTTGAGCATATAGTAATTCGTTGTATGGGCGCCGCCATCATGGTGCATCTGATGTAACGTAAGAAGACACACCACCCTCTTGGGTGCTTCAAGATGGTGGCGCCTATTGTTTCTAAGCCCGCATGCGTGCTTATGGACTCGCTGGTGGTCAATATGGCCGCCGCACATTTTTTTTTTCAATGTGCAGTTTCAGATTCGGAGTCTTGTTGCCTCCGAATCAGCATAATAGTTAATTTTGTCCAAAACTTTATGCTGTACACATGTACTATATTGTCATAAAACTTTGTTATCATCTTACTTTTTCATGAATACAGAATATTAAAACAGCCCCGATTTTGCCATCCCAATGTCCCGTTTTTGGCTGAAGGAAATATGGTCAGCCTACATAAAGATGAGCTGCTGTTTAGTTCACAGAAGATAGCTGGGAAGAGCCAATAAAATTGTTTGAGATGCCAGTTCATGCACAAGAATTTCCAAGGACTCAAGATTTCTGACACGATCAACAGGTATTGTTCTGTACTATGGATAATATGTTTAGCCTTTAAAAAGGAAACGAATGCTGCCATCAGATTTAACAAACTGCAGTATTTTACATTTTTGTTCTTGGGTTTTAAAATATTTTACCTGACCCTCCTGTGATGACATATTAAAGCTGACGCTTTCTACTCCATCCACGGTGCCACGTCGCTTATCTTCACCCATTGGTTGGCTCCTTCTCATGTAACGCCTACACATGCCCACAGGGGTAACATCCTCCCTGGCACTCTGCTGCTGACAGATGCCAAGGGTGAACAGGTGTATACACTGTACTGCATACCAGGGACGTGCGGTCAGGGGAGGCAGGTGAGGTAGAGCATCACCTAGAATTATGGAGGAAAAAGCTATCAGCTTCATGTCTGAATCTGACAGCTTTTTCTCCATTCAGATCGCCATCTAACAGGTTACAGAGCAGGGAAAGCCTCTCCGCTGTGTAACCTGTCATGGATGAAGCCTGCCTGGTTATTACAGGCAGCGCTGCATCCGGCTTTTGAAAGGTAGTTAGTGAGGGACAGGGAGGCTCCTCCCTGTCTCCTCCTTCACACTAGCTTGGGGGCGGGGCTTCGTCCGATGGGGCTTTGACCGACTGGGCGGGGCTTCGTCCGGCAGGGGGCAGGGCGGGGGAATGCCTCACCCGGAATATGAGGTACCGCACGGCACTGCTGCATATAGTATGTGCTGCCGGAAGTGTACACAGTTTTAAAAATTACTAGGAGGGATCAGGGAGGGGATTTGGTTTTCAGCAGAAGAGACATGCCAAGTCTCTTCTGCTAAAATCTCTGTTTCCTAGCAATTTGTTGAAAATTACCTTAAGCTACACTTTAAGGTGGATGTTTCATTGTACTAAACATCTGGCAAAAAGAATTACCCACAAAATCAGATACAGCATACTCCCCTCTCTGGCGACTTATGTCTCCTGTGTCAGAGGTCTGGGCCCACACCACATGCCCTCCATCTTTTCTCCAACCCTCACACCACCGCTGTGTCCCGTAGTGATATAGTGGTTAAGAAAGTAACCAATGCAATAGTAAAACATCAGGAATATCTGTTTTTTATCTAGAAGTGTGCCAGGGTGCAGAGCAGTGTGCAGATGCTTCCAGGGCTCGGCTGTCCCTCCTGCGGGCCCAGGGCCAGCTTACTAGATGCCAATGGGTAGCATGGCGAGAGACCAGTGAATGTCCGTTCACTGACCTCCTTCCCACTGAATGAAGCCAGAAGCGACACTGACTGCATCACTTCCGGCTCCTCAGCTGTTATTCCCCAGCTAGAGAAGCCGGTGAAGAAGCTGATCAAGCCTGTGCTTGAAAAGCTACTTTGAAGTTCAAAGGTAAAATTTGGGCTTTTAATAGACCCCTAATGTCCTCCTAAAGAGAACCTGTCACCTCCAATGTGCTATCACATAGGGAGCTCGTGAACCTTCCTATATGATAGCAATGGAGTTAATTAAAAAGAAAAAAAGTTGTAAAAATTAAAGTTAAATAAAATAAATGTAAAAATACCCCCCAAAATTTTGAAAGTCCAAACGCGTGCATACTAACTCAAACACGTCTCAGAGGAGCCTACATACGAAAATGAAGATTGCTCTACACAGGAATCGCTGCGTGCGCCAAGATGAGAGCAATAATTCTAGGGCCAATATTCACCGTTTACTCTAAACTGATGACCTGTACATGCTTTCAAAGAGTTGCCTATGGACAAGTTGGGGTACTGTATTTTTTCGCCATCGCACACAATTTTTAGGCTTGGCATGTTGGGTATCTATTTACTCGGCACAACCTCATCTTTCATATTTCTCAAAAATGGATATTATATGTCTGTGTTTTTTGTATACTAAAATGAACTTAAGTGTATTTTTTACTGAAATTATGGGCTTGATGAAGAGTTGTGCTAATATTATGAGATGTAAACATTTTCATCTGCCGCCATTTTATTCTACAGGGTCTGTGCTTTCAGGAAATATATAATTCTGGGAGGTGGATTATAACGTGTGCAAAAAACGCAAAAATGACTCTGGCAGCAAAAGGGTTAAAGCTGTCAAGGCAAAATTAAACCAAAAATATACTTCGTACATCTCAGCAATACACGCACTTTTCGCTGTGTTTTCAGTGTTTTATGTATTTAAACATGCTGTAAATAAATTAAAATATCAGTTCATGTTCCAGAAATATAGTGTTGCTCCTACCTTGCTCTTTCAAATGACAACACATTGTCATTGGAGCTCTAAAATCCTAAGTACAAGGTGTCAGCCCTGCCTACTTTGTTTCTGATGGATTGCAAAAAAATCCAGTCCCCCTCCCCATCCCATTCCCAGCTCCATAACTCCTGCTTGTGCATAAACAGAGAGCACAGAAAACTGTCAGCGCACAAGATTTCTGGAGGAGACAACAGGTATATTTTGGACTTCCCAAACCAATATAACAATGCTTTCAATGGTATATTTAACAGACCAGAAGGGAGAAAACAAGAGAAGTTCATTGTCAAGGTTTACATACACTTTAAATGTATTGTATGCTATAAGGATCAGAATAGGAAGGGTCATTATTTTAGTCGGCTGTCAATCAAATATCAGGCGCCTGCTGACAGTAGTAGAGAGCAGACTGGGTACAGTGACAACCTCATTAGTGCGATGCGTCCTTAATTTAAAGTCAGGTTGGTGGGAGCGGGTTCGTGACCAAGCTGTATTGGTGAACTTGCAGAAGAGAAAACGGAGGTCACTGCCCTGGCATTATTTCTGGTATGTATGGATGTCTGCGTTAGAATACACACTTAAGGTAGATAATAAAGCTTTGGCTTCCTTCCTGTTTTCAAGCCATGTGTAGCATGCATATCAGACTGTGTGCACAAACACACAGTTCCCCTGTGAGGCTGTGCAAGAACTTCCAACATTCTGGATCACAAATATGACTGAACAGAATAACAGTTCCTTTAACAATGATTTTGCTGTCACATTTGAGATATTGCTACCTTATGTTTCTTGTGTGTTACCATTCAAGCAACATATATAAAAATATTATAATTTTTTAAAAATATGTCTTACCTGTTCACTTGTTTTTTTGGAGCAGGGTTCTAGGCATAGCTTCTATTGCTTTGCATAGATGGCAATGTGGAGGAGATAAGGGACAGAGTGGAGGGACAAGACTGAGTGACAGTGCTATAAATACAATGTACCACCCAGGTTTTGAGATTTTTAAGCCTTTGTTAGGAAAGACCGAACATCTAATTAACAATTGATCATGAGATCTGCCAGCACGGTACAGACAGTGTTAATTATGGCAAAAACAACTCCCCATCCACCTCATAAACATTAAATATAAAGGGAGAACTAGGTAGGATTCCGATTTGGAGTTTCCATAAAAGAGCATGTAAAAAGATAAGCAGCAACTTTTAAATATATTTTTATATATATTTCTTTATGTTTTTGGTATTGTATTTTTTTTATGCCATTTTAATGGGAATGTGGAACAAATATAAAATAGGTGCTATCCCAATTTGGCTGCAAATGTGTAACTACACTTCAGGACTGACAAATGTTTTTCAATTGTATATTTACCTATTTGCTTATCTCTAGCCAAAACCTGGAATTTTACATGGTGGCCTCACCAGACGTGTGAAGGACAACAGCATGTAGAGACTTTATACCTTAAGGGCCGGTTCACACCACAAACAGTGCATTTGAGAGTGGTTAGGCCCTGGAACGCACTGTATCGCACTCAGGCCGGCTCCCTGCACTCAGGGGCGTGAGGGGGTATGGCGGTACATTGAAGTCAATGGCACCGCAGCCACAACCCCACCCACCTCCACCCGAATGTGTGGCACATTAGTGCCTGTGGGCCGGTCCAGTGCGATCTGAAAAAACATGCCCCTGACAGCGGGGAGCCAGCCGGAGTGCAATACAGTGCATAACAGAGCCTGACCACTCCGGAACGCACTGTTTGTGGTGTGAACCGGCCCTGAAGCTAAAATATGAAATGCGTACATCTTCATTACTTGATTATCCCCTTGATTTCTGGCTTTCACTTGGGTACAGTCCTGGGTGCAGTTGGTATGAAAATAATCTGGGAAAACTGCCATGTTGTATACTGAACCATTCTGCATCACAATGTGGAAACATTACAGCGGAAAGTTACAGATGATTTAATAATAGTCTGAAACATCTGCCACTTGGAATAACGAGAAATAACTTGCATTATTTTGATGTTTTTCAAGGCACTTTGCCAGAATTCTGCTGCTACAGCAGTATGGCTTCAAAACTCTAATTAATTACACAGTTTATTATGTATATAGGGAAGATCAAAACAAAGAGGGAGAGACAGGCAAGAGAGCGGATAGATAGATAGATAGATAGATAGATAGATAGATAGATAGATAGATAGATAGATAGATAGAAGGACTGCACTGATACCGATATCAGTATTGGTATCGTTGCCGATAACGAGTATTTGGACGAGTACTTGTACTTGCCCAAATGCTCCCGACTTATCCTGATACTGGAACTTCCAGTATCAGGAAGCTGGGCGGTGGGTCACTACACGCCGCCTGGCTTCCTGATTGGCTGTGAAGTTGGCCAATCAGGAAGCCGGTGGCAAGTCATCACCTGCCCCCCCCCCCCCCCCCCCCGCCCACTTCCCCCCCGGCTTCCTGATTGGCCAGAAAGCCGGCTCCATGCTTCCTCATCACCTGGTGCTCCAGTTTTGATAAATTCCTCTCCTTATTTTTACCCTCCCTTATACCCCTTCCTCTTTACCAATCCTTAAGCTGCCCATACACATTATGATTTCTCTTGTGTTGAACAGTGTGGAAAGAGGAAATCATCGCCAGGCTATTGTATTCTGAAAGCCAGCACCCACGGCTGTCAGAATAGCCAATGTCCAATAGACAATGACTGCGGCTGATTGGCTGCACTCACTGTTTATAGCACAAATTTCCAAAAAACAAATAAAAAATGGACTTTTGCTGAGCCAGATCACAGTTCGACAGGTTTAGCAGATAATAGTCTATATTCAGTCTGTGTATGGCCAGCTTAACCCTCCTTTTTTTTTAGATGTTTTTCTTTTTCTTGCTATGGATTGAAGATGTACACTAGAAGGCATTGCTGGAGTACATACCACTCTCATTTTATAAACTCAACTAAAAAATATTTAGAAAACTCCTCCCTAAAATGTATGTTGTTGTCAGACTAGGGTTTCCATTGACGTGCAATAGCAGTCTGAAAAAATGAACACCATTGTAGCCCCCATCACCTTCTGTGATGTGGCTACTAGACATTTAGTGGCAGCCAGGGCTGTAGTCAGCCTGGCTGGATTTATAGTGGCAATTATCTGGTTAATTCCAGGTGTCTGACATTGCCTGTATCCCCCTGGGCAGATTGTGACTCTGTCATATTGTGGGACAGTGTGTCTTTCAACTAGTGGTGCATGCTGGGATAGGGTACATATACTGGAGGGATTTGCCATGTGCTCAGACTAGCCTGGACCAGTCATGGAATATGGCTGGGTGCTGTTCAGCCTGCCCCCCAGGCTAGGCCTAAGGCCTGGGGGTGGGCATGGGCTGGTGTGAGGGAAAGGTTTCCCTGAGGCCTCCAACATGGAGGAGGTCTATGTTGCTGTTAGAGGAAGAGAACCGGGACCAATGATGGCTCTTGAAGTATCCTGGAACCTGAGGACTTCAGGAGCATGGTCGGCGTCTTTCCTGTTTGAGGATCTGTATCCATCCTGCGTATCTGCTACATCAGTTACCATCCGCTTCCAAGGTCTGGTGAGTCTGGAGCTATTGTCAGTTACCTCTGAAAGCTAAGAACCCCCATACCCTCTCTCCCCAGTGAAGATGTTCAATAAACCGTTATTTTGCATTATACTATTGGAGTGGATATCAGTCTGTGGGCACTAGAATAATGGCGGTTAATGCTAATGGATGGGCAGCTGAAGAACATACCCTAGACTGACTAGAGACTGTGGCGTAACAATCGCCATAGCTACCCAGGCGGCCACTATGGGGCCCGGGGCACAGGGGAGCACAGTGGGGCCTGGCCAGATGCCGTGCGGGCCACCTGGGTCGCTATGGCATCTTATGCTGGTGGCTTTCACTGGCGGCTGTGAGAAGAATGCGCTGCTTTACCGATCACTGACAGTGATCTGTGCAGCAGCGCGTTCTTCTCACAGCCGCTGCGGAGTTAATGAGAGCCAGCAGCGACAGTGGAGCAGGCTGGGCCCGTGGTCGGCAGCAGAGGAGGAGGAGGGGCCTGGTGACGGTGAAGGAGGCGGGTCCGGCGACGGAGGAGGAGGCGGGGCCCATCAGCGATCGTGCAGGAAGAGGAGGCGGACAGGTAAGGAGGGTGACCCTGCAGAGCCCACCATAGAGAGTCTATGGTGGGCTCTGCAGGGTCACCCTCAGGTGGGCTGCGTGGAATCTCAAGTGGGCTCTGCAAGGGGCATAACTAGAAGTCACAGGGCCCCATACAAAATTTTGCTATGGGGCCCTGTAATTTCTAGTTACGCCCCTGACTAGAGATGAACAGGGCATTCAGCGGCTCCTTCGGGGGGGAGCGCTACACCATCTTAAGAAAAACTGAAAATGTCCAACTATTTTCCATCAGAATTAAACATTTTTTGCATCTTTATATTTTGAGATATTAAAACCTGTATATTTATTATATATGAGCATTTACTGTACCCAGAAGCATCACTTTGCTATGATCTGATACCGTCGTGTTTAATATTTGAACAATGTTTTCAGTAAAGAAATCTGTTACTGTGGTCCATTCTTTTATATCAACCATTACTCATCCATACATCCAGCAAGCACTGTCTGTGGATGGCCTTTCCCTTCAAGGTGTATAGAAATCTACAATATATATGTCTGCGAACCACCTTTTTTTCTGAGATAGATTGAGAGGTGATAGTTAGCCAAAGAGCCAGCAAGAAAAAGCTTGGTGAAGCGGACAGAGCTTATGGGGAAAAAGCAATCTCTGTGCAAAGGCAGGATAGATGAAGATAGACGCGGAGACATAGAGACGCACAGTGTCATTACAGGGAGTCACAACAAAGATGTCTGTAGGGGAGGGAGAGTTTCATCGGCACTCGGGAGGAAGAAAATGTTTACTTTTGATTTATAGTAGGGAGAGTGGAGACATAGATCGATGGAGGGAAAAAAATATTGAAAAGTGGCAGACATAAAATGCGCTATGATCAGGAAAATAAATGATGGATGAAGCAGGCATGCTGGCTATATTTATTAAAACCAATAGTGACTGTGCTTCTCTCCTGTGTATTCTGCCAAAAACCTGACTAGTATGTACAATGCTAGGGCTGCTTTTAAATAGATCTTGTCCCCAGACTATTCCTTTCATCAATATTAATGAAAGGCCCAAGCACCCCAAAAAGGAAAATGATGCGGAGCATGTATCACTCTCTGGCGAATGGGGAGGGATGGGCACATTGTGGCACATTGTGATATCGTGGGCACATTGTGGGAGATGCTTAAAGTGACATTAAACCCTCAGATTTTTTAACATAAACCAATACTGTAATGTGTGCCTTACTGTAATCCATGGTTGTTTCCCTGCTCTTCCTTTTAAATCCTCATGTCTTCTCATGCTTGGGGAGAACTTCCCTTTTCAGCTCAGGGCCTCTTCCTGTAGTGCTGGCTCAGGTTACAAGCCTATAGAAACGTATACACAGACACCGTGTATCCATTCCTGAGACAAGGCAGTCTGCTGCAAAACAGAAGTTCTGCTGAGCATGAGAACAGATACAGATTTAAAAGGAAGAGCAGCAAAGAGAAGGGAAACAACCATGGATTACAGTAAGGCACACATTACAGTATTGTTTTATGTTAAAAAATCTGAGGGTTTAATGTCACTTTAAACAATCTTTTGTGACTATGTCTGGTATCAGGATGCATAGATATGTACAAAGTGGCCTATGACAGGCAGAGCTTGTTGTCTTTTACTAGTCATGTGTACCTTAATCTGTCTATAACATCGTTGCCATGTCTTTTTCTGCCTCATTTAATGGCTGAATAACTTCTGACTGATTCAGCACCATAGTGTGCTTACATAAGTTTTTTTATTTTTTTATTTCCTGGGGAGACGAGGCCTATGATTAAAGTTAATTTATTTTGAGCTAGATTAACATTCAATAGACTTTATATATAACAATCACATATCTTTCAGGGATATCTTTTACATTCCATTGATGCATAAAATAATATTGCAATTTTTTTTTTGTTCAATGCACCCACATTTCAGCCACTGACTATAAATAGTGCCAGTACCAGCACTTACATCAAAGTCCGCCAACATCCATCATTTAATTATCATCAGAGCATGTAGAACGAAGGTTAATCCGTCTTACACGTTTCAGCTGTACCCAGCCTTTATCATAACCACATTGCAAACTAAGAGAATACATCTTAATAAATACCCTCTCATAGGTAGAAGCAAATAAAAAACAGGGAGTGCATATTAATTATACTCAAACCACATTATTAAATCAAGCAATGAAACTGCACACAAAGAAAACATAAATGGCAGAAACATATATGGTCAACCTCTACCCCAGCAGCTGTTAAGCCCTTTAAGCTGTGCAGCAGAATAGTCCCACTTTTCTGCAGGTTGTATCCACCTTCCTGCAAGGACTTACAGGACACAGGAAGTGGAGAGAGGCAAAGGAAGCACATTGACTTAATGCAGTTCCAGCCTGGGACTGAGACCCGCTCCTAGCAATTGCTGTGTTGAGGGACTACAGGAAGACCAGGATTGGTGTTGACAAAACTCCACAGGAGAAAATAACTAGTCTACCACCTAACCCTTTTGCAGTAGTGAGACTGCTCGGGACCCTTTGGAACATTTTCCCCTCAAATTATAATTACCCTTTTAGAGAGTGCGCTCTAACGAAAGGATAAAAGCCCAGTGCCGGCAGACAATCAAAGACCCTAAGACTCATAGATCTAAACTAAACTGGCCAGTGGCTTAGGTAGGGCTCCTGTTATTTTTAGTTTAGTTTATTTTTAGATAGGCCACCTGGGTAGCTCTGGTGTTCCCTACAGTAATGCTGTATATATTGACATTTCTGCTACAACTGTGTTCAGTACAAAGTGCAATATAGAAATGTATTATTATGGTTCTGTTGTGTAACAAAACTTTATTTCCTTGCGGGGCTTTTGTTTTTTCTTAATAAAGCCCACTTTAAGCCATAGGTGTGTCAGTGAATTTGGGTTCAGTCAGGGAAGGCCATCATTGGGGAAAGACTGGAGGACCCATCTATCAAGCAGCTTCTGGGGTGATAGCGCTACACACATATGAATTTATAATATAGAGGATGGGCACAAAAATAGGCATATAAACTAAATGTGCAAATCTGAATCTGACCTGTGGTTCTGACCTTCTGGAACTCTAGTATTTAACGTGAAAATCCATGAGCCTTCCCTGTGGCCACAGCGGACATCGGATCACGGGACCGGCAGCGGCGACGGGACACAGGTGGGGAGGGCGCGCACACCCGCAGATCGTGCAAGCAATCGGGCGTCTCTAGAGACGCCTGATCGCTTGTATGTAAACAGCCATCGCTGGCTGTTTACATGCTAACAGTTTTCCCTCTCGTGTGCGGCGCTCAGCGCGCGCACGAGAGGGGGGGAGGGGCAGGACGTCTTAAGACGCCCACCCGCTCTGAGCAGACTTCCGTCCGGCCGTTCACAAACGGCCATGGACGGAAGGTGGTTAAACAAAGTCTGCCTCAAATCACCATCTCGATGTCCAGGAAAACCCTTTTAATGCGTATTTCCACTTTTGCAGTCAGATTTGAGAAAACCCCACTATATGTTTCTTATTTGTTCCCATTCACACAGCATACCTAAAAATAACTTCAAAAAATATATTTCTTACCGTTTAGATATTTCTTTGGTGAAGGCCTTTGTGCAGATTCAGGGCTACTCAGAGCAGTTTGAAAGTGAAAGTAGAGCAACTCTCAACTGTCATTGGGTTCAAAGCAATGTAAATACTGTAAGCATGACCTGCAAAAGATGAGGGCTTATACTCATCTGTCCTGCATCCCATTCTTCTGTTCAAGAGCCATGGCTGCCTGAAAAATGTTGATAGTCAAAACTTCTGGGAGTGTCAGCGGAAGAAACCACAGCAACAGCAGGACACCAAACATCCAACACACATGGAAGAGGTCATTGCTCTACATGAATACTCGCTGAACAGACAGCAGGTCAGTTGAGTGTAAACCCACTTTGCAGGTCCTGCATTTTTTCTAGGGATGCACCGATACTCGTACTTGCCCAAATGCTCTGATACTTCCACGATACCGGAACTTCTGTTCAGAGGGAGACTTCTTCTGACCGGCAGTGCCTCGAGGGAACATGGAGCCAGCTTCCTGACCAATCAGGAAGCTGAGCGGCTGGTAATGACCCGCCTCTTGGCTTCCTGATTGGCTGGGAAGCTGGCTCCATGCTGGTTGGCTGTGAAGCCGGCTTGCTGGCCAATCAGCATCGATCCGGCCAAACAGCATGGAGCCGACTTCCTGGCCAATCAGGAAGCCGATCGGTGGGCTCAATGCTGATGGGCTGGGATGCTGGGAAGCATTCAACATCGGCCTGGCCAAACAGCTCGATGTTGATTGGCTGGGATGCCAGCTTCCTTGCCAATCAGCATCGAGCTGGCCAAACAGCATGGAGCCAGCTTTCCGGGCAATCATGAAGACGGGCTGTGGGTAATGACTTGCCACTGATTGCCAGAGAAGCCAGCTCCATGCTAGTGGAAGTACCGGTATCGGTACTTGGTATTGGCGAGTACTGAAGGATAAATATAGTTACTAGTACTCGATACCGAAAAACCGGTATCGGTGCATCCCTAATTTTTACATTTCTTAACTTTGCAACATAGATGCTGTAAAGTGCAATTGTCATTTACCCCTCCCAAGCTGTACATACTCTCCTTTATTTTTCATTTCATACTTCATTTTATTGCCCCCAGCACTTCGTTCACCACCAAAAGCAAGAGAAATACCTTGTACTTCCAGTGATCAAAAGACTCACTCTTCCTTTGTGACAGCACTGGTGAATGGTTATTGGCCAGCAAGATATCAGCACCATCACATGGAGTTGGGGAGATATGTCTCCATTGCTTCTCCTCTCTCCTGGTGGCAAATTGGGTGATAGGCAAGCAAAGAAGCAAAGCGAGGGTAGGTATAATATGGTGCTGCGGCCTTTGTTGCTTTGCCCTGCATGGTGAAGGTTCTGAACAAACTTAGGCAACCTGATTTTGTAAGAATTTTGAGCATTGGCAAATGAATCATGAGACCACACACAACAAAAAGAAAAACATCAGGAATGCCCTTTATTTATTGAAGGAAAATCAAATGAGTGCAAGTACAGATTTAGCTCCGATTTCATAAAAAATATATTATCAATAGTAAATGTATGCTTAACCAACCTTCACTTTTGCTCTAACTCATCCGCCTGTAGTCACCCAGTATATGTGCTGTTCAAGGTCAATTTCAATGATAAAAAGCATGCTATAACATTTATACCGTATATTGTATAATTTTGTTCTTTCTAACCATTGTCAGGGTGGCAGATTTTCATTTGGAAATAACGCTTACACTAGTTTTTTTGGGTTTTTTTGCTCGCATATTAAATCACACATTTTAGTCATGATGAGTAGTTAACCCAGTCAATAAAGCAGAAAGCGGATCTGGTTTCGGCTCTCCCAAAACAAATCTTGGCAGGCTGAAGCGACCAGTCTAGGAGCCAGCTGGGATCATGGTTTGAGTGAGTAGGGGGGTGGAGCCCCACTGCAAGGGTTAATAATTATCTGCCTGGAGTTCTTCTTTAAGTCCAGCTTAAGTTACAGAAACAGATATTCAATCTGAATGACTTTTACAATCTTATCTCTACTATTTTGTTATAACGGATGTGCGGGATGCCTAAATATTACTGTTCAGTCCAACAGACACCAGACTTTGACTGCCCTGCCCAGTGCACTCAGTAATCTAACAGCAACACAAGTCTATGTAAGGATGCTTGTGATGAGGGGTGTGGCTGTTAATCAGCTCTGCCAGCACAGAAGAGTGAGGGGAAAAAAAGGCATCTATACAAAAAGTGAAAGTTATCTGTAGGGAAAATCAATAGACAACCATAACTTACAATGATAATGGACTAAATAGAGGAAAAAAGGTTTCAGACTTCAAGTGGGATTTAAAAGGGATCATTTGAAAAATATGCCGGTGCAGAGTCAGCCACAACACATAGGTCACATACCTGCCACAACTGTGTGCAGTGGTTATTGTGATGTCTGTTAGGTTTGATAAACATGTACAAATAAACAAAATACTTACATTTGATGGCTTTTGTGGATCCGGGCAGCTTGATGGCACTTTTTCCTGCTCTGTCCCCATGTGCATTTTCATATATGGTGGAGGCTCTAGATGTTTCTGAACACCTCTATGTGGTGAGTAGCTACTGCATGTACAGTTTACTTTGTTACTTGATGTGTTGCCAAATTGTTGGCTTACATATCCTTTAAAGTGTATTTTGTTTCTTCTTATTTCAGAAATATTGAATCTGACACCTGTCAGAGGTACATCTTGGGTAGATGATTCATAGGTTAGGACACTCTGCACCAATCCTTACAGGATTGATTATGACTGATAGTTATTTGACATGCAAGTATGGCTTTGAAGTGTTATCTTAAAGTTGTGTATATTTTGCCTTCCCTGGTACCATGCTGACTCATCACTGTGTCTCTGTTCTCTCTATTTTTTGAAAATACAGGTTGAATATATATGTAGTGAGGAGTCACTGCTCCCATCCTGTGTGAAAATCCCCCCATCTGGAACTCCAGATACTGACCAAAGAGAGTCCAACCATGCTCTATAAACTTAATAGGAAAGTAGGTGTAAGGAAAAGATGGTGGCCACGCATGTGTGAAAACCTACATTCTGAATGATGGGAAAACATGCTTTGGTGCGCATGCATGCACAACCAGTAGTGCGCGGGAAGACATGCGCACGTCCAACGCACAGAAAGTGACATCTCATCTTAATAGATTGCCCTATATAATCCAACCTGCCAATTTGCTTCAGTGCTGATGGTCTTCAGCTTGCACCCTCACCTGTTAACCTGTGGATTGCCCGTTGCCCTGTTCTTGACCCGGATTGTTTGGCTCTCTCTGCCTGCTGCCTGCCCTTTGACCTTGGCCTGTTTCCTGGATATCCCCTTGCCGGTCGTTTTTGTACCTCGCTGCCCGGCTGGTTCTGACATTGGCTTTCTCGACCACACTCCTGCCCCACGATTCTCCCACTACTCTGCCTGCCCGGTTTGACCTCGGCCACGTTGACTACTCTGCTTCTGGATATCTCCAGCACGGTGCCCTGCCTCCTTATTGGCATTCGTGCTGACCTTGGCTTTCTCGACCATGCTCCTGCCCCACGATTCTCCCACCACTCTGCCTGCCTAGTTTGACCTCGGCCACGTTGACTACTATGCTTCTGGATATCTCCAGCACGGTGCACTGCCTCCATATTGGCATTCGTGCTTCTCGCTGTCCTTCCACACTCTGTCTCTACCTCCAGGGGGTGCAGGACACAAGACGCAAGAGAGGACCCCTCTTCCACCGGGCTCCTTCCAGGTCCGTGACAGTAGCAAGTCACACACCGATTATGTCAGATCACATCCAACTTTATCAAATCCGGACACAGCAAACAGCAGCCCCGCATAGGACTGTCCCTCTCTAACGTTCCACCAAACATTGATCTCTATGTTCAAGCCCATTGGGTTAAACATTAGAGAGAGGCATCCCTAGGCGGGGCTGCAGTGTCCTATGTTCGGGTTCAATAAAGTTACAAGTGATTTGACACCACCGGTTTGTGACTTCCTGCTTTCCTGTATTATTTGAATATATTTAATTGATCAGGTTATTGATTATTCATGAAGGAAACGTCATCTTCTCCACCCATGTTGTATTGTCAGATTGATTCAATCCACCATCACTGGGCACAATTGAATTTTTTAATCAGGACGAGCAAGGGCAGCAAACCTCAAAATACAGCCTTGGTGCCGGTAGTGTGAAACCACAATCATGTCTAATTTGTTATTCCTAATTTCATTTGAATTGCAAATGATATCTTACAAGTTAGCTACTCATTTTTCTATTCAATTAACCCTCTAAGCTCCCGTTGAAATAGGACCAATATGTTTTAAAGTATTAAAGCTGAGTAAAAATTATAATGTGCTAGTCTCTGGAGCCTATTATCTCCCAGGCAGAGAGATTCATAGCCCATCGTTAATTACACATTAATTATTCAGAAGCAATAAATTAGAATTTTAATGGAAATTTTCACTCATGTTGGTGTAACCTTGATCTGGCTTTTGTAAAAGTGCAGCCAGGGGCAATTGCAACGTTTTGGCAGCAAGGACCTTTTCTTTCTCTAAAGCATACATGTACTATAGTATTGGAGATACTTGGGAGAAAAAAAGAATTACACAGTGTTACAAAAAGTATGCACTCTAACCCCTTCAGAAAATGACACTTTATGGGATGTATTTTAAACAATTTGCAGGGCCTTTCCCTCGGTGCAGTCACATGAACAGTTTTCTGTTCAAATGAAGCCTGAATCAAAGGTTTTAAAGTGACATTAAACCCTCAGATTTTTTAACATAAACCAATACTGTAATGTGTGCCTTACTGTAATCCATGGTAGTTTCCCTTCTCTTTGCTGCTCTTCCTTTTAAATCCTCATGTCTTCTCATGCTTGGTGAGAACTTCCCTTTGCAGCTCAGGGCCTCTTCCTGTAGTGCTGGCTCAGGTTACAAACCTATACAAACCTATACACAGACACCATATATCCATTCCTGAGACAAGGCAGTCTGCTGCAAAACAGAAGTTCTGCCCAGCATGAGAACAGATACAGATTTAAAAGGAAGAGCAGCAAAGAGAAGGGAAACAACCATGGATTACAGTAAGGCACACATTACAGTATTGGTTTATGTTAAAAAATCTGAGGGTTTAATTTTACTTTAAGCACTTTACCTTTCTAATTTGAATGTACGATATATAAAATACTGCTTTATAGCCACTAGATGGAGCTGAAGAGCAATTTATTTATTTTCCTTTACTCTTCAACTCCATCTAGTGGCCATAATGTGGTATTAAATGATGGCATTCAAAATGACAAAACTTATAAAAAAAACAAAACATATTAAGAACATTTGTTTTGTGCATTCAACAAACATTACCAGAGATTTGCAGGGCAAATGGCTTTGCAAGATGTTTATAAATAGACCCTTATGTGTTATAACTAGTGATGGGGCGAACACACCTGAGTTCGGTTCGAGTTCGAACTTTAGAACATGAAAAAAGTTTGAACTCGAACTTTGAACTCGATGCAAGTCTATGGGACTAGAACTCTGAAAATCAAATCAAATGTCCCAATTTTAAAGCCTTATATGCAAGTTATTGGCCATAAAAAGGGTATGGGGATTTGGGTACTGCCCTGGGGGAAATGTATCAATGCAAAAAACACTTTTAAAAAATACAATTTGTAAAGGAGCAGTGATTTTAACATTGTTTAAAGGGTCCTAAAGGGTCTGGTATTGTTTGGGAGGGGGAACCGCACGCTTTTTTTTTTCTTCTTTATAAATGTCTTTTTTTTCTTTATTAATGTCACTTTTTGCTGCAGCAGGTTCTATACACTGTACAGATACACCACTTTACAGGCAGTTTAAGGGGACCCCACATAATATATTTTTTGAATGAAGCTTGTGTAAGTACAACTCATCCAGCCTCCTGTACAACAGCACTTACAAGGGAATAGCAGGGTCACCACTAGGAACAAATCAAGATCTGTTGCATGCACATGTGCAGCAGGGAACTTGCTAACTGGAGTAGAGAACAAAGTGAGCAGAGAAATGAGCTCATTAGTATGGTGCTCCTTCTTTTTCCTGTCTTGAGTAGGTAGGGGGTTATTCACCAAGTTTTGCTGTTGCTCCTCTAGGGGCCAATTACATTGCTAACCTTTCTGGACTTGCCTTTGGAAACACTGTTTTACTCAACTAGTCTACCATCTGGGTTCCTCACCTGTACCGTTCCTGAATGCAGGGGCCTCGTAATCTACCAAAGATGATGTGCCCCCCGGTGGTCCCCCAATGGTCCCCTTTTGCTGATGTCTTTGCTTTGATCCTGAGAGAATCCCACAGCCAATATGAACAGGTAAAAGAGTTCTCATATATGTATTTCAGTTATGTACTGTATGCTTAACTGTCTGATCAAGACAGACAGCTGATTTAACAGAATACTAAAGCGTCACTATTGACAGCATTTGGCCTTGAGTGGGATTTTTCTGTCATTTGCACCTGTTGCAGTTAACGCGTTTCACTATACAAGAGTGGATGTGGTATGAGCCCATACAAACAGAAGGAAAGGTTGGCCGCACACCTGATTTCCATGGGAAAGTTTATTTAAAATTCTACCACATCACTGGTGTCCCACCCAAGGTTCTTTTTCTTCTGATCTCTACGACTAACCCTGTGAGGGGGTGGACCTAGGGCAGTACACCAGTGATGTGGTACAAGCTTCAATAAACTATCCCAGTGGAATCCGTTGTGAGGCAACCTTTTCTTCTGTTTGTATAAGCTCATATTGGAGCAAGGATGTGCTCCCAGCAGAAAGCCCCCAGCTCATTCCTTCCCTGAGCTGTGGGGGAGCATTGCTCCTTTTGTGGGTTCTCCTTGCAGTGGATACTGTATGCTTACTCCCAGGGATAGTGATATATTACTCATAATTTAGTGAAGGCACCGCTATCTCATACCTCTCCTATTTGCTAGGAAACACCAGTATTCAATAATGACTATCTGAGACTTTTTATTGGCTCCCTATATTTATAGGATACAAGTCTGAATTTCCTATTTGTAAAAGTCTTACATAACAAAACATTGATCAGCATGTTGCCCAATTCCAGTCAATTTCTGTTTTAGTTTTGCGTAGAGTGTGGAAGACTTAAATCCTCTTTTATTGACCTCTGTTATCCTCTTGCATTATTCCTGACAGCTGAGCTAGGGAGAGCTGGAAGGGCTTAGGTCAGTGTGTATTCATAGGACCAGGGGCGGACTGGGCCGGGGGGCAGGGTGGCAATTGCCCCCGGGCCTCTCTGCTGCCTTCAAAAACTCCCGCGGCCGTCAAGGGGCCCGCCACTGGCCCCCGCTAAAAGAATCTTCCGGCCGCCAGTGCAGCGGCTCCCTCTGCCGCCATCAGATGCGGCTCTGTACTCGGCGGCTGCTCGCTCCTCAGGGCTGACCTCTGGAGGCCCCCACGGGCTGCCCTCTACAGTATCATGGAGAAGGCGGGGGAAGAGGCAGAGTGGGAGGGGGGCCAAGTTGCTGCACCATGGGCCTCTGGGTTGTACTTGCCCCCTGGGCTAAAAGTTGCCAGTCAGCCCCTGCATAGGACTCAGCATTTACTGTATAGGAGTGACAGCAAGATGCTGCGGCTCCACTGACAGAGTACCAGTTAGACTATAGAAAGTGGTATGGTACGGTGCCTGATGTCCTTGGTGTAGGGACGACAGTTTCAGCTGTGTGCAAGCCCTTCTCTTAAGAATCAAGCTGATTCCGGTCATCCACACCTCCTAATGTATTAAAGCTGAACTCTGGCCTTCCCTTCAGTCTTGTGCAGTTGTACTGGCTCCTCTTCTGGACTGAAATAGCTTCCTCTGATTTCACTGCACACGGCGAGCTTCTTACACTGCACTAGCTGCAGCTAGTCAAATAGAGCCGATTCAATTCCCAGTTGGAAGACATTCATCATGACTGTCCCTGGACCTCCCATTTCATTCTTTGGATTTCAGTTCTTTCAATTATGGAGGATCAGCATCACATGTAGGTGTTACCTAGGGTGCTCTGCATACAATGTAGTCTTCAAAGGCATGTCCACTCCTCCAGACGGACACAAGGCCATTAAGGCATCTTTATATGTTCTCTTCTCTTCCCAAGAACCAGCCCACTGCTTGTATCAGTGTATGAGGGCTCTTGAGAGGAGTACTCAACAGGGTGCTGTGATGTTTTCAGGAAGCTATATATAGC
Source organism: Nanorana parkeri (assembly GCF_000935625.1). Lineage (NCBI taxonomy): Eukaryota > Metazoa > Chordata > Amphibia > Anura > Dicroglossidae > Nanorana > Nanorana parkeri. The sequence goes on along the minus strand of NW_017306477.1, from coordinate 929,920 downwards.
ACCCTATTGGTCCCTTCCCCCAGACATGTTTTGCATACATTGCACAGAAAAGCACAGAGAACCCGTTTCTAAAAGAATGTAATGAAAAACTGGAAAACTAAAACTGAAAGGATTGATAAGGATTGAGAAGTTTCATTAGCAAGTCGATGAGGGGGAGGGTAAGGCAAAATATAATTATATATACAGTATATATATCAGCTTTAAAGCAGAACTGTCGGTCACCGCCTCCTGCAGGGATTCCTTCCTCCCCATTCATTCCTCCAGCACTCATTGGAGAGATATACAGAGAAGGGGGCGGGCACAGCTGGCTCTGGCTCTAGAGAGGCGAAACCAGCTGTCAATCAGATAGCGGGGTGGATCCTGACAATATTGTCAGGATCTTTCTTGGCTGCAGCGCAGGCAGTAGCTCACTATATGCTGTGTTTTGGGTCACAGGAGGACCTCCTACCCTCTTGTGACATAAAAGAGAACTAACGTCAAAAAAAGGTTTGACCATAGTTCTCTTGGTCATTCTGCTCTTGGTCAAGTGACCACCTACTGGTAGATAGTATAACACCTTTTGCCAGTAAGCATGGCTTGAGGGAGTCAAGTCTTTCAAATCTTCTATGTGGCTCAACCATCGGCGAGGCAAATGGAACAGCGACCCTATGTGCCTTGTGCCTAATACTGCATGGGTTTTTTGCCCATGCACTTTTACTAAACAAGAGTTGTACAACCCTACAGACTTAACTTTGCTGAGCTTTTTTTTTATTGGACAAGACAATTGTCCATTGTAACCAACCAGCTTTTGTAAAATTATAACAATGAGAGGTAACAGCTCATTGTGTGCTGTAGGTCACTTAACTTCCACATTGATGTTTGTCTCCCAAAGTATCTGTTCTTATCATAGTAATGGACATTAATAGCAGGAAGCAAAATATCTAATATTTATAGCACATAGATGTCCTTTGTTGATATATAACCTCCTTGTGTTACCTCTGTTCAAAGAAATTGAGCTATAGGATGCTGAATATTAGTACTGATACAGTATGTATGATATTAATCAATTTTACATGGCTGTGGAGGAAGAAGAAAAATGTATGTGCCAATATAGATATGCCATGGTCATGATATTAATATCTCTTTTAGGAAATTATTCCAATAATAAGTCTAACAAAAATGAAATGTGCACTTTAATGTTTGTCAGATATCACAACTGTGGGTGTGTGGTTTGTGATTTTTCTGGTTAAACATACCATTTAATACTATACAGGTTTGATCCAGCCTCAATTTTTCAGGCTCTCTATATCATTTCATACTGATTATATCACCAATCATTGTCCAAGGTCAATTTTTACTCCCCCTCACCCCATCTGTGTTTTACATGGGCCAGATTTCACTTTCATTGTACGTGACAATATGTGGAAATATTTTATGTAGACAGTTTTTGTATTATTTCTGTATATTTACAGTACTGTGCAAAAGTTTTAGGCAGGTGTGAAAAAATACTGCAAAGTAAGAATGCTTTCAGAAATAAAAGTATTAATAGTTTATTTTTATCATTCAACAAAATGGAAAGTAAATGAACAGAAGATGAATCCAAATCAAACCAATATTTGGTGTGACCACCCCTTGCCTTCAAAACAGCATGAATTCTTCTAGGTATACTTGCACACAGTTTTTGAAGGAACTCAGCAGGTAGGTTGTTCCAAACATCTTGGAGAACTAACCACTGATCTTCTGGGAATGTAGGCTGCCTCAAATCCTTCTGCCTTTTTATGTAATCCCAGACAGACTCAATGATGTTGAGATCTGGGCTCTTTGGGGCCAAACCATCACTTCCATGGCCCCTTCTTCATCTTTATGCTGAAGATAGTTCCTAATAACATTGGCTGTGTGTTTGGGTCATTGCCCTGCTGCAGAATACATTTGGGGCCAATCACACACCTCCCTGATGGTATGGCATATGGATAAGTAACTGCTTGTATTTCTCAGCATTGAGGACACCATTGATCCTGACCAAATCTCCAACCCCATTAGCAGAAATGCAGCCCCAGACTTGCAAGGAACCTCCACCATGCTGCACTGTTGCTGCAGACACTCATTATTGTACCGCTCTCCAGCCCTCCAGGAAAGAAACTGCTTCCTGCTACAGTAAAAGTATTTATTTCCTAAGCTTATCAGCTCCATCTAGTGACCATAATGTGGTATTGTTCTGATAATACATTTTACCTGAAAATAAAATAAACTAATAACATTCATTTTTGCCTCCATTCTCACAGAAAGAACGTAAGTGCAACATTGCAGGACGAATGGCTCTGCAAATTGTTTATTCATTCACCCCTAAGAATGTTTGCGTATAGTAATTTAGAGCCCTGAACATGTCTGTTATTTTTAGTGCTGACCAGCTTTAATGTGAAATCCCCTGACAATGCTTTGTGTTGTTTCTCAGGGCAGTCTTCCCCACAGTTACAACAGTGGACCACAATAAATACTGGCACATCTGCTTATAGTCTCCACCAGCAGAGCATGAGCAAGGGTGACAAAGGAGGAGAACAATAAGGAGAAAAGGACATCGCCCTTTAAGAGGATTCGACCTTCATGACAGCACCTCCAGGTACTATTTTAGGAAAGCTAAAAATTTAAAAGTAAATACATTAACATGTTAAAGATCATTTGAAATTTGAGCGATTGTATTTAATTTTACATTAAACAAAGTGAAGATATTGTAAAGAAACACATATTGCATGTTTCCATAGATTTTAGTGCCGCTAGGTCTGCCCTTCAGGTCCCTATCATTATTTCTAATTTCCAAACATTACAGAAGGCCTAAAAAGGATTTGAGAAATACAATTGATACCTAACCGATCTCTGGAGGAGGTATGACTAGGATCTGAAGGACTGACAGAGTTTCGGATAAACAGGAGCAAGGTCTGGAAGATTTATAAGGAGTATGTGGAGACGTGTCCTAAAATGCACACTGTAACCATTTCCCTACCACGGTCTTAGCTATCAAAACAGCTAGACAACCTGAATGAAACACTGGAAGAAGAGAATACGACAAATGGTTCAGCCACTTGCTCATTTAAAGAGATTCATACTTGGATGAATGCACAGGACAATTCTGCTTGTTGCATGGAAATGTCTCCAGCTTCCCTGTGGACCTGAGCATTCATCAGAAAATAGAGACCTTCCCTTGTTTACTAAATTGCAATTCCATTCATCATTGATCAATGTACGCCAACCACATCAGTCTCTAAGAGGGAGGAGATGACTGAGCAATACTTTCAAGTGATAATAATAGCATTGATTATTCCTTTCCACATCTGGCAACAAAGAACCTATCAATAGTTCATACTAGGAGCCAGAAGAAATGGTGCATTTGGGTCATAAATTGGTCAACCCTTTTCTATATTCTCCCTGTAATCTGTTTCCCAAATTGAATTAGTGTGTATTGCTCCAGCAGGCACATGAGGGGTAAGAACATATTAGTTCCACAAGGAAATTCTTGTTCATTTTTTAACAGTGCTGAGTGGTCATTGGCATCTGGCTCACAAATTGTGTATTGAACCAAAAAGCTCACTACACATTTTCTCATCTCTTTGTGAGAAGTGCTTTATGATGTGTTCCACCTAATTGACTGTGAACTGAATTATTGGCCCACACTGATACGTCTAAGAGAAAAAATTTACAGACTCCACAAAGTTTTACCAAATATTAGGTCTATTAGGTCTTAGCTTTTAGTTGTTGTTAGAACTGGCCTATCTGACTGGGTATAATTTTCTGAAAACTACAGCAAATTGCTCAGGCATAGTGCAGACGTCTTACATCCTCTGTTGGGCGATATCATGTCACTTGTGAAAACTGGTATGTCATTTGTCGGACGTCACTATAGAAAATTGTAAACAGTGGCAAAAAGGTAAAGGAAATAGGGCATGTATGACCGCATACACAGCTGCTTGAATGGAAATGTTGTTAGTGTTGAAGTCCTTATGGTCGTTTAAGTGCAAGGCAGTTACCGCTTGTCAATACAACACACTCGCCCCACATTTTCTGGATTAGAGACACACAATTCCGCATGTTTTTATCTCTCAATATAGCTGTGTGAAATTATATGACAAATTAGGCCATGCCTACAGAGGTCACATACCTGAACTGAAAGTATTCTATGCTGGCTTTTCTCAACTAGGGTGCAATGGCACCCTTGGGTACATTCTGAATTCTTCAACGGTGTCTTGATATTTTTGCACAGCATCATGCTTTTCCATGGTGCAGGAAGGCCAGCTGCCAGCTCCATGGAAACGAATTAATGCAGAGAGGGTGGGATCCATTCAGAAAAGGATGGAAGTTCACCTCTGCCCAGGGCTGGTCAGCCTCTTGCCCTCTTCCATTCTACCCAGTTGTGGCTCCTGATGTGTTGGAATGCCTGAAGCGGGGACTGAGGACTCTGATGTGAGGGGGGACTTTTGATGTGAAGGGGGGACTCTTCATATAAACAGGGGGCTCTTTTGAAAAGGGGGGACTCTGATGTGAAAAGGTAGCTTCTGATGTGAAGGAGGGCTTCTTATGTGAAGGGGGCTCCTAGTGTGAGAGGGGAGGACTCTGATGTAGAGGGGGCTGCTTATATAAAGGGAGACATTGGTGTGAATATGGAGATTTTGATGTGATAGGAGGGCTCCTGATTTGAAGGGGAAACTTTGATGTGAAAGGGGGAGATACCACTAACCACTATTTTTGTGTTTTTGCATGGGTCCCACCTTAAAATTCAGAATAAGGGTCTGGTATAGATTTTGGAGGGGTCACAGTCATTTTTTATATTTACATTTTTAGACACATTTTAGACTTGGATGCCTCAACATCTTACATACTTTTAAAGGGTGTCTTGACTGAAAAAAGGTTGATAAGCACTGTTCTGTGCTATTGCTTGCATTTCACAGTGAGAGAATCTACAATGCCTTTGCAGAATAGGTAAAATTGAAGCCCTAGTAGAGATACATATGATTTACACAGGCAGTCAGAGTCAGCACTCCCCAGAAGACGTGTAAATCATTTGTGTCCCTGATTACAGGAATCACCTGGCAACCCTAGCTTTGGGAAAACCTTTCTTTACTCCTCCATCCAATTCAATCTGCTGTCAAGCGTTTTTAAAGTCTCAATCCAAAGCCCTTTCTAGATAATAAAAGCACAAGATATATACATAAAACAAGCAATCACAATGCCTACATAACTTCCAACCTGTTGTTCATCTGGAACACAATATTGACACAGGGCTGCTATAACATAAAATAAAACCATTCATTTTATTTAAAGGGTCACCCAAAGATATTTTTTTAGTTTTTGGTAAGAGTTGTAGTTCCTCCCGTTACCCTAAGGAGAACTATGGGGAAAAGCCTTAACCCCATAGTTCTCCTTTAAAGCTTAAATCCAGGTAGTTGCAAAGGACACAAATGTATGGAGCTCTATATTTATTACTAAATTATTAGATGTATTTTATTTAATGCAAGCAGTGTAAGTAATTTGACCTGGTGTATTGCATATATCTTCTCTGAGATCAGTATAATTAAAAGAGTTTGCATTGCTGACTTCATTAGTATGCTACAGCCAACTGTCATGCCTTATAGTTAAGATCCCCTTTTGTCTTCAGTAGGGGGTGACAGGGATTAGTGATTGGCATAATCAGCGTCGTCTCCTTGACCTCGAGTCACTTTGATATGCTAAAATGGCCAACTGGCTACACAATCACAGGTGGTGTTTTGGGAGTGTCAGCGGCTGTATTCTCAGGAAGATTACTTTGAATAAGACTCTGCTCAGAGACAGAATAGAGCCGAACATTTATTTATGGCCACTGTTTATTATTATATCAAAGAGACTTCAGTTGCTATCCAATCACTGTTTTGAGAAAGATATGATTGTGTTCTTTGGACCAATCATGGATCCCTCATGTGAGTGAATGGGAGCAACTAGGATAAAGTTGGATAGGCCAGGGCCATCAGGAGGACTTCACTGGAACAAAAGATGACTAAAGACACAGTTCAAGAGAGAAAGTGAAATTGCAAAGCCATTTTCCTGAGAATTCTTATTGCCAAGAAGTCCTGTTCAATAAGAAATTTGTAGACCAGCAACACCTGAAGCTCTTACAGGGTTATTCACTAAAGGGTGAACAGTTTGGAGAAGGCAGGAGAAGCGAACAATCAAAATAGCTGATTTTGAAAAATTCTCTAATTCAGCTCACTTTCCAGTCCAGCTATGTTGCCCTAGATTGTTCACTTCTCCTGCCTTCTCCAAACTCTTCACCATTTTATGAATAACCCTGTTAGTGTATCTTTTTATAGAAACGATTGTGTGTGCTAGGAAAAGGTAGATATTGTATGCATGTGTGTATGTATTAGCAGTCTGTATTTTGTATTGTTTTACCTGTAACTAAGTAGTTTGTGTACATAGCAGTGTTGTATAGAAAAAGTACATTAATACTACTACATGGTCAGTTTCCTTGGCTTTACTACAAGAATCAGACAAACAAATAGCTGTAAAAGTTTGCAAAGCAAAACACCTGGTAGCATCCTCTTTCAATCCCATGTACAGCAAATCTCAGACTGAGAGAAGGAGAAGAAGTGCAAGGATCCAATCAGTTTTGCATAGTGCTCATGTTCTAACAAGGGACATACCGATAGGGGAAAGAGCCGATGGACAGAGAGAGCTAAGCTCATTAGTCTGTTGCTCCTCCTTCACTGTTCAGTCCCAGGCTGGGGGTGGGGAGGAGACCTGTAAGTGTTACTTAGTGATGGGCCGAACAGACCCGAGTTCGATTCGAACTTACGAACATGGAAAAAGTTTGAATTCAAACTCGAACTCAATACAAGTCTATGGGGCCAGAACTTGGAAAATCAGTTGTCCCCTTTTTGAAGGCTTATTGTATGTCTCCCTAGCCAATCACTGGGAGGTTAATGGCCAATGGAGCATGCTAGGAGAGGAGATAAATACTTGCGGCGGACCATGTGAGCTTTCTCTTTCTCCCCTGGGCCCTGCCTGGGGGATGGTGCTATGGACTGTCTGATTTGTGTAGGCCTGAAGCCTAGGGGACTAGCCATGTGCTCACACTGAGGCCTGAGTCTGGGGGCCCAGTGGCTACTACTGATACCAAGAATGAAGATGAATAATGACTTCAAATACTGCTTGGCCAGGTGCTCTACACACAGATTGCCATGTTTGGCTTGAGGGTCCTAGTCTGTGATGGCAGCAGTTACTCTATCCTGCCACTTAATGTAGTCTACACCAGCCTGGATGATCCTGACTCTAAACCCTCTCTCCCTGAAGTTCATCAATAAAGTTCCTAACTCAGCTTCATATCTACAGTCTGGACCTCACTTTTATTGGTCACTATGGAGGGTTGTTAGTGCTATTGGGGCAGCCATACATTAAATCCACGAGACTAGCTACACTGATGACCCACCTTTTCTTTGCGGCTCCTAAGGGGGTGCCTAACACACACATATATATATATATATGTATATTAGGGATGCACCGATACCGGTATTTTGGTACCGAGTACCGATAATTTTTTTTCAGATTCTACATTAAATATTAACACTGATTTTCTAAAATAATAGATCGTAAAAGAGTAAGCTGTTGTTTACACAATACAAGCAAAAGAGACTATGATCCATTGTTTTGTATCATCAGTTATCCAGATATAATTGCTAGTATTAGGTCTCATGTCACGCAGCAGTGAAAGGCTCCAATTAGTAATTTTGTTAAGTGCTAGTCTTACCTGTATAATTAATACAAGACTTGTGCTAACAACTGGACTCATCCACTCTGCCGCCACTTGCGAATTTCCCCTGTCACCCTACCACCATCTCTCTCCTTGTAACTTGTTCCATCCCCGAAGAATTTTTTCATGACCATTTTATATTTTAGATATATTCTATAAATAGTTTACAGACTCAAGCCTCCTTGTCGCAACGATATTAAAATATTAGAACCAAAACCTCTTTATATGACTACCACAGGAGATTAAGTAGTGTACTATGGTAACACCAATGCTCATAAATACACATTTTTAAATTGTCAAAATTTTTCAAAATAATTTATCACGGTAAACTGTAACTTAGAATACTGTCAGGCAGTCCATGCCAATAGATCTGCACAGGCGTCTGCACATGTGCTCGGTGTGGCTCATAGAACTAGGTAGATTTGCGCATGTACAATGTTTTATGACGCTAAACAGGCTATTTAGTCTGAGTCCTCCATGCCCTCTGTGCTCAGTGGCAATGCTGGTAATTCTGTTTGTATTCAATGATCTGTGGGTGTGATGAGTTTGGACATTCTTGTGATTGGTTTTATGAATTTTGGCATGACATAAAAATGATAGTAGTTATTCTGAAGTGACTGGATAATCCTGCCACCTACAGGAGGAGTTGGACAAACAAATAAGCAGCCGGGTATAACTCCTCCAACTCCCAGCATGCTTCAGTTATGTAGAAAAGCAGTACTTTAGAGTGAATAACAAACAGTGAATAACAAAACCGAAAGAACAAGAAACGGATATTATGGTGAGTACAAAAACCCTGTTTTTTGTCATTCATTAAGGCCGTCTTCACACCAAATCTGATAACATCCATTTTTCAATGGATGTCAACAGAAAGTAACCCAAAAATGTATGGGTGTGAATGGGACCAGTTCACACCACTGTGATCCTCTGTGTTCTGTTGCAGTGTAATTTTAAAAAGTAGAGCATCCAATTTTGGTGTGAATGGGCTTCTAAGGGACACAGAATAAGTAGATATTTTGATATGACTGGAACTTCTAAAAGTATCCCAACTGATGGGTGGACAAGACAGCAAACAAAATGCCAACAGATCCACATAACAAAAACAAAATGAAAATGGGGGCAGAGCTGCCTGAAGGACCTTACATCCAAAGCTGGTTCCCCTTTAAGGAGACCATCAGGAGTGAGAAAAAAGAGAATCAGTCTTTCAAATGGAAGCAGTGGCTGAATGGTGAGCCCACACAGCACGAACCACATCCCCATACAGCATGAACAACATCCAAGCAGTGAAAGGAAATCCCCTTCTGATGAACTGGAGTCACACAGAGAGATGGAAGAACAATGTCCTAGTTGAGGTGAAGCATCCTGGGAGTGTGGAGGGTTTATATTTGGCTGGTCAATGGCTTTTTTTGTTTGCCAGTGTCCAAAACTACCTGGAGGCAGCAGTATAACCCAGTCACATCAGAATAACTACTGATCCTGTGTCCCTAAATAAATGATAAAAAAACATAATTTAATAATACAGTTGATGGGTGTTCTTAGCCTTTCTGCTGCCTGAGGGGAGGTGTAAAATAGCCCCCCTAGCCTGACTCATAGCTAACGCTGTAGCCATGCAAACCTCAGACAAAACGCTTCATTAGATATATGTTCATTTATTTTTAATCATGTGAAGAAAGATCTGCTATGATTAACAAGCCAAATAATACCCCATTCAGACACTGCAGCCAATACCTGTTGTGCAGGCTGGATGATGGGCCATGGACACAGACAAATTGCCTCCAGAGACAATCATCAGTCACTTACTTTTCTGAACAGACAATCACTCAAGTGTTATGGCTGGCTGTTCCTGCTCCCTCCTGGTCTCCCCTTGTTGCCTGCAGGAAAGTGTGAGTGGTGGTACTGAGGAGGGAACTGTGCTAAGGAGGAGGCAAGACAGCTGGGCTGTGTCCCGCCTGAGTTCGCCTCTTCAAACTGTGTACATAAGGCCAGGCCTGACCTGAACCAACATGCCTGGCAGTCCCAGCAGAGCTCTCAGCTGAACATTAGTACAGAGAATTGGGCCACGTGACTGAAGGAGATGCCACCTGAGACAAAAGTCTCAAGTTGCCTCATTATAGAAAGGGCCCTCGCAGTTGTGTATTTCTACATATTAGCATAAGTAGCATAAGTGCTTGAATCTGTGTTGATATTAGACTCTTCCATCCCCTGCAGGGCCATAATCAGACTTTGCTGTCATGAAATTTATAGGGGGAGAAGAAATAGCATAACTAATCACTCAGCATTGCATTGCTGCCCTTTCATTGTCCATTCAGCAGGCTAAGAGAGTGACACCACTGGATTATTTAACTATGACAGAGAAAGCGGTGTCACAAACATTGCTGTGATGTCTGGCAAAGGTGTATCAATGAAAAAGTGGCTGGACAGTAATGTAAATTCTTTAGGAGGTAAGACTGTTACAAATGCAAAGTTAGCTGTTTGCCTTTAAGTAATAATAAAATCGCTGATTGTTTTGTATTTTCCCTCTAATACAGTCATACATCATTATTCAGGGCATACAAAGCTGTGAACCATTGATTGTAGTGCCCTGAGATTATCTGATGAGACCATATGTACATCTTTCATATGATAAATGCTGCCGCTGCCTGTTGAAGAGATGGTGGGTATTTGATAAAGAACATTACAAAAGCGTAGGCTGCTTTTTGTTCGTTATGTATTTAGATGAAGCACTGAGACCTTGAGGAATGCTGAATTAAGTTCTACTTGCTTAGAAGAACATTACACATATATAAAGCATTGTGAAGAAAACATAGAAAACAAAACTTCCTGTGTACCATAGATAAGCATGCAAATAGAGACTAACATTGCACTACAGTGCCATCTACAGATTAAAAGACAAATTACATATCAGTATATGCTGTTGTATTTCCAACACCTTTATGTGACTCTGTGTTCAGCTATCTACAGTTTAAGAAATGGTACCTGAACAAAGGTCAGTTAAATGACCACTTTGCATGTCTGAGGTCAATTTTATATTTCAATAATGGAACTTTACTGGGAGGACATGGGGCTTTGAAAGCAATCACTCTAATCATATGACTCGTTTATTACCTTGATTTGATTTATGTTCTGAAATTACAGCATATTCATTGAATATTCATATAGTTCAGGTTTGGATATATATGTGTCGATGGCTAAATGTGACAAAGCTTTGTTTGTTGACAGAGTGTCACATTACAGTTGGCATGACTTTATTGTCACGAGGCAATTGCAGGCCTTAAAAGGCAGCACCGAAGGAGCTTCCCGATGTTCACCAATGCACCATGCAAGGGATGATTGACTCTACTGTGAAAAGTTTCCCAGGTTGTGGATCTTCGACACACTTAGGCCAGTGATGGATGACAGCGAAGCACAAAATCAAGATTGTGAATAAAGAAGGATTTTTTTTTTAATGAACCCTTGCATTGGGGCTACCTTCCACTGCAAGGATTTAAGTGCTTGTTTTGGTCTAGGGCAAACATAAAGAAGAAATACCTACCTGATCCTCAGTCCTGTGTGCAAGGATTTAAGTGCTTGTTTTGGTCTAGGGCAAACATAAAGAAGAAATACCTACCTGATCCTCAGTCCTGTGTGCAAGGATTTAAGTGCTTGTTTTGGTCTAGGGCAAACATAAAGAAGAAATACCTACCTGATCCTCAGTCCTGTGTGCAAGGATTTAAGTGCTTGTTTTGGTCTAGGGCAAACATAAAGAAGAAATACCTACCTGATCCTCAGTCCTGTGTGCAAGGATTTAAGTGCTTGTTTTGGTCTAGGGCAAACATAAAGAAGAAATACCTACCTGATCCTCAGTCCTGTGTGCAAGGATTTAAGTGCTTGTTTTGGTCTAGGGCAAACATAAAGAAGAAATACCTACCTGATCCTCAGTCCTGTGGCAGAGACTGCTCACCTCTCTTACCCTCCGCTCCAACTGTGGTGTGTCCTCACGTCTAATGGACTGCATTAGACATAATGTCATCACGGGTCCTTAGCCCACCAGAGCCTGGTGAAGAAGACCGCCCTAGCAGCCAGGCCACTTAGACAACATGAGTACTTAACCCTTGCAGAGCGGGGGTAGCCCCACTGCAAGGGTTAATTTTTGAAAATCATAGAGTTCTTCTTTAAGGACAGACAAAATGTCAGGGCAGCTAGTAAAGCCACAATAGTCATACAGTGGAAACTGGGATCAGAAACTGAAGCCTGGAGACACAGTCAAAGAGTGAAGTCCTTGCTCAGGCAATTCCAAATGACCTCAAAGGAAAGGGAGTAGTATGTTCCATCTGCACTTCTCAATGTAAACAAGCAGGTAGAGCACAAGAATGAAGGGGGAACTGTAGGACTGATAGGAGTCCCAATGGAGGAAGAAGTGCTTTGCTCAAGGGAAGAGGATGCACCAGTAGACACGGAGACTAGATGAGGGACAAGATGGTTCTGCTTGGTCCTGAGACATTGCTGCAGTATCTGCCACAAGCATAGGTCAGATACTAAGAGACCAACCAAAATGTTTATAACAGCAGTGCCTCTTTGTCAAAAGTAAGTGAGTAGTAATGTGTAACTGTATAGAATAACAATTGTATTATCATGTTTCACTCTAATGTTCCTTTAAGACACTATATTAAAACTCAGCTGCTCCATCATAGTGCTGACCCAAATTTATGCTGTTCTTACTCCTCTCACTTATAATTCCCACTTGTTATTCTGTCTGATGCAGCCTCTCTCAGCATGCAGTCCTTTTCCCATGTCTACCCTAATCATAATGGGGCGGCGAATACTGAGCGTTCTGGGGTCTTTGTGTGCCACAGGCACATGGCACCATACTGAGATTTGTACCCGCAGCAGGAGATGTCAGCTATAACTTTAATTGGACATCTTTAAACTGTACTGACAAGCCACCTCTGGGTTTAAGTCTTGTTTTACGTTCCACACAAATCTTACATTGCCCCTTTTCCTGCTATAGTTGTAATATTGTTTTTTTTTATAAGCTGTCAAAAAGGTGTCACTATTTCAGTTTCAGCATCATCTCATTGTTTTCATCCAGTGGATTGATTTTTTTTTTTTCATTTTTAAAATGTTGGGTTCAGGCATAGCCTACTACATGCAGCATGCATTAATGAGGGACCGAAGGTTAATCTTTGTTCAAAGGTGCGAGTGTAGCATACAGAAGAACCATGTACGGACTTCTGATATGGAGTACACGGGGTGCTGACACCAATAATTCCCTGAAAGAACATATTTGAATATATTATCATGTTTTTAGGCTTTATAGTCAGTGCAGTTATGGTATGAAGACAAAGATCTTTTATTTAGCTGTTAGTCTATCGTAAAGTTCTTAGTAACCTCTTAAGGTGGCCACACACCTTACAATAAACGTATGATAATCGTGGGAAATCCCGCGATCGTACAATTATCGTAAGGTGTGTGGGAGCCGTGCGACCTCTGCTACTGTAAGGTCGCACGACTTTTATCTTAGGAACATGTTCGAAAACCTGCCGAGAATCGTACGATTTTCGGTGGGTGTGTAGCTTGTTCATAAGATAAAAGTCTTGCGATGGTTGTAAGGTGTGTGCCCAGCCTTATAAGGGATCTCATTTACGACCACTATCTGCACTGGTGGTACATGTAGACATATTTAATTAACAAGTAGTCTCAACACATTTATGCAACTATGCCCAATAGATAATAAGACGGCACTGTTAATAAAGTCACAGGACTGGGATAGAAAGCTTGGATCACTTCTCTGTGACCGGTAAAATATGGTGATTTACCGCCAATGTCTTGCTTGTACAATATGGACAAAATAACACAGTATGTGGTGGACAGTAAAATTATTTCCTAATAAATATAAATGCCATTGAAAAAATTGATTATTGTAATTCGGTTTTTCTATTTCCGACAGGATTTACACCAATCTGCATCTACCGCGTAGTTGGGCCCAATCTGAAAATCTGTCATTGCTGGCATTTGTAAAAAGTGCTGTTGTTACTAAAGATACTTGTAAACACAACATTATTATTGCCTGATCCAGCCAGTTTTGCACATATGATCACAAATATTATGTCTGTGTATCTTGCAATGCCAATTATTCATGGAGGAGCAGCCTACATACCTAGTTTGTATGTCTGCACAGTGCATATGTGGACCTGGGCAAAATAAATATCCACATTTGTGCACCTATTGTTGCAGGCAAACCGCTAAATACATTCAGCCATCCTTATGATCCACAAAGCTCTGCTAGTGTGTAGCAATATGCAAAGTGCTCTGCTAGAGAAGTCAAAAGTGAATCAACCTGGATTTGGTGAGTTGGCTGTTTAGCGAATCATTTTCAAAATTGCGAGAATCCAAACTTTGCTGCGAATTGCATTAAAGTCAATCTTGTCATTTAATTCTGGCTATTTATGGTGCTAATGAGTTAGCTATTGTCAAGCAAAAGAGAATGGAAGCCGGGTACTGCCATGGAAGACATGAACCAATGCCAATAATTAAAGAAAATACATTATAGCAGGGAGAGGGTCCTTTTCATGCAGTTTCAATGGCAACATTGAAAATACTCTAAGCTTTTAAAGGGACACTAAACTCAGGAGTAAAATCTTAAAAATGCATTCAAGTGCCTTAACTATTAACAATAATGTATCTTATTTGTGTATCACTCAGCTGTAGGTCCTCAAATCATCTCTGAATTGGTGCTGACACTGTCCTTCCTTCTGGAGGGGGGTACTTTTGTTCCCCATGGTCCCTGTGTGTGTGTTAAAGTAGCCACAGCTCCAAGCTCACTCCCGAGATGGACTACAATCTCAGTTCAAATTAGCTAACTAAATGTGAGATTGTAGTCCATCACGGGAACATCTAGAAAAGGTCCAAATTGGGAGAGATAAAGCAAGTTTTATCCTGCACTAAAAATTAGAGTGTAGCATCACAGACACAGTAGCAACAATATTGACAAGTCAGTATGTAAGTGGCTTGAACAGGCCACAGATAGGGAGAGCCAAGTAAAGTTTTATGCTGGCCAGGCTGCGCTGTCTCCCTCTATGTCAGAGGAGAGCGGAAGACTTAGTTGCATAGCTCAAATGTTATATATATAGCAGTGGCAACTACCAGGGTCGCAGAGGTCGCAGCTGCGACCGGTCACTGGAGTTCCGCCACTTAGGGGGGGCCCAGGACAGGAGGACGGGGCCCGAAGTAACCGCTAATTATCAGGATATTTAATATCCCGGTAACCGCTAATATCAGTACCGGGACCTCTTCCTCCTGTCCTGGGCCCTACATGCTTCACGCTGCGCCCCTCACCTTTTTTCGGGTGCAACGTGAAGAATGATGGAGCCGCTGGGAAGCGGGTTATCCCTGCCCCCTTATCACACAGAACGGCTGCCGACCGTAGAACTGCCTGTGTTCTATGGAAAGCTCCAACTCCTTGGATGTCAGAGGCGTGCTGCGGACACGAAGAGGGAGTTATAGGGAGCTGAGATTATGAAGGGGACATGTGAGAGGAGAGTGTGGGGTCAGGGAGCTGAAAGCTGGGGATATATATATATATATATATTTATACTGTATATATACACATATGGCTCCTCCTCATCCTTTTATAGTGAGGGACCTGGGTTATCCATCTCTTTAGATTATTGGCTCTTGTAGCTCAGCTAATCAAAGGACAAAAGCTAAGCAGTGTATTATGTGCTGTTCCTAAGTTGGGGAGCTCAACATCAGCCAAAAGTTGGAGATGCATCCTAAACACAAACACTGGGAATTCACCAAGAGAATATTGTTGAGGCAGGCCTGGTTCTCATCCCTACAGAGGACTGTGAACTTTTGGCCTGGGGGGCAAACACAATCAATTGGCCTTTAATAGTAAGGACAGATGTCTGTGGGCTAAACTGATAAACTGTACCAAGGAAAGTGTGGTGTAGTACAACATTTATTGGTGAGTATAGTACAAGTTGGGTGTTCTAAAGGACATAGTTTTTAATAACATACATTTTACATTGTATTTTACATCTTCTTGCTCCAGGGTTTTCAGAACTCGGTATTAGCTTGCTTGGCATCTTGAAGCTGCAGAGGAATTTAGTGGTACCCTATGCATGATACTGCGATCACCGGAGCTAATGGGTAGCAGGTAGCTACTGCATATAATTATTAGCATGCGGATCCCACTCTGATCATTGTTTGAATGGGGTAGTATCTCCTTTCAGAGCTACCAGCTCACCATATATATTATTAGTATTGGCCCAGGGGTTAAATTCCCCGTTACCTGGCTCAGTCCTCCCTTGTGCTAGAAGATCACTCTACATCTCGCTGATTTAGTATAACTGCTTTGTAGGTCAGCTTTATGTTCACTGGAAAAATGTGGCAATGCTGATGTACCCTCCATTGTGGAACCTGGAGGTATGGCATTGGAAGCTGAACTGGTGACCTGAGATAAATTGCCTAATTAGGAGCTACTGGGCAGTGTGGAAGATGTGCACAAGACTTGGCTATTTACCTGATGATTCAGCTGTCAAATTGTGCTGCATGCCCTACCATCATTTATTTTTACACCCAGCTTTAAAGAACGTGCAAGCTGTTGTGAGCTTATGTGTGTTGCTCTACCATAATTAACCATGTTTTTAAAAAAAAAAGCACTGGTACTAACTAACGTGGCCATGATTTAAGAGTGGATGAAAATAGGTTAAATCTTAAACTGAGACAAGGGTTTCTTTATTGTTAGTGCATTGGAAATATGGACCTCCCTTCCACAGACAGTAGTATTAGCTGAGAGGGTTGACCATATCTAAAAGTTTTTTAATGTATCCTCTTTCAGCAAAATATTCAGGGCTATAAGGATTCTTTAATTTGATTAATCTGATCACCAGTATAGGGCCAGATAGGTTTTTGTTTTACCTCCTTACAGCAAATTGTCCTTTGCTTGTAGGGTTTTTTTTCGATCAAGAACATACAACTCACCCTCTCACACACAGAAGTTGAACTTGATGGACTTTTTTCAACCTTATCTACTGTGTAACTGCACATTCCGCACTTGGTCTCTCATACCCTAGTAAGTGAATAGCGGTGCCAGTTTATAAACATTATTGCTTCACTGGGCTGGTAAAGTGTTTTATATGGTTCTGTGTGCTTTAAATGTCACTGCTGATTTTTATCTTTAGTCCAGCATTGCTTTGTTTATATCCATACATGATTTATACAGAAACCAAAGCATTCTGTGTCAGGAGACTCCAAGGTTGTAACAAGGTTTGTGCACATTGAGGCACTTTACTCTCTGATTTAATTGAATGTCCTGTCTAGACATTTTATTGTTCAATAAAGAATCTGTTTCAGACAATTTGCCTCATTCCATATCATAGATTTAATTGCAGAACTAAGTAGCTTCTGAAAGCCCAATGTAAAAATAATCACCAAATACAAGCCACATATATCCAAGTTCCTTCGTTTTTAACAAAAGGCTTATTTCCATATTCTTTTTAGCTGCATTACAATCATACACTCAGAATCTGACATTTCATAGTAAGATTTTTTATTCAGTAAAAGTAAAGACTTGGACTAGGGTCTGAATGTTTTTTTTTAAAGCAGTGTAGAGTTAACAATATACAGTATGTGACGGAGTCCCACAAAAAACAAAACAATGATAGTGTCCCCACTTCTCTATTTTTCAGCACAAATTCCTTGAATTAAATTAAGTACTAATTAATAGGGATGCACCAATACCAGTTCAGATACCAGTGCCGATACTTGGCATTTTCATGAGAACTACCAGGGTTGCAGCGATTGCAGCTGGGACCTGGCTCTGGTGCTCCACCACTGTCCTGGAAACATTAGTTGATATTGTTTTAGAAAAACTGTCACATGACTGTTAATATTTATTAATATTATGTTAATAGTTTAAAGCCCATCTCTATTGCACATTTTAATTTGACAAAAATATCTCCAAAAGTGGGAATCTGTTAACGTTGGCGTACTGAAAGTTAATGTCCAGGAGAATGGATACAAATTACTATTTTGATGGTATAGAGTACCTGCCCTGCTTCACAAAATATCCCCTAAAATTAGTGATCAATCCTGGAGGTGTGAGCCGAAGGCAGAAACAGTGCTCCACATCTGGTGCTAATGTATAGCACAACAATCATTTGGCATGAGGTTCACTGTATCACTTCAGCACTTTCCTGCTAATCTCCAAAGTTTCTTGATTATGATTCCACCCAGGTCCTCCTACACCACACTTCAACTCTTAAGAAACATTATTTTACATTTCTTTCAATGCATATGACCAATGCAGCTAGAATGTAGAAATAGAAGAAATGAAATGGAGGAACTTTTCCATATCTCACATAATAGGCTTACCAATTTCACCTTTACCTGGTCCAGTTGGATACATTACAAAACAATTAATGAATACATAAGTATAGTGTTCTTCTTTCCCCTAAGATACCATATGTGCACCGATACAGAGTATTTACCAAGTACTCGTAGTCGCCTAAATTCTCTGATACCGGAGCTCTCCCTCTGACCGGCAGTGCCGAGGGAGCATGGAGCCGGCTTCCCTTCCAATCAGGAAGCTGAGCGATGGGTTATGACCCTCCTCCCGATTAGCTAGGAAGCCAGCTTCACTTGGTGCTAGGCAGCCTAGGTTCCTAACCAATCAGGAAGCCTGACGGCACGTAATGACCCACCTACCTGATTGGTCAGGAAGCCGGGCTGCCTAGGAACAAATTAGGCCAGCTTCCTAGCCACTCAGGAAGCAGGCCATTATCTGCCGCCTGGCTTCCTGATTGGCAAGGAAGCCGGCTTCACTTGTTGCTAGGCAGCCTAGCTTCCTGACCAATCAGGAAGTCAGATTGAACCTCATGACTCGCCACCCGGTTTCATGATTGGTCAGGAAGCCAGGCAGCCTCGGCAAGTGAAGCAGGTGTTCTTTCGCTAGAACACCGGCTTCAGAGGCAATCAGGAAGACGGGCGACGGGTCATAATCCGCCGCCCGACTTCCTGATAATCGAGACAAATATCAGTACTCGATACCCAAAAAACGGTATCCGTGCATCCCTAGTTATAACCTCTGTCGGCCTTCTTTTTCCATCTGTGTCCCATTGGGGAGATTTTCCTTAACCTCCTATCCAATAGCCACAACAGGAAGTGAGAGGAAATCCCTTAAAAGTGAGGAAAATCCCTGGTGGTCAGCATGATCACCAGAACTAGTGACCCCACTGGATTATTTCCCATCTGGCTTCAGTTGCACTTTAACCCTGAAAAAATGGAGGACTTTAATGTGAATGAAAGGTGTTATACCTGCCCATGGATAGTTTTTTTCATCCAGATATTACTGTAATGAACATTCTATCCCTCTCCCTTCCCTGGTGATTGGTGTACCCCTGATTGTGAAGCGGGTGAAATAATCTCAAACATTCCCTCCACAGGCTCCTTGTCGTCACTCACATACTCAGAGCCTAATATCATACTGATATCTGTACCAGGGTGCCCAAACACCCAGACATTTACAGATAGTTCCTTAACATGCAGACAAATGTGAGCTGTCTGCATAGTGTATTTGGTGGGTAACCAACCACACAGTGGGGTCTTTTTTTATGCCACACAGCACTGCACAGTGTGATGGCAAACATGTTATAAAGTCAGTATATAAGCATTTCTTGTAACAGACCACTGACAAATATTCGATCATACTAACATTGTGAGCAGTTGAGTGATTATGGTAATGTGTCTATAAAAAATGTAAAGTGGAACTAGATTCAGGCAACCGTATTCTGCAAACCACAGAAAGCAACTCAGTTCTGAATGGTATGGCATGTACATTTAGGTGTTCTGCTGCTGCTCTTGTGCTTGGGCCATCTCTGTCATCCATTGCACAGTGCTGTGTAGTTACATACTGAACAGTTACATAGTTAAAGTGACACTAAACTCAGGTTACATTTTAAAAATGCATTGAAGTACTTGAAATATTAACAAAAATGCAGCATATCTGTGTATCACTCAGCTCTAGATCCTCAAACCATCTATATTTTGTGCCGACATTGTCCTTCCTTCTGGAGGGTGGCTACTTATGTTCCCCATGGTCCCTATGTGGGTTGCAAAGTAGCCACCAGTCCAAGCTCGCTCCGGCAATCTACTACAATCTCGATACAAATTAGTAATCTAAACATGAGATTGTACTCCAGCATGGGAGTGAGCTTAGAGCAGTGGCTACATTACAACACACACCGGGACCATGGGGAACAAAAGTAGCCACCCTCTAGAAGGAAGGACAGTGTCACCACCAATTCAGAGATGATTTGAGGATCTACATGGATACACAAATAAGATACATTGTTGTTAATAGTTAAGGTACTTAAATGCATTTTTAAGATCTCACTCCTGAGTTTAGTGTCACCTTAAGGTTGAATAAAGACATAGTTCCATCCAGTTTAACCTACTGTATATGTGTGTGTATTGTACGGCCTATAAACTGCTTGTGTATTAGCAGGCAGTTTTATAAGCCAGGGCAATAATCACACATCTGTTTTCATTGTTCATTTTCTGCTTCTTTTAACCTTACTCATGGTGAATACACATTTAGATACACCTAGTATACACTACATGAAATATGTGGACACCTGGCCATCACACCTACACGAAAAAGCCAAAAGAATGTGGCTACTCCTCCAAATTTTTGAATTTAGGAGTTTACAGTGGAGGGTACTGTTAATGCTACAGAATACAAAGACAATTTAGACGCTTGTGCACTTCCAACCTTGTGGCAATGCTTTAGCGCAGGTTCTTTTCTGTTCCAGCATGACTTTGCCCCTGTGCACAAAGCCAGCTCCATAAAGACATGGTTCAATGAGCTTGGTGTAAAGGAAGTCACGTGGCCTGCAAAAAGCCCTGACCTCAACCCTATTGAAAACCTTTGGGATGAACAGTAATGCTGACTGCCTGCCAGGACTTCTCACTCAACATCAGTACCTGCCCTCACAAATGCTCTTATCTGAATAGGTACAAATTCCCATAGAAACTCCAAAATCTCGTGGAAGCCTTCCCAGAGCTGGGGAGGCTGTTATAGCCACACAAGGAAGATCAATTCCAATGAAATGGAATGTCCAACAAGCACATATTGGCGTGATGGTCAGGGGTGTCCACAATTTTAGCCATATAATGTAACACAATGTTGTATGTTTTCTTCTGTTTGGATTTAACATCAGCCCAGCAAATAAAACCTGCAGATTCCTCAAGAACACCTGTAGGCGCCGTCTGTACCATGACCATTGACAAACTCCAGTCAAAACAACGACAATGTTTTTCAGTTTCCATTTAAATCTTTATTAACATAAGTAAAGAAAAGACGTCTATTGCTCCGCACGCTTCTTTTTAACCCTCCATGCTTATCTGGAGTGTCAGCTTGTCAGGAAAGTGCATATATTTCCCACAAACACAATTTACGGCTTCAAGGCAGCAAATTGGTTACCTTCATATACTGCACATTTGGTCCACTTGGTTTTATTTAATAATTATGTCAACCCTTTTTTATTGTAACTATATTTCTGTAAAAAAAAAATGAATGTCACAACAATTGTAGGAATGGCAGTTTCACTCCAAGGAGCCACTAGAGGCAAAACAATAGACAGCAGTAGTTAAGCATCTCAAGAGACTGCAGTTAGAATGTGCCCTTCCCTTTGAAGTATGTTAATCCCGTGTATATGGGCAACCAGCAAAAGTCTTCTGATGTGTTTTTGTTCTTGGATATCTTCATTGTGCTTTTTTCATAAAAAGTACTGATCACCCCCTGCTCAATGGAAGGGCCGAACACCATAGCACAGCATGGAGATCTTCACTTGGCTTCAAAGATTCTTACACAATGTTCTGTGCAGATGTATATATTACACAATATTGCTTTATGCTGCAGCATAAAACCCAGGACAGAGATCCAAGCCTCTAAATTGAATTACAGGCTTGGGACCTGTACATGTGGCTGTGACACTTCGGCTAATGGGCTGTAGTTTCAAGAGCAGTCTTTGCACAAGGCCACCTGTCCTCGATGGTAGTCTCTACACGGACATAGCCTGCGAAATTTCGTGTTTTGTCCTGAGCAGCTAAAGAGCAGTGGCTCCCTCTGCAAGTAACATTCACGGACTTGGAGTGACACTGCAGGATACAAGTGGCTCATTACAGATTCGGTACTTTCACAAAGAGCTCCAAGCCTAAGAGAACAGAAATTAGATGTGAGTGAAAGAGGACTGTAATAAATATGAACTACAACAGAGATGCACACACTATGGCCTATGGAACATTTTGCCTTGCCCATTGGCTACTGGTTTACTTCCAGCCTGTCTCAAGAGTCATAAATAGTGAAGGATGATAGGCTGCTTTTTGAAGACACAATGCAGTAATGTCATAGTTACACAGATAGGTAATATGACCATCTCTTGCCCCTAACTGTTCTAATACAATCTCATGTGTCTATGTTGTTAAAAAAATTACATCACATTTTTAGGGTTAGAGCTACAGGGAGGCTTAGTGCTAGCATGGGAGTGAAGGTTACAGAGAGGGATGGCGTGAGGGTCAGTCTTAGGGCTACACGGTTAATGTTAAGGGAGAGGTAGTGTTTGGGATATTGAGGGTTGGTGCTAGAGCTACAAGGAGGGTTAATGTGAGGGTTACAGGGAAGATTACTGTGAGAGTTACAGGGAGGGATAGCGTGAGGGTTAGTATTAGGGCTGAAGGGAGGGTTAGTGTTACAGGGAGCATTATTGAGAAAGTTAGTGTTAGGGCTACAGGAAAGGTTATTGTTGCAGAGAGGATTGGTGTGAGGGTTAGGTTTAAGGTTACAAGGAGGGTTAAGGTTACAAAGAGCATTATTGAGAAGGTTAGTGTTAGGGCTACAGGAAAGGTTATTGTTGCAGAGAGGATTGGTGTGAGGGTTAGGTTTAAGGTTACAGGGAAGGTTAGTGTTACAGTTAGGATTATTGTGAAGGTTAGTGTTAGGACTACAGGGAGGGTTAGTGTTACAGAGAGGATTGTTGTGAGGGTTAATGTAAGGGCTATAGGGAGGGTTAGTGTTACAGAGAGGATTGTTGTGAGGGTTAATGTAAGGGCTATAGGGAGGGTTAGTGTTACAGAGAGGATTGTTGTGAGGGTTAATGTAAGGGCTATAGGGAGGGTTAGTGTTACAGAGAGGATTGGTGTGAGGGTTAATATAAGGGCTATAGGGAGGGAAAGTGTTAGGTTTACCACAAGTGTTAGTGTGAGAGTTACAGGGAAAGTTAATATGAGCTTTACAGGGAGGGACAGTGGAAGGGTTAGTGTTAGGGCTACAGGGAGGATTACTGTTAAGCTTACGGGGAGAGTTAGTGTCAGGGTCATACTGAGGGATGGGGGTTACAGGAAAGATAAGTGTTGGGGCTACAGGGAGGGTTAATGTAGGGTTATAGGTAAGGCTATTGTGAGGGTTAGTGTCATTGTTACAGTCAGGGTTGGTTTGAGAGGGGCCTTAGCAAAGTGCATTGCTATCTGTTCTGGGAGTTCTGTGTTGAAACCTAGCAGTGCTAACCTTTCAGCAGCGAAAGCCAATGTATGAATATAATGCCTCAGTGCATAATATCTGTACGTTGACTGCCGTTTAACCCATATTTCTGCTGAGTATTTGGCTTCAATTTGTCTTCACCTCTGTATTTGATTTTAGAGGCTTTGAAAGCTTTGTTTCCTCTTGAAGGTTTAAGAAGTTAACAAGAAGACAGATTTACCCAAAGCCCATCTTCTCTCCAGGTAAAATTTAGAAAGTATTTTAATTTCAATCAGATACAGTTTCCTTTCTTGCACATTCCACAAAGATGAAAAAATAAAAGACCATAAGAAATCTGCTGAGATCTGTGGTAGATGTTATTTTCAATGCAACAACCACCTTGGATTTGAACACAAATCATTTTGTATTCTGCCTGCCTTTGAGCTATCTGTGTAACTGCCGATTTTTTACAGTGTACTGATTGCTAATGCATACCTACCAATAGTCAATACGCGGCTGTAATTCTAGCGCTCAGGATGGGATGAGATGTAAGACAATGGGGTCAAATATTGTGTGGAGCTGGGAATTACCTATAACAATTACAGAAGGTGGTTCATTTTTACGATGCAGAATTTTGTAAAGTGTGAGCTAACCTTTTGCATCCTTTTTCCCTAATGCCACAGTAAAAACATAAACACGCTAATTAAATATGGTACTGCAAACCACAGCGATGATATGCAGTGCAGTAGCTCACATCCTATTACAGATCACCTTTCACCCCTTACGATAGTGAAAACAAACAAAGAGCTGTTGGTTGGCAGCACTTTGGACGCTACTCTTTGCATTGCTGAATAAGCCTGTAGGGATTATCTATTCAGTGCAGAGATGTCAGCTTTCATTAAAGATGTAATTTTTTGCTCCATTTTGTGTTCATTTGTTTTGCATATCTCTAAATACTTCACCGTAAACAACTGGTACAGTTACCTACAGGGTTTAGATCTGTGCCCTTTAATTATAAAATCCCCATTGAGCATTCAGTTTAAATCAGCCAAACACATAGCAGGTGCATCTAAGCAAAAGGTGTTCAATGTCATACAGTTTGTTTTCTTTAAAATTAGCAGCAGCGAGAATAGAAAGTCCTGTCCTCTGCCAGCATGCTGCAGAATGGGACCCTTGCTCAGTGATCTCTCTGCAAAGGTCCACCCCCTGCTAAGTCAGAGCCAGAGCTCTACAATCAACTGGGAGAATGAGCTTGGCTAATAGTAGAGCTATAGGTCTGACTCAGAAGGGGGTGTGTCAGACCTCTGCAATGAGACCGCTGCTTCTATCCAGAGAACAAGTGTCCCATTCTGAAGCTGCAGGCAGGGTACAAGGTGCTTTTTTACTCAGGCTGTGGCTGCTTTAGAAAGAAAAGACATTGAACACCTTCTGTCTTAATGCATTTGCAATTTATTTAGTTGATCTAACCTGAAGGTTCAATCGGGATTTAAGTGTAAGGCCACTTTAGGTGTGCACAAAAGGGTCTGCTGGAGTAAATATGTCATAGTTTAGCAAACAGGCTAATATTCTCACTTTTTTTTTGCATTTTCTGATGTTCTGATGAAAAGACAACCCTCTTCCAACACTTTTACCAAATTTTATGACTCATGAACATGGGCATATGAAGACAAATGCATTTACAGGTGAAACTCGAAAAATTAGAATATCGTGCAAAAGTTCATTTATTTCACTAATTCAACTTAAAAGGTGAAACTAATATATGAGATAGACTCATGACATGCAAAGCAAGATAGTTCAAGCCCTGATTTCTCATAATTGTGATGATTATGGCTTACAGCTCATGAAAACCCAGATCCACAATCTCAAAAAAATTTTGTCAGTGTGGGCAGGTGCCAAGTCCTGCTGGAAAATGAAGTCAGCATCCCCATAGAGCACGTCTGCGGAAGAAAGCATGAAGTGCTCCAAAATCTCCTGGTAGACGGCTAAGTTGCATTAGTGAAATAAATGAACTTTTGCACGATATTCTAATTTTCGAGTTTCACCTGTAGATCCATACATTTATACAATAAAACCCCCATTGCACTAAGAAACTTGCTGCTTTTTTAGAGCTATGTATAAACGCCCTTATCCTCATCGGTCCAAACTCCTGCAAAAAAGTAAAGGTATGGCTGTTCAGCTCTCTGAGGGTCACACTGCATTGCTCTTGGGTGCTGGGGGGTAAAGGGGCACCTTAAAGGATAACTGTACAAACGTGGTTATCCTTTGAGACACTACCAGACAGTATACTTCCAACAGATGTTAGATTCTTTTTTTCATGTTCTGAAGCTTCTAAAGCCAAAGCTTTATTTAAGTTTTAGATACAGAGAAGAGTTAGAACCACTGTCAGGATTCTATCGCTGCCTGTATGCTTGCTGGGGAGATTCCCTTTCTGGTGACATTGGTCCCTAGGACAAATAAAGAATAGAAAGTGTTTCTACTGGAACAGTAACTAAAACTATAAATGTAAATAAACTATATTTCCACGAGTGAATGGGTCCTGGAAGACTAATATTTTACTATCACAAATTTTTTTTTTGACCTTGAAACCTTGGTGCTACGTTCCAGTATACTCACTGCTCAAGAAACCGCCGATGATTGATTAAACTGAAGTATGTGGGTTCACAAACCAAATTATGCTTCCAGCATGCACTTGTGCAGGATTCTCCTTCTGCGGACAGCCAGACCTGCATGGCAGAGACTGGGGGCCAGGTGGACGGAGCAGGTTCATTGGATGGCCAAACCAGATGTGTATGATTAATGAGAACCAAAGAGGAGGTAAGAGGGGGCTGGGAGGTATTAACAGGAATGGGAAAGGGCAAAGGAGGGGAGCAAAATTCCTGTAGTATAAATTAATTCATAGAGAGGTCGCATGGTGAACAAAATGAAAAGAAAAGAAGATGCAAAAAAAATGCAGAAATCAAAAAGGAGTTAAAAACCGAATAGGGAAGGATTGATGGAAAAAGGAAAGGAGGAAGACATAAAGGAATTTAAGCGACATTATGCACGGGCAACCATTACATATAATGAACATTTGCAGGAAATCAGGATATGTTGTTATCAGCGGCCCAAAGGGAGCCATCAAACAGTCTGAACTTCATTGAATTAACAATTTAATGCAGTCGCATGGAGCAAACTCTTAGCCGGAGCCAAATCAGTACTATCAATGGGTAAATAGGCACCTAACAGCTAAACTACATAGGCAATTTTAATGTCATGCTACTGAGCGATTTAAAACCTTGAACTTAAGTTAATGTGCGGCAAAGGAAGTGATTGCTACGGTTAAATTGCTCTGTAGATTAAAATTGCTCATACTGTAGTATAAAGCTGATACATTTATTAAAATACAGCTATACACAAAAAAAAGAAAATGTATTCCACTAAAGATCACAGTATGTAAATGGAAGTCTTTTCTTAACTTACCTTCAGCATCCTCTTTTCTCAAAAAAAATACCTGGTGATGATCATGCTAGTCAAAAAGCCTTTCACAGGGTGACAACACTAAATGCCCTGTAGTTACATCACCCTGTATCCTGACACAGGCTGAGGAGAAGGGTTTCAACATTGTCACTGTGTCAGGAACCGGATCTGAACCCAGGGCCTCTGCTGTATGTGGCAGTGGTTCTACCTTTTGAGCCACCTTGGACCCTTGGACAGCTCCTTGCCTGATCTCCTGTGTAATCCTCAGTTAAACCTAGTTTCTGCTGAACTCTGAACTCCTTGATCCCCCCTTGAACTTCCTATTTAAGCCATACCTCTACACTTCCTGTTTGCCAGATTATTGTGCTCCTGCCAATATCTTGCTTCCTGCTCCTTCTGTGCTACAATACGCTCATACTGCTATCCATGTACTGACCTTTGGCTGCTGATTCACCGACTACTCTCATCGTCTTCCGCTTTATATCTGATACCTTTGGCTACTGACCTTGGCTTGATCTTTGACTACGCTTCTGCCTGCTCCTATACTACTACCGTCTAATTGTGTACCAAACCCGGCCTGTTTCAGCACAAATTTGCCTGCTGGTTCAGCTACTGGACTCCAAGCCTGATCCCAGATTGTGACACACTGTTGATAACCCTCTCTGCCTGTCAGCATAGGATATGTCTGTCAAGAAATTTCCATTCCTCTGGAGTAAAACTGGCCACACACTCTTCATGGGCTTAATGAAAGAAATCCATCCATTTCCCCACCCATGCTGGACAGCATGGATGGAGGAATCGCTACTACCGGCTATTGTATTTAGTAGCTGCTGCTTCAGCGGCTGCTGAATGCCCAGACAATATCTGCATCTAATTGGATACAGGCACTGTCCGGCTGAAACTTTTCAGACTCCTATTGAAAAATGCAGGCAGGGCCACCTACGAATCAAACTTCAGCCGCTTCATCAGGAAGTGGACGCAATTTGTGTGGTCAGTATTAAAAGATATGGTGCACCCTTTTGGATCCCACCTCCTGGCTCTGGTGAAACAAAGACCTTAGTGTCCCCTGATGACAACACACAGGTAGAGGAATCCTTCACTCCTGGAGGAACATGAAATGCGTCTAAAAGGGGAGGGGGACTGATGCATTAACCAAAAGTTAATATAAGTTATTTAAAGAAAACCCGATGTGAGAGAATATATAGGCTGCCACGTTTGACATCTCCTAATCTCCTCGCTAAACAGGGATGGGGGACTTCCACCTGCTGGCTATTGTAGTAACTGGCCAATCATTTTCATGTCAGCTCCAAAAATTGCCAAATGGAGGGGTGCTGATGAGGCCACACACTGCTCGAATTTTGCAGTAAATGGATGAAATTTTGAGTAGTGTATGGCCACCTTTAGAGTCTACAGAGAGAGTCTTTTGTTTTCAATCGGACAGATTCTGTAGTATGGTAGACCTGCAGAGAGCTAAGAGCATCAGTAAAGCACAACCATTATGCAGCAATACTAAGAGGAAGTCGTTTAGAGGAATATGTACACATGGCTACCCCGTGTACATATTATTATTATACAGGATTTATATAGCGCCAACACTTTGCGCAACGCTTTACAATATAGGGCAGACATTACAATCACAATACAATTCAAGACAAGATGGTAAAGATGGTAATATACAATTACAAGCTACTATAGATAGAAAAATAATGTTTAAAGAAAAGTAAAACAGTCATATTATTACATAATGTGGGTCTCTTTTATATGTACAGTATATCTAAAAAAAAACTGTTAATGCGGGCATAGAAGGATAAGATTTTTCTGGACAACTCTTGTGTAGGAGAGATGACGGCTTACCTGGTGCTGGATATAAGCATGGAGCCTCTGGAGCATACCTTCATTTGTAAACTCATAAGGCAAGTATGGATCAACCTATGGAGAATAAGATCATGAGTTTTATTTCTCTTTCAGGACACTGAAGCAAAACTCTAGATAGTCTAGAACAAACCATAAATTATGCATACTTAGTATTTGGAACAATACCTGTAAAATAGCCTGTAATGAAAACAAAAGCCCAAATCTACATTGCAATAAAAAAATCAATTGTTCAGGCCTTTAAAACAAAAAATGTCACTGCAGTACTCACCCTATCTACAACGATGTCCCACGTAGACCAAGTTACTCTGTGATCCAGCGCTGGACCTTTTCTGGGTTGGATAACCCTCTGGAATTGGTCTTCAAAGAGAAATTCCAGGCAGCAAATGAAAGTGTTAAGATACTAATGGCATCAAATAAACACAGAAAATGTGCTAAAGTCAGCAAGTCCACTCGGTTTTGTGACCAGCGGTCACTGAAGCCCAGATAACCTGGACTAATTTAACAGTGTCAGGATATGTTGGTTAAGTGACTATAAATTGATCTTCCTACATTGATACTTACATTGTTTTATAAGGACAAATGAGGCTTTTAATTTGGTTCACTGTTTTAATAAATTCCCTGCTTATGTCTGCTTTATAAGCTGTAAAATGTACAAAAATCTTTTAAAAACTGCAATTTACGCTTAGCTTATAATAAGTTATTTTAGAACTTTCACATTACAGTATTTTACTCTAACAGCTGCACCTGTCATTGTTGCCTTTTTCAAGGCAACTTTATATTGTGCACTATATATATATCTATATATATATATATATAGATATATATATGTATATATATATATCTATATATATATATATATAGATATATATATGTATATATATATATCTATATATATATATATATAGATATATATATGTATATATATATATCTATATATATATATATATAGATATATATATGTATATATATATATCTATATATATATATATATAGATATATATATGTATATATATATATCTATATATATATATATATAGATATATATATGTATATATATATATCTATATATATATATATATAGATATATATATGTATATATATATATCTATATATATATATATATAGATATATATATGTATATATATATATCTATATATATATATATATAGATATATATATGTATATATATATATCTATATATATATATATATAGATATATATATGTATATATATATATCTATATATATATATATATAGATATATATATGTATATATATATATCTATATATATATATATATAGTGCATAATATAAAGTTGCCTTGTATATATACATATACACATACACAGTATATATCAATGAATATTCTGTTGCATTATTACAAGGTGTAACAAGGTGAAAATATAAAAATAGGGCTGCAACCAACGAATCAATAATAATCAATAGAAATAGATTATGAGAATAGTTGTCAACTGGGCGGATGCAATAGCCAGCCTGCTATTGGCTACTGCAATTTGAAATGGCCAATAGCAAGCTGGCTATTACACCAGCCCTCTATCTGATGTATTTACATGCAGCTGCTGTCTGCTGAATCTTGTCACTGGCAGCTGTCATTCCCTGGCTGAAGCTATTCCAGCGCCATGTGCTTAAATACATATTTTTTTTTTAAATGATAAAAGATGGGGAAAAAAGTCATTTTCGGTTTTGGCCTGGCAAATTCGGCTGCAGGAGGTGAGTGGCATTGCCATTAATTTCAATGGCAGAAAAAGAACGACACCCCAGAAGAGGGGATCTCGCCATTCATCCAAATATGCAACAATCTCAATAAAATGTAATTTATTAAACTATACTTTGTCTTGTTTTTTAAAATCCATAGAAAACATGTATCAAAATACAAACAAACATTAAACATTTACATAGGAGAGCACTCGGCTGAGTGAGATTATATTCAGAAAAACAAATAAAATGATCAGTGCACCCCTGTAATGAATTTACTTTGTCGGGATATATTTTATCCAGAGAAAACAGAGTGTCTTTCCAGCTAGAGAGATTTTAGTCCCGCAATTAAAGATGGCAAAAACGTATTAGAAAAGGAATTCACTTTTCATTGTATTGAGAAATAAGTAGATTGCACTCACAGTAGCTTTTGTCCGACATTTTATTGACATTGTTGCATATTTGGATGAATGGTGAGATCCCCTCTTCTGGGGTGTCGTTCTTTTTCTGTTCTAATCATTGAAAGGGGACTCACCATGGAATACTAATTTAATTACTTAGTATACACTCAAAAGTTTTCCTTCCCCCATTTATATATTTCCTAATTTCAATGGCACCCCAATGCCGTGCGTTCCAGTGCACTGCGATTGCAAAAAATTGTGCATGCAGTTTTATTCTGAAGTAAACTTTATGTTTGTAAAACTGCATTTGTGTAATTTATTTTAAATTAAGGATGGTAATTATTTAATTTTATTAATCGAAAAAAATAGTCGGCCAACTAATCGATTATGAAAATAATCATTAGTTGCAGCCCTATATAAAAAAACAAAAAAAACATTGGGGGGGATTAATAAAAACTGGAGCAGACGAAATCTGGAGCAGTTGCCCATGGCAACCAATCAGCTTTTGCCAATTAATTTTCAAAGCTTAACTGAACAAACTGAACAGAGAAGCTGATTGCCTACTATGGACCACTGCTCCAGATTCTGTCTGCTCCAGTTTTTATGAACTCCTCCCCACTGAGTGTAGTGAACTCAAGGAATGATCTTGTACTGATCAATAAATAATAATTAGGAGAATCTCTAAGAATCCTAAATGGTAAAAAAAAAGCATTACATGAAAAAGCTACATTGCAAAGGTAATTGCCTCAAAAACATATGGAAATTAAAATATTATATAACTAAGGAGAAAGAGGAAAAGGAGTGAGAAGGTGTCAGATCCCTTTATGCTCCATTAGGAGGCTGATATATGGCAGGAGGAGAGAAGAAGGTAGAAGCCCAGATAGCCATTGAATATTAGAAAGTGGTTACAAAGTGCCAGTTGTAGACAAACTATTATTGCCGATCAATGGTTCCAGCATGCTTGTTGGTATTGACTTTTTTCTAGTGAGCCAAGGATCCCAGATCAATTTGAATTTAATTTGTCTATGTTAGTATATTGAAGAGTTTCTCATTAATATGATCCAAAAGAGCCTATTTTTGAAGTGTCCCAGAATATGTTTTCAGATTTCTAGGAGCATGCTATAATTATTAAAGGTCATGAATAGGAAATGCACCTCTTTCTTTGTGACTGGTTGTCATAGCAATCTCATGATTCGGAAGATTAGCAACTCTGGACAACCACAGCCGCTCCCAATCATCATTGACAGCATGATTTTGGAACTGGAAACCTGCACTGCTGCAGACTCTGAGTTTTTAGGTCAAATGTAGATCAATGTTCCCTTAGCACAGGACACCCATGCTAAGGAATATAAATCTAAGGACTGTGGCAGGAATATGGTAATTCCTATACCCATGGGCAGGAACAGCAATGAGACCACTATCTATACAGGATCAGAGAGAGGATAGTAGGAGTGTTCCTCTTGAGGTCGGTACTGTGTGTCTTAACATGGGTATACACGTTTGGATGAAAAATATCATCAGAACGTTGGGTAATGCCATGAGGGACCTAACAGATGTTGTTGGATATTTTGTCTGATTTTAACACTTCTATTTGTAAAGAATTGAGTTTTTGGACCAAAACCAAATTTACTGGTAGAATTTCTTTGTTCAAGAAAAATCTTCCATCCTACTCCGATTCTTTCCTCACTACGGTCAAAACATTCATTTATCTGCTCCATTAACTATTGGAAAAATCAAATGAATGTTCTGAAAATTAGAGTTTTCAAACGATGTTGTAATCGAGTATACACAGTTTTACTCTTTTTCTGCTTCCTTCATCACCAATCACAATTAGGCTTTCAAGGCAAGCTTGAATCTGATTGCTGGCTGAGTACTTAAATTTATTACCATCAGGAAATTGTATCAAATGTCTTTTTGTGCAATTACTAGCTTAGACTACATTCATACTGAAATAAAAGTCCATCTCAAGACTGGATGAACAGAAATACAACTCTTTGGGGGTGATTTACTAACCTAAACACACGCACGCACTAGGTGCGTGTGATTTTTACACAGCAAAACGTATTTATCAACCAAAAAGTCTCTAAAAGCATATTTCCGCTAATGCCATATATGGAAAAATCATGCACATGATGCATATATAATGCTGCTTCACAGTTTAGACAAAAATGGTTAGCTCATGCATTTACATTCCTGCATTCATCAACGCAAGCAACACAACATAGAGCTAATTTACACAACATCACCTTGCAAATTCATGCAGGGCTTTGCACAACACACCTGCTGGGTGTGTAGACACTACAAAGGTGTTTAGATTCCACCCATAGATCATGTTGGGAGGGAACACACTACAGAGGTGTATACATGTTCGTGGTGTGTTTATAAGGTTAGTAAATCAACCCCTTTGGGTTAAACGGCTCCGTATATGTATTTCAACTGTGTATTTAGCTGTCTGTGTAGACTTCAGCTTTACTTTTTAGCTTTTAATACACTGCTCATCCTAAAAAAAATTCACACACTCTAAAATGTAGTTGGACCGCCTTTAGCTTTGATTACGGCACATATTCGCTGTGGCATAGTTTTCATTAACTTATGCAATGTCACAACATTTATTTCCATCCAGAGTTACATTAATTTTTCACCAAGATCTTGTAATGATGATGGGAGAGTCAGACCACTGTGTATAGCAGGGGTCCTCAAACTACGGCCCGCGGGTCAAATCCGGCCCGCCAGGATCCTTAACCGGGCACGCTCCTGGCGGCAGGTAGCGAGTGGTGGCGATGTCTTCACAGAGGGAGCGAGGGAGAAGTCTCAAACTATGATCTGGCCCCCAACAACAATGTCTGAGGGACATTGAACGGGCCCCCTGTTTAAAAAGTTTGAGGACCCCTGGTGTATTGTCTCCAGCACATCCCAATGATTCTTGACTCTGTGGTGGCCAATCCATGTGTGAAAATGATGTCTCATGTTCCCTGAATCACTCTTTCACAATTTAAGCCCAATTAATCCTGGCATTGTCGTCTTGGAATATGCCCATGCCACCAGGCAAGAAAAAAATCTATTGATGGAAAAATGTGGTCATTCGGTATATTCAGGAAGGCAGCTGACCTCATTTTCTGGACACATAACGTTGCTGAACATAGACCTATTATCCAATGCAAAGCTCTGACCTATTTGCTTAGCTAAATCCAGGTGGTGACGGTGTATATTCAGCATGTAGTGGAGGTGTAACTTGGAAGGCAGGCAGCTCCCATATCTGTATTTCATCTGTGTATTTTGCTGCTCGACTGAAGTTTAGCATTTAACACATGTCAGCAGCTCCCATATTTCTATCCTCACATGATTACTTCACGAAACAAAAAAAAGGGAGATGTTGATTGGCTGCTCTGGTCAACACAGCTGGTTCTTTTTCCAAATGTTTGCTCATGAGGTGTGCTTTGTATAAAGTTTTTCTTCATTTGTAATGAGAGTATATTGTCAGGTCACATATTTAGCTCTAGGTCCCTTTTTGTGTTTTCTCAAGAAATTGATTTGATCACACCAAGACCAAAATGACTGCTTGACATTTTCTAAATCTAAACTCAAATGAAATTATGACTTGTCAATACAAGAGGTTAATTTGTGGAAAATGAATTTCAGCACATATGTGATTAGGAAAGATTAGATATCAAGACGGAAATGCAGTAACAGTAATGTAAGAGCGTCTGCGAAATTAATCTGAGCCACGAGTGTTGTCTGCACATAGCGACGTAACCAAGGCAACAAAAAAACTATCCCCTCCACTAGGGGTAATAAACAATGAATATTATGGGCGAGTTCTGCTTCTGTGACTGCGGCTCTTTTCTCCTCATCACATTGTCTAATGAGCTCCCAAGGGCTCTGTCCTAGAGCTCTGTGATATACTATTATCCTTCTGCACGGAACCTTCTAGATAATGAGAGCTCTCTTTCAGCTGCTTGGGAATATTGGCTGTTAAACCACCCGCATCTGACACCTCCACGGCTCAATGACCTCAAATTGAAGCATTAACTGGACCTCAATCCCCTTAATGGCTGAGCCGCTCCCCCTACTTGTCCCAGCTGTCCTCCCTCCAGCCTGTAACATTAATTTTTTGTTTTGCCAAGGGGTTCTGCAGTGCTATATCTAACTTCCAATCTATCTATTATATATGTATCTATCTGTCCATCATTGCACTGATGCAATCACAAAAGGCAGAGCAGCAGGATATCAGCTTAAGAATTGAATAAAATATCACAGTTCTAAGATGCAAGAGAGAGAAATGCTCAAGAGATTAGCAATGCAAAGTATTTTGCTGTCACCCATAGCCTATGTGAAGATCATACAATACATGTGTTGTGTGTACAGATTCTTTCCATGGTAGGCTCTTTATCTAAGCAATGCCTGTTTTACTTTGTAAACTTTTATAGCTATTTATCTAATTCTTGTAGTAAAACCAAGGAAACTAACTGAGTAGTATTTAACATAATTTTACTATACAACAAATGTGCTACGTGCACAAACTACTTAGTTACAGGTAAAACAATATATAAAACATACAGGCTGCGATTACATACATATACATGCATACACTATACCCTTCTCTAGCAAATGCAATGGTTTCTGTAAAAGGATATATTAAAAGTCACTCCGGTTGTTGTTGGTCTACAAATATCTTACTGAACAGGACTTGGTGGTGATTAAGCGTTCTCAGGAAAATGGCTGCCTATCATGGTTTAGTGTTTTCCTCTGTGAAATCCTCCTGATAGCTTCTGCCTATCCATCTTTATCTTAGTTTGCTCCCATTTACTCGAGAAATCCACGATTGGTCCAAAGAACACAATCATATCCTTCTAACAACAGTGACTGGATGGCAACTGATGAACAGTGGCCATAATTTTATGTTCGGCTCCATTTTGCCTCCGAGAACAGTCTTATTTAAATATCTTCCTGAGTTAACACCAGCCCTGACATTCCCAAAGCACCACCTGTGTGTACAGCCAGTTGTCCATTTTCTAGCATATAAAACCGATCATTGATCTCAGGAAGACAACACACAGTTTCTACATTATCGCTCTACTGTTATAAATCCACATGCCGTGCTGTATGTGTTTGTGTGTCTAAAAAAATCATTATATATATATATATATATTAGGGATGCACCGAAATATCGGCTGCCGAAACATATCAGCCGAAAATGGCACTTTTGGCTAAATGCCGAAAGTGTCATTTTTTTGTCACAGGAGGCTGAGCTCTCCTCCCGCACCGATCGCTCAGCCTCCAGTGACTGCTGTCAGGATGGAGAGCGAGGTACAAACACTCAGGGATCAGTGATCGCTGAGTGTTTGTAAATAATTGAGGACATAGTATGGTTACTATATCCTCAATTATAAATGAATGGGAAGTGATCTACATCACCTCCTATTCATTCATGATTGTAGTTATAGTAAACATACTTTATCCACATGTTATCAATGAACAGGAACACTCATAGAGGATTCCTGTTCATTTATAAGAGAGGATGCAGAATAAGAGATTGAGGACTTGTGTCCTCAATCTCTTTTTCTATTTTAAAAGGGAAATATCAGGGATCTGTTTAGACCTCTATTGCAGAAAGTTTCTTGGGCAAACTCACCGGACCAAGTGGCTCCGTTGGCTAACGAAGGGGGGAGGAGTCCGGTGACGTCACCGGACTTCTTCCCTTCATTAGCCGTCACGGACATCAACGTCACCGGACTCCTCCCCCCTTCCCTTCGTTAGCCGACGGAGCCACTTGGGGAAGGGGGGAAGAGTCCGGTGATGTCGATGTCCGTGGCGTCACTGGATCGCTGACGGGACTCCCGGAAGCCAGCGGTGAGGTGAGTGTTTTCATTAGCAATCAAAATAATTTTAATCGATCAAAAAGTTTAACGATTAATCGAGAAATTAATCTTTGATTTCCACAGCCCTAATATATATATATATATATATATATATATACACACACACAGGGAACACATGCCTATAATAACAGCTCAAGACCTCAAGGAAACATCATGCTCCTTAACTTAACGATCATTCCTGTTTAGTTATGAGTGGCACAAATTATACACTGCTGACAGCCCAGACAATCTTAGCCTAAAATAAACCTCTGACCAGGGTATGGACAATCAAGTCTGTACATATTCCTATCAGGCAGTAAATGTCTTGAAAATAGACATTTACTGCCTGATAGGAATTGTCTTGAAAACATTACAACATAAGTAAAAAGCTGAGCTGCTGAGAACTTTAGTGCTTCTGCTTTAAATTTTGATCATGAATCACTCCACAGTGCTTGCAGCTAGAGAGTGAAGGCTTGTTTAAAAGCGCATTTACTGCTTTAAAGCTGAACTCTGAGCTGTAGAAAAATTAAAACAGACATAAAGGAGGTGGACCCACAGCAAGGGTTCAATGCTTGTTTAGTCTAGAGGGATGATGAATAAGGTGAATTACTAATCTTATTGTTATCGTATAATCTTATTCCAGTAGCTCTCCTCGGCTGCTCCCACCTCTCTCGGGATGTGGGTGGGCATTCGACATCCTCACATACAATATTGGATCACTAGATTGGTGAGTGAATTTCACCTCCTAATCTGTGAACCAAATGTTTAAGGATATTTAAATAAATATCTGTATAACGTACTCTAAATTACCAATATGCATCCAAGCATCAAAACCCTTTGTTGATGCACGTGATTAAACACAAATATGCAAATCCGTGATTCACTTTGAGTGATACATGAAATAAAATGAAACCATAAAAAAACCATAAAATAAATATACATGTTGTGAATGTAAAAAGTTTAGGAACTTGCTCCAACTAAAGGAAAACTTGACATCTGTCATGCTCTAACGGGGTTATGTTTTTGCTGGTGGTAACGAATGTACTAAAGCAAAACTCTTGTTGTTGCCAAAAGTCTTGCATTTCTTTTCAGCTATTCCTGTGATTCAGATACCCCTGCCACATAAAGATAGACAGGTGATACCACTATTTCCTACTTTCAACATTCTCTAACTTATTATCTATTGAACAGGCAGTTAAACGGTAAAGCTAAGATAGAAACTACCCTAAAGGTGGCTATCCAGTATGTCACAAGTGTGTAAACTACATGTCTAGTGGAACAATATCAGAAATACTTAAATAAAAACTATCTACATACATGTATTTCAATTGTGCATTTGGCTGTTTCTTGGAGTTCTGCTTAATTTTCTCAAAATGTTACTACTTAATAATGCTGAACAGCAGCAATATTAACTGAACAGTTAATCCTAGATGAGATTTGATGGTTTGATTTGCGTTAATAAAATTAATTATTGTTCTGGGTTTAACATAAGCTATGGAATAATCCAGGGAAGATTATGGGAGTCTAGAAAGGAAGTTATGAATACTTCAGCAAGTTATAAAGTTTATACATTGTATTACTGTCGCATCGGCTATCAACCTCATGAATGTCAGCAATATATCAGGTAGTGGTTTGGAGCAATGTAATAGGATGGCTGGATCATCATGAATATATCAGGTAGTGATTTGGAGCAATGTAATAGGATGGCTGGATCATCATCAATATATCAGGTAGTGATTTCGCAATGCAATAGGATTGCTGGATGGTCCTATCCTTACCTTCCCGAAACCCATTCACCCAGCAGAGCTCCTTTGAAATACTCGGAACTTCTGTGTATGGTGAAGCATTTGGCTCTCAACCCTTCCTCCCACAATTCAGCACCGCGGCCTGATTGGCCATTGCAAAGTGGTGCTGGGTAACATTTGGTTCTAACATTTTGATAATTCACAACAAAGTTTACATAGACCAGAAGGGCCAATTTCCTGCTACTTTTACTGTGCACAGTAACTTTGTGTAATAGAATCATGGTGGAAGAGGTACATATTTCAGTGTATGCAGAGAGATTAGGCCAGAAGTGGGCAATTCATTTTTTCAAAGGGCCACAGGAGAAACTGGGACTGTTATGGAGGCCCGAACCAATAGGGCCTATTGATTTGGCCCTCTACAGCAGTCCTAGTTTCTTATATGATTAACACATGATTACAGTGAGGCAGGTGTGTTGCATTGCCATTCATTTGAATGGTACCTCAAATGCACCTCCTGGCGGCAATGCAATTGACCGTGCTGCAACACGCGGTACCGCAATACCGTGTGTTGCAGTGTGATTGAAAAAAGTAGTGCATGCACAGCTGACTCATGGACCTGTTGGGAACAGGGCCTAATAGTAAATATGTAACACATTTTTTTTTCACATGCCCAAGAGGATAGAAGAGGAAGATGGGGTAAAGCTGGGGGTGGGAAGACTTTGTCACTGGTTGTGCCCAGCAGTCCAAGCAACTAGTAACTGCAGAGAGGAGGACCCCTGACATCATTGGTTGCTAGGACACCCAGAGGCGTGACAAGGGGGGTGCGGTTCACACCGGGTGACACCAGAGGTGGTAACAATAAAATGACTGAATCATTTTGGTGTCACCCCCTCTGAAAAGTTGGGCACTCTGCCATGGACCGAGAGCCTGAAAGCTGCACGAGAGAGGAGGGGACCCAGCGGCATACCTTATCCCACTGGATGAACGTCCCCTCCTCTCTTTGGCAATGTCCATCACCAAGATGACCGCCAGCAGTGAAGTACACGTGACATCATTACGTGCTTCAGTGATTCAAAGTACTAAAGCCGGAGGCATGACTAGCATTTTCAGAAGGAGATGTTAGGAATGGCAGCCTCCATGTTTATTTTATGACAAGGTTCCTTTAAAACTGGATCTTACGGTTTCCTCTCATCATTTCACCAATTTACCTTGCTTCTCATTATAGACTTGACGGCTGCTTCAAACTCTTGTGTGTTGTTGAAGTCCACTGTTATGACATGTGGCCGTCCAATGGTCATTTCCATGTAGGGGTGCTGTGATGACACCTGCAGAAGGTGAGAACATAGAGAGACTTTCAACACAGTCTTACATGTTTTATATTTACAAAAGCCAGTGCTGCAAAAGAAGAGAAGAAGAGTACGCTGATTCCACACATTTTGTTCTTCCAATATAATTTAACCAGGGAAAACATTTAATTTGTCTTATATGGTTTCATCAACTACGCTGTGACCAGCCACTGCTGGCTGTTTTATTGTATTTTAAAGTGAAACTCTAGAAAAAAAGTGTTATGTCTTTTGCTGGGTCCAGATAAGTTACTTCTAATGCTGGTTATACTACATTCATATGACTTTTGAATGCCTTGAATTCTATAAAAAGATTACAAGGCTTTTTGTGAATGGACGAGGGAAGGAAAGGAGGGGGCAGCTACATGAAAAGGATGCAAGTATTTTTGTGAATGGGCAAGGGGATAGGAGTGGGTGGCTATAAAAAAAGAATGCAAGGCTTTTTGTGAATAGACAAGGAGAGATAACGGAGTGGTTAAACACCACAATCCCTGATCTGTATGAGAGCCGGGGATTCATTGTCACACCACCCGTAGAAGGGTGTTGTGAATAATACTCACCATCAATGAAGACTAAAAAAAAAAAATATTTTCCTGAAGTTTTTCTTTCAAATTAAGCAGTAGCGAATGAGGAACCTGGGAGCCAAATAACTCAATCTTAGCATCTGATCAATTTCAGTGGGCAAGTAATAGAAGGAACAACTGCAGACCTCCTTTTGAAAAGGCTAATCGCTGTCATGCTGATCCTCTGACTTAAATAAATTGCTGACCCTGAACAAGTATGCAGCATGTGAAGTCCTTGTATACACAAATGTCCTGGATCACTGGTTCATAAAGTACTGACACCATTGGAACATCATGGCAACCAGTCAACAAGGATTTTTTGAATTTATCAATGTCAACCCCTATACTTCTCTAATGACAGACAATACTAGCCAATAGTATAAAAACCCATCTCTTTCATTTTTTGTCATCTGCAAAGAGACTTTACCTCAACACTTAGCAGTACAGTGAGGGAAATATAAAACAAAGTTTAAAACCTTTTAAAGCGAACCTGTGCATGTCCACACTACCTCCCCAGCACCTTTTACTGCACCCCACTCCATTCAGCCACCAGAAGCATCCCATGTGACAGTAATGGACCAACCACCAAGCATTAGCTCTGTCACATGCTTTTTCATACCAGGCAGTATGGATGTGCAAAACTGTGATTGATGCTCCCTCCTGACCCAATCAGTTGTGGCAGGGGCATTCCTTGTGTGGTAGGTACATGTAAC
>NW_017306477.1:886446-888638 GCF_000935625.1 Nanorana parkeri | reverse complement strand
AGGAGTGGGACATCAATTACAGTTTTGCACAGGCTTGGGCAAACTGGGTTTGCGCCAAGCCACTGCACATCGATACTGCCAGGTATAAAAAAGCATGTAACAGTGCTGATCCTTGGTGGTTGGTCCAGCACTGTCACATGAGACGCTTCTGGTGGCTGAATGGAGTGGGGTGCAGAATAAGCTGCTGGGGAGGTTGCATGGACATTGCACGGGTTTGCTTTAAAAGATTTTAAACTTTGTTTTATATTTCCCTCACTGTACTGCTAAGTGTTGAGGTAAAGTCTCTTTGCAGATGACAAAAATGGCATTCCTCGTGTTGTAGGTACATGTAACACAGGGGTTGGGAATGCCCCTACCGCAACTGAACCTGTCACTCTGCCGTGCTTGATCCTTTTCTGGGTGACAGGACAAAAGAGCTATTCTCTAAATATGCTTTTCATTAACATAGCAAACTACTGAAAGGAATAATGTGCTCCATGCATCAAGTTTTTCAGCACGTGACCTGCCAAGAGTCTGTCATATGTTCACATTAAAATACATTAAAAAGTTAATTAAAAATTACATATGGTGTATGAAGCTCTCCGACATCTTTCCGCATAACATAGATATTCAGAATGTGTTCATTCTCAACATTTCTATCTCATCTCCCTCTGGATATTTTTACTCTTTCTATTTTCAGTAGTCCTAATCTTGGTGATAACATCAGCACACACGTGTATGAATCCCACTCCAATTCTGACAGTCAGTGACAGACACCTCCATTCAGCAGAACTCAGCAAGAAATCTTCCTTAATTAATGAAGGTAATTATGTTTTTTTACCAGGCGGCTATGATTAATTCCCCAAGGTTTGCTGTGCAGCGAACAGCGTTCTAAGCATGTTTAAATCAATATAAACCCTTTTCAATGTGTGATCGTGTAAAAAGCATTACCAATGCAGAAAGCTCTATTGCAGAAAGTAATGGTCCGATTAATACCTGTGGTCTTTTCAAAGGTGAATGGAAGTTTATGCATTGTTCCTTGTCAGTGATCTGTAAATGAAAGTGTTAAAGCTGGCCTGCCATGTAAAATGAAGATTGCCTGCAAATGATTTAGCATTCTGTTTAGGCTTTTCTTCTTTTTTTTTCATATCTCTATAGTTTGAACTTGATGGACTTGTGTCTTTTTTCAACCGGACTAACTATGTAACTATCAGAGAATACTTGTGAATGTCAATACCTAAATGTAGAATCACCATATGGAATAGACTACTGAGCAGTACATCGTGGCTACTGTGTGTTGAATTGTGGCAATGTGTAACCGTATAGTTTTTTTTAGTGCAAAGATACATAGGTGATTTTTAGGGATGCAGTGAAATTTCGGCCGCTGAAACATTTCGACAAAAAATGGCACTTTTGGCAAATTGCTGAAAGTACCATGATGCCTGAAAATGCGGCCGAAAATACAGTGTATCCCTAGGTTCTGTCCTCCCCGCTGGGTGCCAGTCTGTGTGCCTTCTGATGCAGTGGCCGGCGTCCAGCGGGGAGGAGAGCAGCTTTCAGGAGGCAGAGCGGTGCGGGGTGTAACAGCTGTTATCGTTACAGGAGGCGGAGCTCTCTTCCTGCACCTCCCGGCTCCACATCCTGTGCCAGGATGGAGAGAGCGCTGTGATCTGTCACCGGAGGCAGAGCTCTCCTCCCCACTGCTCGCTCGGCCCCCTGTGACAGCGACCCAGGATGGAAATCGTTATACAAACACTCACCGATCAGCTGATCGTTGAGTGTTTGTAAATAACTGGATATAGTGTGCTTACTATGTCCCAGTTATGAATGAACGGGAAGTGATCTACATCACTTCCTGTTCATTAAAGATTGTGGACATAGTAATTTACACTATATCCACAACAGATTCCTCCATCCAGAGCTTACAGTGTGGATGAACAAATCCCTCTGTGCTCATTGTATTCTGACAGAGGCTGGCTACAATTGGCTGCAAGCACTGTTCAGCTGATTATTTTCCAGCATCTCCCTTCAGCAAAATTAGATCTAGTGATTGGCTTCTGTCAAAGGGATAGG
This sequence comes from Nanorana parkeri, assembly GCF_000935625.1. Lineage (NCBI taxonomy): Eukaryota > Metazoa > Chordata > Amphibia > Anura > Dicroglossidae > Nanorana > Nanorana parkeri. The sequence continues at coordinate 886,586 of NW_017306477.1, read as the reverse complement.
GCCACTCATGGATTGAATTTCGGCCAATTTCTGCGGATTCAGCCAAAATTCACTCTGTGTATACCTGCATTACTCAGTACTCAAGGAATCTTTTGTCATGTATTACATGTTTATTTGTAGAGCAAAGTCTGTACATATAT
>NW_017306477.1:849669-886364 GCF_000935625.1 Nanorana parkeri | reverse complement strand
AGAAATATATGTATATATATATATATATATATATATATATATATATATATATATATATATATATATATAAAACAATAGTTTAAAATGTATACAAAATACACATGCATCCCTTTCATTTTCAGATTCCTTTCTTCCAAGGAAATATCGGCCCTATCGTACCTCTCTGGAGGTTGGCTTCCCACGAAAGAATTCATGATTAAGAGAGCTGTGAGGGGGACTGAAGCGTGGTTGCAGGAATACACAGCCATTGGCAACTGCTTCCAAAGGTGCAGGACCTTCATATGGGAAGCCAAAACCTATAAAGAGCTAAAGAGAAAAAAATGCAAAGTTAATGTACACATAAAAATAATCAGAATGCAAAAATATGTGTTTGCAGCCCAACCACAATAAAAAGAAAAAAGTATTTTAGCAATGTATATAAAGGGGTTATATTAGAGGAAATGGGGTTTAGGGCTACAAAAATATCTAAAGAATGACAACCAATCCTTCACTTAGACAACTGAAGTAACTAGTATGAGTATGACTTGACCCATCACAAACACAGCAACAGCCAATATTTGGTTACAGCTGACAGTATATGAGATTGATGATTGGGTTTACATATCCTTTAGGGGATGAAGCTCAGATATCTAGGTACTATGATTATCCCAAGCAAGGATTATAAGCCCTTTGGTGAATGTCCATGAGACAAGTTTTGCCCAAACCTACCACTGAAGAATGCTGCATCTAAGTGAGATCATAAACTAGCAATTTACTGGCAGAACAAATAAGGCTGAGCCTGTTTCCTTACTAGTGGTTTCTAGACTTGGAGATTCCATACACACATCAGATTCTTCTTACCCCCCATCTCAGCCATATTTACAATAGTAGCCTAGGTAGCCTAAGGCAGCTCCAAGCCTCAAATTTTACAAACCAAGATAATTTCTTATTTGGGTTTCCTCTCATGGCCACTTCTGAACATTTGTCTAAATTCAGCAGGATGACTGCTGAGGGAATAGGAAGGTTCAGTATATTTTAGATCAGTGGTTCTCTGTGTAACCTCAGGACCCATATTTGTCCTTGGTCATTAAGTCACGACCCAAGTCTGCAATGTCATGCATGGCATTACAGTACCGCACGTTATGGTGAGGGCGTAGGAACTGTGGGTGGGAGGTGCATTTGGGGTACCATTCAAATAAATGGGACCGCACCAGAATGCATGGTAGGTGCGATTGCTTGGTACAGTGCGTTAATTGCACAGTACTATGAGATTATTGCACTGTACCAGTGTGAATGGGCCCTCAAAAACGCTGACATACATACACCATCTCAGACACAATCTCACTCAATCACAGACATTCTCACACACACATGAACACTCCCAAATATTTAAGATTTTAAGGTAGTCACCCAGTCTGACTACCTTACAAAAACTGGAGTGGACCTCGGGGGTCCAGTGTGGGCTGCTGTGCTGTGACAAAGCCCCATCCATATGTGCATTGCTTGGACAGCTCCCATGCGTGCCCTGTAAAGGTTCCGGGAGCCAAAATTTGATGACACATGAGGGAGCTGTAAGCAATGCATGCATGGATGGAGTTCCCTCACAGCCATACCCCCATTCCATTCCCACCTCAAGCTGACACTTGGCACCAGGCAGCATATTTTGAATAGCTACTTGGCACAAGAACTGACAGTGCTGCGCAAGGGGAAGGCAGAGGAGTCTCTCACCTAGAAAAGTGAAAGCCATACGGGGACCCACTGAACACGGGCCCACAACCCACTTTTGTGTCACGACCCACCAGTTGAGAACCAAGGGTTTAGATAACATGAAACCATCACGCCTTTTTCTGATACCTCAGCCAAACGCTAATAGGAAAATTCCACAAAATGTACTTTTGAGTTTCAGTAACTATGACACATGATACCCTGTACATAATGAATGTTTAGACTGATCCATTGCAAAAAAATGTAGACAGCAGGCCCTGTGAAACATAAATATGTCGCTTTACTATGATGATATAAAAAAAGATGAATAGTGAAATAAAACACAATTTATTATCCTTAATTACAAAAGGTTAATCATCTACAGATTGAATAAACCTTTCTATGTTTACTACTTCTAAGACACATTCCCTGCCAAGAATGACCAAAGAGCTCCGGGAATGAGCCATTAATCCCCTGGCCCATTAAAAATGTGTGGATCAGAGTAAAATACCACTCAACCCCCAAACTGAAATTTTAAAATACCATTTGTTTGATTTATTGAGGACAAGGTAGATGGTCATTTATAACCTTACATTCATCTGTAGATCACTAGAAGAAAACTACACTAAATCCATACAATCATGGGCCTTGTATTTAATGTGTATGTCAGGGCTCCATGTTCTCTCGTCACAAGTGACGAGGGAGCATGGAGCTGGCTTCCTGGCCAATCAGCATGCCGGGCAGCGTGTAATGACGCGCTGCCCGGCTTCCTGATACATGAAGTATCGGGCTAGGCATTGGAGCATTTGGGCGAGTACGAGTGCTCGCCCAAATACTCGGTATCGGCACCGATACTAGTATCGGTGCATCCCTACTACAAACCCAAGTGATCTGATAAAGGTTTACGATTTTTTCCTGAATCACATAGATTATGTTTTAAAGGGATCCCTCTTTTCATTAGAAGGTGTACACCTAGGCCCTATAATCTTAACAGTCTACAATATGTAAAGTATGTTCATTTAGGTTTATTTTTGCACTGGAGGGGGCTTCAGGTAGAATTAGGGGTTTAATAATTTTTTACCAGCTTGCTTTAACTGCAGAATTTAAGTATATCCATAACCCAAACTTCTTTCCTAGTTTTGGATCCAAGTTTTCCAAGTGTGGAATGTTTAGAACCTCTGTCAGATTGTTATTGTGGTCTGTGTTGCCGCTGCGGAGAGGCGATCTATTTTTCTGTCCAGGTCACCATTGTCAGTGGCAAAGAAGGTGATGGGAAATCCAAATTTTTACAGATGTCACTAAAACAGGAGGTAAGGAGAAATTTTTTAACAGGGGGATTTTTTCAGGCAACAACTGTTTAACATCTAGCGGACTAGCCACTTTATATAAACAGTTGGTTTGCTGACACATTGTTCTGGGAGGATGTACCTGTACATCCTACCGTGAACACCTGTGTGTGCACGACCATGGCCACAGCACCCGTGGCTCCCGCTGTAATAGACAGTGGAGGCTATGTATACAGGGCTGATCAGACCGGCTCTGTGTACTGTGATTCGTTATCACAGCAATCACATGGCAATGTTTACATTGCCAATCCCTCCCCTACAACAGAGTACATGAACCAATGAATGGATGAGTAATTCATTTATTATTAGTTCCTGGTGAATACATACTGCAGTAATGAAAATGAAAAGAAGTTCAAATAAATTTTAACCCTTTCACCCCCCCTCCTTCCCGGCCTATAATATCTGCATTCTATCTCTGCTCTGACCTGTACATTAACCCTTTCACCTCTGCCTCCCTCTATCTTCGTCCTGTACATTTATAGTATCTTGTGCATTATTACAAAGCTCCATGTTTTAACCACTTCAATACTGGCATGTTTCTTAATTTCCCAAAAATGTTGGCAAAAAAAAATGTGGGGGCTAAATTACTTTTCTTTTTTTTAGGCTTCTTTCCTTTATTTTCACTTTGTGATCTGGTCACTAAGCTTGCCATTTAATTCCTTTAACAGGCCAAGCTGTCTTGCCGAAGTGGCTGGGACAAACCATTTAGCACTGACAGTGTTGCTTACAACGGTAAGCATTCATTCATTTATTTAAACCATTATCCAAAAAAAGGGGGAAAAAAATAAACTGTTTCTGTAACAGCTTAAAAAGTATTAGCTGGAGTTCAGATTTAATTTGTTCGTCATGTGCATTGAAATTTGCTACAGCATCCAACAACACCCTCCCCAAAGGTTGATAATGTTATTTTCAAAGTGTGGCTCCCTTGCTCCTCTATGGAGAGGAGCTACCCTAAGACAGAAAGTGTATTACTGGCCGTATCACAAGGTGAAACTAAAGGGGAAAAAAAGCACCAAAAAAACGAATACAATTACCACATTTATGGATGGGTAAGCTGTAGTATATTACATTTTTGTTTTGGGGTTTAGATATGCTTTAAATAAATAAAAAAAAACTGGCAAGGTTCTTCACCATTTCATGTTCTACCTAACACTAATATCCACAACACGTTCTAGTTTAGATATATGTTAACTGCAGGGAGATTAAGGACATGGCTACGTAGTCTGGCAGGTTTGACTGGATCACAAGACTACCTAACCAGAACTAAAACTCATTGAACAGAGTATTCAGCTGCTTGTCTAGAGTTCAGCATTAATGTGCTCTTAAAAACTCATTGAACAGAGTATTCAGCTGCTTGTCTAGAGTTCAGCATTAATGTGCTCTTAAGTACAGATGGTTCGTTTTCACAAGAGTGCAGCGTTTAGCTATAAACAACAACTTTATTATGTCTTGGGTTGGCTGAGTACGATGGAAAAATCTGTTGTCTTCACCTGTTATATAAATAACCTCTTGGAATAATTCTGTCTGAAAGTATTAGTCCCAAGGAAAGATGCAACATAGCAGGTACATATTGTGTTTGAACAAACAGCTGTTTTCCTGAAGTAAATCTACCAAACACCCAGGAGACTGTCCTGAAGAACAGATGACTTACTTCATATGCTTTTTAAAGAGATACTACTGTATACTTTCAATGGTCACACATTCATTATTGTATGGTTTAGGTAAAAGTTAATTTTAATGCAACTTCCGTGTTTTACATTATATTTTTTATAGTTTTCATATATTTATATGTTTGTTGTTCCATATTTTGACAATTGTAATTTATACACAATTTTGTATGATTCCTATTATATCAATTTGTCAAGCGTTAGATTCAAATTATTAACCACACAAATTATGATTAATTTCATTCAACTAGATTAGGTAAGAGAGAGGAATAAGGCACAATTACTCTAATTAATCTACTAACCAAGAAGCAGACCCTACATATGTAATGGGCAAATGTGACTGCTCCTATATACAACTATAATTACAAATCATATATATGAATAAATTGATAAAACCATAAGCATGCATTGATAAAAGATCTTTTGATAAGCGGGTGACAATTAAGTATGTACCTGAAAAAATGAAAAAGATTATACACTGCCTGGCCAAAAAAAATCCACCACCTGGATTTAGCTAAGCACATAGGTAAGAGCTATAGGGGTTGCTACAGTTGGTCAGGTCTAGGTTCATCAATGTTATGAGCCCCAAAAATTAGGTCAGCTGCCAAACTGAATATACTGAATGACCAGGTTTTTCCATTGATGAATTTTTTCTTCCCTGATGGCACATTGGGCATATTCCAAGATGACAATGCCAGGATTCATTGGGCTCACATTGTGAAAGAGTGGTTCGGGGAGCATAAGACATCATTTTCACACATGGATCAGCCACCACATAGTCCAGACCCTAATCCCATTGAGAATCTTTCGGATGTGATGGAGAAGACTGTACACGGTGGTCTGACTCTCCCATCATCACAACAAGATTTTGGTGAAAAATTAATGCAACTCTGAACGGAAATAAATGTTGTGACATTGCATAGGCTTATCGAAACGATAAGGAGGATGGACTTTTGTTTTCAGTGCTGTTGTTTTGAAGACTCATTTTCAGATTTCTTTTTGCAACCTTTTTTGTTCCTTATTCAAGATTCTTCCTTAGACTGCTGATGATGGTTTTACCGACCCACTTGCAGCTATCTGGCATGGTCATCCTCAGCCTGGCTTTTGGACTGTATTGAACCGGACCCAGCTGGACATTGCGGGGTGAGCCTGGAAGTGACCTTTGGGCATTGAGCTCCCTGTAGGTGCTTTCCAGACTAGTTCTGGTTAAGTCAGCTGTGGAACTCTTTCCAGGTCAAGAACCACAGGTATTGTCTCTATGCTTGCTCTGTCTATAAAGACTCAATTAGGCTATTGAGGCCAGGCAACAAAAGCTCCTTCATTTGTATTGGTTGCTGGTGATCAAAATTCCCCTGTTTTCCTACCAGTTTTTTTGTGGAAGGAGTTAACGTTGTCAAGTTTGCCACGACAAAGCATCAAGGAATCATCTTCAAAGTGTTTGATCCACATGGCAATAGAGGGACAATGTCCCTTTGGACTGGCTCTGGATGCTGTCATCAAGGATGTTACTGGGACATTACTAAAACACTCATCTTCCCCAGTGGAAGAAACATAAGGAGCAGACTGCTAAGTCATCTACATTTGTCCATGCCAAGAAGCACTGCTTTTGCTTCAGCCCTCCTCAGCTTCCACAGTGAAGCCCCCCCCACCCCCCAAAGGGTGGTTCCCTATCAAGCCATAAGGTCTGATGCTGCAAAGCTGCCAGATCCACCAAGAAACTCCTCCATGGGATAAAGGTGCACCCCCACTTTCCTGTGTATCTCAAAGGATTAGAAAGATATAAGATGTTTGTACTCACTGTTTGCATTCTTTTCTTGGAGTCCATTTAAGTGACACAGGTGTTTATGTTCATGCTCTTGGTACTGCTTTGCTGCAAAACTGAGGCATGCTGGTAGTAGGAGGGGTTACACCCTGGGCTGGCATATAGTTGTTTGTTTTTCAGTGTTCATGCCTCCTGTGGGTGGCAGTATAAGCCAAAGTTCTAAGACTTTCTGTGTCCCTCAATGGACTCAAAGAAAAGGATTTTTTAGGGAGTACAAAAAAAATCATATTTGAGATTTTGTTAGATACTAGAGAGTTAGTATCTAAAGCCAAAAAAGTGTTTAAATAATGAATAGTAAGTTATTAGAATCTTACTATTCAGGAGATCAGTTCAGTAGTGACTTGGGGGTCAGCAGGAGAATCCACTGATCATTACGGAGGACTGAAGAGACTGACACTCGGAAGTGATTATTGGTGCACAAATTTCAGATGACAATCCCTCTTGATCAGACCCGTGTTTAGCAGCAGCTGCAGCAGGAAAGATAAGTAGTCTTCTTTACGGGCACAGAGTTGCTTTAACCTGCAAACTCTTAAAAGTATCCCTCAATTTACACTCAACTCGATAATGTAGCTTTAGACTTAACTCCTTAAAGGAGAACTATGGGGTCAGGGCTTTTCCCCATAGTTCTCCTTAGGGTAACGGGAGGACACAAACTAGCGTCCTCCCGTCACCCTAAGCTCGCGGTATACTGAGACGCCGCAGCCGGAGCGGATCCCGACATCGATGTCAAGATCCGCCCAGCTGCGTGAGCGACAGCTGGCTCTGCCTATCTAGAGGCAGAGCCAGCTGTACTCGCCCCCCCCCCCCCCCCACCACCCCTCGTCAGTTCCACCAGTCAGCGCTGGTGGATCGGAGCGGGGAGGGGGGAATCCAGTCCCTCCCTTGTCACGGCAGAGAGCCGTGACAGGATCGAGAAGTTCGCTCACCTCCCGATCTACTGGGCCGACCTGTGACAGTCTCATTGTCACGGGTCGGCTAGAACTATGAGGTGAGTGAAATGCACTCACCTCATAGTTCTCCTTTAAATCCTAGCTCTATCCATTGGGCTATGTTCACACTTGAAAAAAAAGGGGAGCACTTGGCTTAGATAGCCTGCCAAGAATGTATGTTATTACCCATCTCATCACAAAATGTACCTTGGCCTTCTTGAGCAGATGCTGTAGGTCCTGTTGGGGCAGCAGTCCATGATTTTTGACAAACGCAGGAACCTCAGGGGGCCTCTGGGTCTCGAAATAAACCGTCCCATGCACTTCCATGTAGTTGTGTAGAACGGACAGAAACTTTTCCTTACCCTGTAAATAAAAGGAATCATTTGTTCACTAGCAGCAGGTAAAAGTCTTTTGTCAGTATTTGTCAGCATTGCATTCACATCAAGAATCCACAGAACCTTACCCTGTTAAGATATTTTTCTGCATATTATGAATGTGTTGCATGCGTGACTGCATTGTAAATTATATGCCACATACGTCTCCTGTGATTGATGCTTTCCTAGATTAATCTAAAATGAATCATGCTGGGCTAATAATTTAACAACTGAGTGTAGCTATGGTATAGCTCACACATGATCTGTTCCATGTAAAATAAATGGATTCATTTCATATTGATTACTCTCTGGCTATTGGTTTAAAGGACACCTGTCATAAGAGAAATACATAGACTGCCATTGCTAAACTCCTGAAAAATGGAACTAACTGACTCACATACTGATCTTCCGGATTCAATTATTTCACTGACCCAGAACAAGCATACAGAAGGTATGACCTTACTTGCTGTGTGCTTGTTCCCGGCACAGTGAAGCAGAACACAAAGAAGCCAAAAGATGGCCATGACAACCAGTCAGCATTTTCAAGATTTTTTTTATTTGCCCTGCCGATATGCTCTAAAGGTCTTTCCCAAGAGAGAATGACTATTTACTGATGTAGATTTCATTAATCGATAGCCTTGATCTCTTGGGATAAAAGTGACACCTAGGTTTCATCGGTATACACAGTTATGTAAGGCAAAACACTATGCCAAAAATGTAATATATTGCACCTTACCAGCCCTCAAAAGGGTAGCTGCATTTGTCTTCTTTTTTTGGCGCTTTTGTATATCTTTTACCTGGTGATCCTGTCCTTGGGTGGAAGAGCTCACTCACTATAATGTATCTGCAACACTGTCACCCTAGGACAGGATTACAGAACACCTCCTCCTTGCCATAGGGGGAAAACAGCTGGGAATGATGCTAACTGAGAAAAGTGCAGCACAGGCAGAGAGCCCAGGAAATCAGCTCACATGGTTTCTGGCAGAAACCATGCAAAAATCCTCAGATTTTTTTGCACATATCTTACAGATATGACAAAGCACCTCCAATGGTATATTTGAACAAGCAAAGGGAGTTTATTGTTAGGATTTACATACATTGGTAGATAAATCTACAGTCTCATCCTAGTTTTGCTGTCATGAGCTATAATGTAGGTGCATAGTCATATTTAGAAGTGGGAAAGGGTCCTGCTGTGTCATTGTTCTGGGATTTTAAAGACATGGGTCCAGTGCAATGTAAATATCACAATTCAGGGCCTCAAAACTACTGGAATTTGGCCATATTTTGTTTCTACATATTTGGAGAAATCTGCTTATTAGCAATGGTTTCCAACCTTTTTTCATGCTGGGCCACAAGTACAAGTTCTGCAACTTGTGGGACCCCCAACATCAGCTTTTAGTAGTGCTACAAGGGTCTAAGTAGAATTCTTTGTATTATTTATTTTTGCCTTTCTTTTTTTCCTCATCTGGTCATTCTTCTACTGAGCTTTCTCATCATAAGTGTAGACAGCTCCATTCCTTACAATCCTTTCACACACGCTTTATAGTTTACAAGCTATATGAACCTGTCAGTGTTTCAATAACCATTTCAAAGTTGCAGCTAAATTCACTATAATACGAGCAATTAGGAGATAGACAGAGGTCCTTACCTGCAACTGTGCAATATCATCAAGGAAGGTACCAAGGAAGAAAGAGAGAGGGGTGTAGGTAACTCATGAATTTGACAAGTTAAAAAAAATGGAATAAGTCAACTTGGAAATCAGGAAGGCATGGTAGAAATATACATTTTTTAGATTAAAAAAAGATTATAAAGAATGTAACAATGTTTTAAGAATTCAGGCTGAATAGAAAAGGTTGCTTCCTGCCAACATGCTGCATAGTGGAACCCTTCCTCCCTGTAGGGAAGCAGTGGTCTCCCTGCAGAGGTCCAACATGCCCCCTACTGAGTCAGAACTATAGCTCTGCAATCAGCAAAGCTCAAGCTTAATGCATATTGGAGAGCTATGGCTATGACTCAGTAGGGGGTGTGTCAGACCTCTGCAAACAAATCACTGCTTCCCTACAGAGAGCAAGGGTCCCAGTCTGCAGTTGCTGGCATGGGACAGGATTTTATATGTAGGCTGTATCTATTTTTTTTTTAAAACAAACTGTTAAACTCTGAACACCTTTTTGTTTTGATGCATGTGGAATATATTTAGCTGATTTTAAATAAAAATTCAGTGTTAGTGGATTTAAGACATACAGCTGAAGCACTAAAAAAGATGGACTGACATTTTAAAGAGGAGATCACTGTGTGCGGCAATAATAAAGCTGGCCATACACTATATGAATTTCAGCCGGTGGGTGCCACTGTCGACACCCTTCCGGCCGATATCCCAATCAGCTGCAAGCTCCGTTTGGGTATTCTGACAGCAGTCAGCGGCCACTGCCAGAATACAATGAAAACAGCAGGAGATTTCTCCGTCCACGCTTGTAAGCATTGATGGAGGAATCAGTTACATTTTCTTCGTTCAGCCTGCAGATTGAACAAAGAAAATATAACCGCTTTAGATGATAAGACAACCCCTTTACTCTCTGCTGACAGGGCCCCAGATATTATTTTTTAACTTCAGTAGTGCACCAGTATCCCAAGTGTTAGGTGCATTTCCTCTATATCTAATATGGTTAGTGAATTTCACTATTCAATAGCAAGACAACTTAAGCTGTCAGGTAAGAAAAACTACAGCGTGGTACAATGTGGTATTAGTCATTTTCTTAGGCACCCCAAAGCACAGAATCAGGAAATGTGCTGCATTGAAAAAAATAGGGTCGTGTCCACTTTTTCATTTGTTATATTGTGATACCAGCATATGCAATATAAGCTGCCTTAATGCAGCTTGTTTATCTGCCTGAGACCTGCCCCAACTACCTCCCCTCAGCAGTCAGCGCTCACCTCGTCCCTCCTATGCTCCACGCTTATGGACTGTCCCTCGAAGTTCTCACATATAATGCAGGGCTATGTGCCCTGCGTTGTAAGTGATGAAGTCAGCATGTCTCTGACCACCAAAGCTGAGGGGGGAAGAGGCACAGTAACCCTAGACCTAAATGAGCAGTTAATCCTTGCAGTGCAGGGGTAGCCCCACTGCAAGGGGAGGTTTTTTTTCTTGGAGATAAGCTTTAACACACAATAACTTATTATGTTATTGCAATGTATGATGTGAATGGGCCCAATGATTTCCTCACAGACAATAATTCCAGATGCAGTAACAACACACAAAGTAATTACTGAATTACAGCACAGCAAACCTGAAGTACAGCAAACCTGAGCCTTAGGTCTCGTTCACACCTAGGCGTATTGCATATGCGCGTCTGTCGCGCGTTTTTTACCGCGATTCGCGGTAAAAAAAAGTCGCGCGACCGTCGCGCGTTTCCCAAGGCTACTTGGCTGTATCCCAATGGAAACGCGCAACAAAACGGCCCAAAGTAGTACCTGTACCTTTTCAGGCGTGGGCCGTTTTGTAGCGCGTTAGGGACGGGCGGAAATACGCCAAGGTGGGAACGAGACCATTGAATACAATGGGATTTAGATTTTTGAGCGTTTTGTAGAGCGTTCGTCGAGCGTAGAACGCGCTACAAAACGTTCAGGTGTGAACGAGGGCTCATGATTTGGGTTTGTTAGTCTACCGTGACAATGCAAACAACAGCAACTGTTTCATATAATGACAAAGTGGGAGATATGGAAGGGCCTCAAATTAAAGTGGGACTGAAATGATAAAAAAAAAAAAACACTTCCTAGCCTTCCTGATGAAAAATGAATGTGTCTGGAATACCATTATTGCTCATGGCTGAACCGCACGGATACCAGAGATAAGAAACAAGATGACAGGCAAAAGAAAAAAAAAATCCAAGCAGCTCTGTGACTTCAATCCTCATTCATACAAGACGGTGAAAGTGAGATGTCCATTCAAAGAACCCCAGTACCCATGAAGTTTCTCTACCAACAGGAAGAGTCAAAAATTAATTAATATATCACACATAAAAAACAGCTAACCTGTTTCTGGGGCCAATGGTACTCCCCCTTCATCAGGACTTAAAATATATTCAGAACCTTGGACTCATTGCCTCTAATAATTCTGTAACAATTTTTACACAAATTAATTTAGAAAGCCTATCTTTGAATCTATCCTCAACTATGTTCCAAGCCCTAATGAACACAGAGGATGTTTTTTGATGTTTTTTATGTGGGAACCATTAAAGCATTTTGGACTCCTCTACCATTTGCTCTGGCTCTCCTTCTTTTGGTAAATACTTTGAGTTACTGTCAAAAGACTTGTCTGCATCTGAGTGTGTTTATCCATATACAGATGTCATCAGGAAACAAGGGGGGCGATGAGTTGTGTTTTCTTTACAATATCAGCTATACTTTAGGGTCCATTTTACATTTAAAGTGGATACCTCTAATACAGCACATTGGAAAGTCCGAAATTAGATACACACACATACAGGGTTTTTCAAGATTTATAAGTAAGGAGAACCTCTGAAGAGCTGGCCAGAGTATAAAAACTGAAGGTATTGTGAGATGCTAACAGAGAGATGTAGAAACATACCTTCCACATAGCTGCTTCCTTTCCATATACAACAGCCATATTCCTGACCTTGTTAAGAGCTACTTGTTGGCGCTCTGTTTCATTGAGTTCATCCGTCACAAATCCCATAAAGGAATTATCTGGAGTGTGAGCTGTAGAACAAGACAAAGCAAACAGTCCACAAGCAGAGGTATATGCCATTGCAGCAGTGAGCACGGAGTACAGAGGAGATCATGAGCCACAACAAGGTGCATGGGCATAGTTCGATCAACACAAGAGGAGCCAGCATGTAATCCATGCTCAAGGGAAAGGCACCTGAATGGATGGATAGCAGTCCTCATAGTACAATGGACATGCAAAATCATAGGTGAACATAACTATCAGAAGCAGTGCCATGCTATGACATAAGTGCAATAATACAGCTGTGTTTATGGCAAATTGGAGGCTAGCATAGGTAATGATGAACTACCGAACCTCTTTTATCTCTCTCCACTACACAGTCCCCTTTGTACTATCTCTATCACTATCTCTATCCTTCCCTCTTCAGTCCAGTGTTTTTTCATCCTCATGCTTGTACCCTAGCTGTTAGTACTGTATATCTAGAACAGAATACCTCACTTATAACTGAATCTACTCCTCTAAGTTTTCTTTGTACATGGTACGCTGCCACAGCTAACAATGGACACATCAGTTTATATCTGTATTTAAAGCATGCTTTAAGTACACCTACGCTGAGAGAACTATAGGGACTGCCATTGCTGAACTCCTTTGTGAAAAGGATAGTTGTCTGGCTGTCTCCTGTATCAATATCAGGTGACAGACCTAGAACAATCATTCAGATTAGTAAAGTCAGATTGAAGTGACTGCAAAGTAACTAGCACGTTTAGAAGTTAGGGCAGGGATGGGAGCATCCATACTTCTTCGGTATACTTTAAGGTAGCTTAAAGTGCACCTAAACTCAAAAAGAGGACATTTTTGACCATTAAATTACACCAACCTGATCATAAAACAATCAGTGCCCAAACCTGCAAATAATTAACAACTATACAAGCACGCTCTTCTCTTATTACATTAGTTAACTGATGGCAGTATATTAGTGCTTTATAGCACTAAATATGTTTAAGGTTCACTGCTACAGCAGTTCCACTAGTTCAATTTACAACAGTACAAACAATAGATACATTGGGTGTGGATTGAATGTGTTGTCCTGTTATTACCCCCTATACAAGCAAATGGGCATTTTCCAGGTTTTTGTAGAGTAGATATATGATTGGTTGCGTTGCACAATAGTCACTATCCTTCTATAAGTTTTACACTAGACACAGTATTATCACTACTTACAATAGGCGACACTCATTTACATGCATAATTAAAGGGGGACACTACTGCCTATCTCACAGTTGTGGGAAGATCACCTTGTTAACGTGCTTTCTACAAAACATGTACATATAAAAATGATGCAACACAAACTGAAAATGTAAACACAAATCTATCTTAGCAAATCAACAAACTGAAAAACATGTTTGAATGTTGCATGCTACGATGTCAGATCGGTTCAATTCAGCCCCCCCCACAACTCCATTCCCAAACTCACGGAACATTGTCATGAACTGTTTGGGATGCAGGTTCCAGTAGCCCCAGTTTGTGCGGTAGCCATGGAGCGTGGCATATTCTTCGTGGTTATACGCCGGCTCTGTCCCAAATGTGTCCACCACTCGCAGACGGCACCTGCAGGAGGGGGGTGTTCATGGTGTGGACCCTCTCTGTTAGGGGCCAAATGTCGGTGTGCACTAGTGGGCAGGGATCTTTTAATAAAAAGAGTTTTCCACTTTACAGCGACAGTAGACTCCTGGTTTAGACCTCTATATTGAGCAACATTATGGGGTCCCCTTCTTCCACAATAAGTAACAAAGGAACCCTTATGCTATTATTAAGTACTTTTTTTCTATATTAAAGCATTTATTTTTGCAATTATACCTTTTTTAGAATTTGAATGGACATGCTGCAATACCAGTTTTAAGTTATGGTGCAGGTAAAACCTGAGAAAACTTCTGATCTTAGGAAAATGTAGGGCTCTAGGACTGAAGAATCCCTGAGTTTTTACATAAAGAGGTCTCCAGCAAGTCAACTTTTATAGTAAAGTGGAAGAATCTTTGGAATTGATTGTAGGTAGCTAAGGGTGGTTGCAGTGAAGTCAGATGTGTCTATTGCAGGGTGGAGGGCAAGAAGTCATAGGTCAAAGGGACGGTCTCTGGCACAGTCTGGGAGCATTTTAAAATCTGTGTCGGTGTTTACCATGTATAGTCTTTCTCTTACCTGTATTTCCTGAATGACAGGCCCATGTGTTGCTTCATTTGTTGCATGCCGTGATAGTCCGTGTAGATAAGATCGAAATGTAAAGGTTCTGTTAACGGGCAATTTCCTCTTCCTGGGGGGACACCTAAATAACTGAGATACATACAAATGTTATATTAGCAAAGCATTTAGTTACTAAACGTATTATACACACACGGTTTCATTTAAATCATTGAAAGGTTGGTGTATTCCAGAGACTGTTTTGTGAACTGCCCCTTTCCTTTTTAATCTTTTGCTCGCTGAAATCTGGTTCTTTAGCCTAACCTTTATTTAGGCATTAAAGCTTACTCTGTTTGGTTCTATTGAGAATTACTATGTAACAGTAAACTGGGAGCTGGAATACAAGAAATATTTTAAAAAAACTCTGATGCCCCAACATATATTTATTTTCAGGGTATCAATAATATGGCAGTCCTCTGGAATCTCAAAATAAAGACAACGGAAAACCTCTCCGCTAGACTTACAGGAGAACTATGAGGTGAGTGATTTTCACTCAATCTCATAGTTCGATCCGACGTGTGACAATGAAACTGTCGCACGTCGGCTCAATAAATCGGGAAGTGAGCGAACGCATACCGTCGCTCGCTCACTTCTCGATCCTGTCCCTGCAGAGAGCCGTGACTGTCACTCACGGCTCCCTGCAGGGATTCCCCCCTCCGATCCACCAGCGCTGACTGGAGGAACGAACGGAGGAGGGGCGGGTACAGCTGGCTCTGCCTCTAAATAGGCAGAGCCAGCTGTCAATCACGCAGCTGGGTGGATCTTGACAGTAATTTCGGGATCCGTCCCGGCTGTGGCGGTCTCAGTATACCGCGAGCTGTAGCTCGCGGTATACTGAGCTTTGGGTGACGGGAGGACTCTAGTTTGTGTCCTCCCGTGACCCTGAGGAGAACTATGAGGAAAAACACTGACCCATAGTTCTCCTTTAAGTCACAATTCCTCAAATATGATCAACTACAAAGCATCACTTTCTGGTCTTAATGTACTTTCACCTTACAGTTAGTTTGGGGAATGTTTACATGTCCAAATGTCCTTTTCAGCATCCTTTGTTCAAGCCTGGCTAGGCACTTTTGGAGGATAAAGCAATTGGCTAGGATCATTTTTCCCAACCAATCATGATTGTTTTTCCGGATTGTCATGCTGGTGCTAAGCATTCTTCCAACAAAGACCCCACATGCGCATGTACAACATGCATGTTTGCAATATAAAAATTATTTGCAAGACAGATCATGCATGCAGGCCCGTCAACCACCTACAGTACGTAGACAGCTTAACACTCATCCATTCTAAATGTTATCACTAACATATAGATGAAGTAAGAATGGCTCTATGACTGTCAATAGTGCAGATGAACCAACTAGTAGCCCAAACATCATATTGGGCTCTAGTAATCCTCTATAACATTATCAAGTAGCAAAATCAACAGTGCGGTCACTATCCTCACCTCTGGAGCTCTTTCACAGACACTGTTATTTTTAGACTGTGACCCAACACATACAGAGCTGCAAGGATATCTGCCCACTGCACCATCTCACCCAGGGGTCCACCTTTCAGCACCCTAGGACTGAACACATCACCAGACTCCTCTGTCAGAAAACCAATATGGACCAGGATCTGGAGAGATATGGAAACGTGTATAAAGGACAAGTCAGTGGAAGATTTGAAGACAGGTAGACAATCAGCCACTAAGACAACTATAGCATAGTAAACTGAAATAAGAGGTCTTGAGACCTGTTTCTGCTCATTAGGTGTACTTTGAATCTTGGCCTCCAACCTTCGGGCAGCCAACAGCCACTGAGCCTCTAGTCTCCTTAGCCTCTTCTTCATAAAAACAAGAGACTCCTTGCCAGTTCCCATTACATCTAGAAGAGACGACAGTTCTGTGCGGAAAGCAGCCTAAAAAACAAAGAAGCAAATGAGAACGCATGAGATGTGCACAAATAAAAAAATATGCAGTTAAACTGTGTTACAAATAATTAGGACCACAGCATAGGGAAAGCTGAAGTGGTTGTCTACCAATAAAAGAGTCCACGCCACACACTAGCAGGACATGATGTTTTATTCATGGTACTTCATAGGTCATTACTGCTTTCTGCCTTCAGTCCAAAGAATAAAAAATATGGGTAGTGTACTCCGATCTAAAGTATACAACTGTCTCATCATATGCGAGAAAATTGAAGTGTTCCTGAAGCCTGCTCTTATCTTTATTGCCAACAGCTTGGTGTGAAATAATGTATTCAAAATAAAAGACCCAGTCTGAAAATGACCCTGCAAGAATAGCATTTAAAGTATAATCACCTCCAGGTGAACTAGTCCAAGATTCCTCAAACTTTATTGTAAATTCGCTGTGTTGCCAAGTTCTGAATAAATTGCTGTTTTCCTCCCCAGGAATGGTTTATAAATGGGGTAGTTTTCCTTCAATCTAACCTCCTGAGCAGCCTCAGTATTGTATTAGGGAAAGTTACAGTGTCTCTATCACTTTGGATGTGGATGGGCCTTGTGTGTTTCACTCAGCTGTAGACCTTTCACCCATCTCGGAATTGGTGCTGACAATGTCCTTCCTTCTGGAGGGTGGCTACTTTTATTCTCCACCCCAAGCTCACTCCTGTGATGGACTACAATCTCATGCTTAATTTTTCGAATTTGTATGGAGATTGTAGTCCATCACGCAAGGGAACTTGGAGAGGTGGCTACTTTACAAAACACACAAGGACCATGGGGAAAAAAGTAGCCACCCTCCAGAAGGAAGGACAGTGTCAGCACCAATTCAGAGATGATTTGAGGATGTACAGCTGAGTGATACACAAATAAGGTACGGTATTTTTAATAGGCAAGGTACTTGAGTGCATTTGTAAGACATAATTCCTGACTTTAGTGTCACTTTAAGATTACCGAGGGACATCTGTACACAAAAAGTGTATAGAACAGAGGTAGGCAACCTTGGCACTCCAGCTGTGGTGAAACAGTGACCGGTGGCTCAGGAGGTGAAAACTAAATATCTTCTTTGCAGGGGGGCACATTTTTGACCATTATGGTAAAGCAATTAAATCTATGAAATCAGTCAACAAGCAATGCTTTGCTTTCTAAATTTTAGAGTATAGTAATGATGAGATCATCTATAAAGCAGCACATATACTGTGAAGAACTTATTTGATAGTGTTACATTGTTGCTAAAATACATTTCATCATCTTTCATTTGTAGATGCCTAGCAGGAACATTCACTATTCCTGTTACAACAAATCCAAAACTGTTTAATGTGCTGTTTTGCCAAAGTGTGGGAGGACTTTGAGGACACGTCATTAAAGGAGAACTATGGGGTCAGTGTTTTTCCCCATAGTTCTCCTTAGGGTAACGGGAGGACACAAACTAGCGTCCTCCCGTTACCCTAAGCTCAGTATACCGCGAGCTACAGCTCTCGGTATACTGAGACGCCGCAGCCGGAGCGGATTCCCGACGTAGATGACGGGATCCGCCCAGCTGCGTGAGTGACAGCTGGCTCTGCCTATCTAGAGGCAGAGCCAGCTGTACCTGCCCCCTCCCCGTCCATTCCGCCAGTCAGCGCTGGCAGATCGGAGCGGGGAGAGGGGAATCCAGCCCCTCCCCTGTCACGGCAGAGAGCCGTGACAGGATCGAGATGTGAGTGAACGCCGTTATCTGTTCGCTCACCTCCCTATCTACTGAGCCGACCTGTGACAGTCTCATTGTCACAGGTCAGCTAGAACTATGAGGTGAGTGGAAATCACTTATCTCATAGTTCTCCTTTAATGAAAACTAAATGAAAAAGTTTCCATGGTCACGGTGTAATATACTTAACACTAATGTGTTAAAAAGATATTGAAAGATATAAATATATTGGTCTGGAAGCTTAACTTTTCATTGCACAGCTATTGGGTCGGAGTTAGCAAGGATGATTTACTAAAGGCACATAGGCTGTTCACTTTCCAATGGAATAGCAGGAGAAACTTCCCTTTGCAAAGAATACCCAATCACGTGCAAGGAAAATAAAAAAAACTGTATTTTCAGTTGCATTTGATTGGGTGATGGAAGTCAGCAGAACTTATCCACTAAACTAAGGGAAAATTCCGCCTGCAAAGTGCAAATTACATTGCAAAATGAACGAAATGTTAAGTCTTGGCATGATATTTAACAATAACTACACGTCAACATTGCTAAGACACTACAATTGAAATATTGCTTTAAAATTGTTTCTAAATCCTTTTTTTTTTTTTAAGGTGTTTCTGTTTTATTCATGGTCCCATGAGCACTAAATTCCCTTCTTTCACATTGGATAGCGGAAGTCTCACACGAGACTCTGGTGACTCCACGCTCTGCAGATTCCTGATGTGCTGACAGCAATACTCCCTTTGGAAGCCGCTCTCAATCTACACATTGTGGCAGCCTGGGAAGTGTGACTGCCTGCATAATCACAGTCAGACTACTATAGTGTACAGGACGCCACAAGTTGGTATGGTTTCCCGTACACTGACACATGGGAAGCAATGGAGGGCACGGCAATGATAAACCAGTAAGTACCCTCTGATCCAGAGATTATCAGGTAATTTAAGCTTAATGGAGCAAGAATGGGCATCCATGGCAGATTTAAAAGTATGGGAACATTTAAAATCTATGGGGTAACCTTTTTTTGACATATACTAATGGTAATATTGCTATATTATTATATTAATATTGTCGGGATCCACCCCACTGCCTGGTTGACAGCTGTGCCCGCCCCCTTTCCCGTCTGTTCCTGACAGCTCAGTGTCACAGTCACACATAAGTTTTAATTACGGGGATGAGTCTAATTCACTCTCCCCATAATGCTCCTTTAATGCGTTATGCTCATTTGGGTTCGCGGACACTTTATTTTATTTTTTTATATTTTGTTTCGTTCAAAAGGTTTTTATTTGTTTTTAACACAAAGAAAAGAAATTATTACAATATCACATTCAATGTGGTATACTATGGTGTATCAAAAAGAGCATACAAAATTAGTTTTTTATAGTAAAATGCTACAATCAAATAAGGTAATCCAGAAGGATATAATGTGGGTTCGCGGACACTTTAATGGAGTTTCTTCCAAGATTCTGTCAATGAACAGTCAATATCATACCTGCTTTTTGGGGTGGGCCTTAGAAAATAAATGAAGAGATTGATTCCTCCAGGGCAACACTGGGCAGAACCATTCCACCTCACTAAGATACATTAGGAAGGAGCACTCTGTCCCATCCACTCCATAGAAGGCATAACACGGGTCTGATGTCCACCGGGATCGCATCCACTGAAACAGATATTATCACAATTGCAGCTAAATAAAGTCATGAAACTTGAATCTAGTATAAACATGTAGAAGAGTCAATGGTAGGACAAAGTTCTTAGCTATAATGAGCATGGTAAAAAAATATATGTTTTCATTAACATTATGATGTGAAATTGGAAATATACATACATACATATATAGAAACATACATACACACCTACTGTATAATAAATATATAATATATATATATATATATGTATATATATATATATATATATATACCGTGTTTCCCCGAAAATAAGACACTGTCTTACATTTTTTTTGGGCTCAAAAAAACACACTAGGCCTTTTTTTCAGGATAGGTCTTATTTTAGGGGAAACAGTGTATATATATATATATATACACACACACACACACACACACACACACACACACACACGCACACATACATATATTACTGTTTGGCTTTAATTAAGAACTTTTTTTACACCAGCAGTATTTGGCTGTGTTGCGCAATGTCCCAACGCAAGAACAAGGCAATCTGACTAACGTCCTATGACTTCAGTTTGCCTGATGAAGGGGATCATGTGAGACCCCGAAACGTTGTATCTTGTGTTTTGCATTTGCAACAGGTACGTGAATAAATAGACGTATTGGATTTGCTTTGAAATGCCGGTGTCCATCTTTTACTTATTAGCACAGCAGCACACGTTCACAACACGCACCAGCACACATGCATCATGCACACAATAGCATGTAGTGTGAATGGGCTCTTAGTGATTTGATGGCATATTGCTGAATCAAATAAACAAAGAATAAAACAGATAAAGACAACATTAAACATACCTCCACTTTCCCAGAGCAGTCGGGGTATCTAGGGTCTCTTGGGATGTCACAAAGGTCCCTCTGACCATCAAGCACTAAAAATAAATATTTACTAACAACACATGGTATAGCAATGCATGCTCCAAGACATACACTCTATTAACTACACACAGAACTAACGGATTAGTCATAAAACCCATTTAATCAATGGAGATTGCAA
Source organism: Nanorana parkeri (assembly GCF_000935625.1). Classification (NCBI taxonomy): domain Eukaryota; kingdom Metazoa; phylum Chordata; class Amphibia; order Anura; family Dicroglossidae; genus Nanorana; species Nanorana parkeri. The sequence continues at coordinate 865,320 of NW_017306477.1, read as the reverse complement.
ACGTAATGAGTCATTTAGCTTGCAGCAGATGCTCATAGCTTATGCTATCATTGGCCACTAGAGCTCTGATATGAGCTGCAGCTAAGTTCTAGAGGTCATAAAGTAGAATTCAGCCCGGGTGAGCCATCACGTCGGCACAATTCCCAACTGTTTACACTCAAAAGGATTGACAGAACAAGAGGGAATCAAAGGTCTAGAACAAACAATGAATGGGATATCATGAAGGCCCATTGTGGCTTCACCTCTATTCCAGGCCTGGTCAACTATATCACTGTGAAATCTATTTGCTGTATCTGAACTGCTCATTCAATTTATAGTTTAACTCTAATAGCAAATTAACTTTCAAATAACAATGTTCACAACTTTCACAAGGTTATTGTTGAGGATACTGTTCACTTAGCAAGACTAATGTTAAAGTGTATGCAAACAACAACAAAAAAATCAGCGTACTTTACTCTCTGTTGATATGGATGGGGGAATTGTTCTCTGTCCCTGCATGCTTACTTTTTGTTAGTTCCGACCCATTGTTCCTGTACTAAGTTGACAACACTGACAGAGCCCGTGCTTCTACAGGAACTGCGTTGTCAGCCATGGACTGCTAGTTGGCTGTGCACTGGCAGGTGGGCATGACCAAACTATAGTACAGCCTCCAGCTCCTGTGCTGCTCACCAGGGATGAGCTTTAGTTTAAACTAAACCCAAGCTCACCCAAACCAGGAAGGCAGCCTTCCGTGTTCAACCAATCAGCTGCAGACAGGGCATTCCTTGCCCTGCAGCTGCATGTAAACAGAAGGGTGGGCTGCCGGTGAAATCATTGACCTTATATGGCCATACGCCCATATTTGGTGAATTACCAAATATGGACATCCCTACTGTTCAACGCTATGATGTGAAGCAAAGAGCTGGAGAGAAAAAATAAATAAAATAGCAATACACATTATCTTACTATAGTGAAATTATTTATGTCCATCACTAGTTAGGGTTTACTTATATTTTAATCTTTTAGATTGTAAGCCCTCACGGGCATGGTCCTCCTTGCCATCTTGTCTTGAATTGTATTGTAATGTCTTCCTTATATTGTAAAGCGCTGCGCAAACTGTTGGCGCTATATAAATCCTGTATAATAATAATAATTTAGCTTTGTCAGTAAAATGATGCAATGTTCACTTTGAAATCTATCATGTGCACAGGAATCACAAAAAACACAATTCTGTCTTGTAGGTGACTGGATTATTGAAGTGAATACAGGTTCCCTTTATTCACTAAGACAAGAGAGAAGTCATTTTGCTAAGAGAACATTTTCTACTCCTTTAGTAAATCAACATTATGATCTCAAACTGGTTATCCAGCAGTACTCTGTCTCACCTTTTCCTCTTAGGAGGCTGTTCCGCAGGATCTGATCCACTTTGACTGCAATGTCAGAAACATTCTGAGCAATTGCTTGAATCTTCTCCATTAGACTCCCTGGCTGCAAACTGCAAGACACACACTTCCAGTGACACACAAAGTAGGCAATGCACGTTAGCTTTCCTGATTATACGGAAATAATGTAAAAAGCAATGATCATGGACAATGATTCATGTGCAAAGGAGTAACCCCCAGCAGTCAGATTCAGTAAAAGATTCAGGGCCCATTTACTCCTGCTTGTTACCACAATGCATGTATATATATATATATATATACATACATACATACATACATACATACATACATACATATATGAACATGTACACTAAACTACATGTACACTAAACTCCCAGTTACATTGTTTACATTCTGCTGCCGACTGCAGAATCTAGCCACCGGCTGGCAGCAAGAAGGAAATATAGAATTTAGTTAGCAACTAAATACATTTTAGTGCGCACCAAGCAACCGGCAATTTATCAGTGTGCATCAAGCCACTGGCAAAAAAAGAAGGACATATTTATTTTTTTTGCTGGTTGCTTGAATGCCGGATCATGGTGAGTTTTCTCTTTCTCTCGAATGAGACATCACACTTTCAGCTTGCAATGATAAATTTCACTGTACTGGGGTTTTTTTTGTACAAGCTCCTATATTTGCAGTCGCTGGGATTCCCTAAACCTCCTTGCTATCATACACACGCATACACATGCAGAGTCACATGCATACACACAATGGGTTGAACTTGATGGACCTGTGTTTTTATTCAACCTCAAATACTATGTAATACAGCAGAGATTTTTGTTATCCAGAGAGAGACGTGGAGAGTTGTTCCGAGTTTGCCCCATATTGTCCTTCTGATTGCTCAGAGAATCTGGACATACTGGCAGAATTTATCAAAACTGGAGCAGAGAGAATCTGGAGCAGTTGCCCGTGGCAGCCATTCAGCTTCTCTCTTGCGTTTATTCAATTAAGTTTTGAAAATTATATTTTTCCATTGAGAACAACTAAAGAAAACCTAAAAAGTTAGGCGCCAGCTGTAAATTTTAAGGACCATTGGCAACCTGTCTCCTGGTTGTATCTGCGTTCATTAGCTAGACATATATCCATCACAAAATCTGCTGATTACACTAACGTTTCATTCTGCTTATGCAGATGACTCTGAAGCACTTGTTTTAATGAGTTTATTTATTTCTCTATGATTTAGGGTAAACCATGATTTTTACTATCTATACCCTTAGTCAGACCAACTGATCACGTCAATATAAATGATGTCAGTCGGGATCATATTTTTCTGGCTACCAATATATTACAGAACATCCACCTTTGGTAGTAGGCAGCTTCCTTGAGGATCTTGTGTTTCAGTATCATAGTTCTGTAACTGTCTGCCTGTAGAGTGTAAAAGTTACATTAATTCTTCTATCAAGTAAATGTATCTCGACAACCCCCAGCATGCTTTGCTGCTATGCCATAAAATTCAGCATTTGGCACGGAACTGTCAGGATTAAGACAGAATCACTGCACATTGTCACTGACGTGATGTCAGATTCTGTGCATATCTTCTAGTTGTTCTCTGGAAAATTTCTGATCTTCCACCTTTTCCGCACTAAAGCGTGGCAATGAATGAAAACTCGGGCGATGATGAATTGATGTTTGTAAGGAATCAATACATTGGGAGAACTAGTGATAAGGTTACAGACCTGTCCAAAGTGAAGTGCCCGCTCTCTTCTGCCCTTCGAGACTCACTAGCGTTTTCCAGTCGTGCTAAGATGTCCATCCTCCTCACCAGGGTTTCCAATATGTCATTCATCCTCCGCAGAGCTCCTCTCGACTCTCCCAAGCCTAGAACTGAGAACAAAGAGCACCAAAATTTTTACTGGCGATGGAACAGGGCAAGTGGAATGCATTCATTTGTTCCATTGGTGGCACGTTTGGTACATTGGAAGCCTAAAGGGGTCATTTATAAACCATCACATAGCTCTGTTCTCCACGTTTTCTGGGAAAAGTTTATCTTGCCCCAATTTTACACATACAATATGTCATGGAAACCCAAATTCAGGGGTTTCAATAACGTTGACTGTTGAGGCCATATTAAAAAGTAAATGTATTTATTTTTACATGCATTACATGGAGAACAAAACAGAGTATTGGAATCTACATTGCTCTGGCTGGCTATGGTCCTAACACAATATATATAGGGTCTGAGTTGGGTGGGAACCTGCCTATCTATGTCCTTTGAAGTGTAAATCTTCTTTCTGATGGCATCTGCAGAGGTGACAAAACACATGTTGTTTATGATGCTTCTAATAGGACAGCTGTTGTGCACAGGAACCAATTTCCTTGTAAATAGATTTGAAGATGCATTCCAGGGTGGTCATCACATAAAATAAATGCAGGATGTTAGGCAATACTAGATTGAACCAAAATATGTTATAAATAAAATGGCTGTTCCAATTTCCCACTCAAATATGATTGACAATCATTAAATTCGAAGATTAAATGTGGTACTCACCTTATACTATGGAATCTGTACCCAACAAATCAAGCAGAGGACAAAGAACTATTGACCAGTAATGCTCGGGGTCTCTCTACTCCTTTACTCATTACTGACTTACAGTGATTTGCTCTGCACTATATGTTTATGTACATGTGGTCATCTTGATAGAGGAGCAGGGCTTTGTCTTATTATATTACAACTGCCCCTCTGATAACGTGTGATCTGATGACTGGTGGGGGGAATAGCAGGAGAGGTGCAGAAAGCACAGATCCATAGAATAAATTAGAACCAGCAAGGAGGAATACATAAAGAAGCATAGTAGCAAGATCACCATGTTTCACTCCAAATCTAGTGAGACTAGCAGTCAGAGGTAGCAGTGTTTTTTTATGATCTCACACTGCAGATAGGCTACTGAACAGGTTCTCCTTGGCATATTCACAAGCCAGGAAACTGTCTATTTTCAGGAATAATTCTGATTTAACCTTTTATTGAGCAATAACAAAGGGCAAAGAACATAAGTAGAACAAAATGAGATAGGTATAAAGAGACCAGCATCATGAGTGCATGTATCAAAATAGTGCAATATGGTACCAGGCACAGCTGGACCATGTGGATACACAAAATCACATAACACCACAGAATCATCAACAAAGTTACTGTAACTACAAGTTGTAATGAACTGATTATAGTTAAAAACAGGAATCAAGAAAGAGAACAGTAGAGGAAGCAGAAAAGAAAGGGGAAGTAGCAACATGGAAAGGAACCCCAACCCTTAGTAGAGTTTAATACAGAAAAACTGTCAGAACAGTTTACTGTAATGCAGAACATTTTCTAGGGCTCCAAGAGTGTGCTGTCAAACCAAAGGTAGAAATATGCCAATCCAGGGTTGTCACACTTTAGTATATAGAGTCATTTTGTCCAAGATGGAGGCTTCAACTTTTTAATGAATCATAGCTTATGTGACTATGATTAAGTTCGACAGGTTGAAGTTTTCAACACTTTAGCAATGGTTTACTTAGCAGATGTCACAATTTGTAATTGCAAATTAAATTGGGCAGTAGTGATTCCATCTGGTTGTTTATTAAGCAAGGGATGGGCTGGACATACAGGTAGAGCACCATTTAAAAATGGAGAACAACATTCAAAAAACCTGTTTCCAAAACAAACCTACTACAGGGCAAGTCCACCAGGTATGGAAGAAAGTGCCTCTCTCATTGCAATCCCGAAAACAGGAAGCTGGGTACAAATTTAGCAATTTTGGATTGCACAAAGTATTATCAGGAAATCAGTTTAAAATAGTTTTTTTGCTGGAAAAATTCAATATACATGGTTACATGGTTACAAGTACATGGTTCAGGGTACTGCTTTAGCACAATTTATTCTAACATTTCTAGATGTTCCCTTTTATATAGCAAGTCTTTTTTTTTTTTAAACCAGATACATTTATGGAACATTTTAACAATTTTAACAACACTCCCCCCAAAAAAGGGAAGAAGAAGAAAGGGAGACAAATAACAGCATAAAGACCAGTAACAGAAAAAACATATTCGACTAATGTGCATAGCATAAAGCATAATATTAGGATTCTAATACAATGCTATCAATACTACTAAGGCACAGATTATGATATGAAACATAGCATGGCAATAAGAAGGAGCTCAAGAGCACCATACTAATATATCTGAAGTGCATCTAAGGTTTAAGTTGGGGGATATTCCCCAGTGACAAATATTGTTGGAACATCTAATTGTGGCTATGAGTGTGAAGAGATAACCATCTGGACCAAATCAGGGAAAATTTATTTCTGCTAATCCCTCTATACTGATATGTAATGCGCTCAAATATTACAATGCGATCTAACTCAGAAATCCACTCAGATAGTGTGGGTGGAGAGGTGGATATCCATTTCCTCATAACCAACCTTCTAGCTGTGAATAAGGCTCTATGGACAGCCAATGTTGTATGTCAATCTAGAGTAGAAGTGTCCAAAACACCTAATATCCAAGTATGAGGAGTGTTATCAATCATACATAATACCAAATACCGAGTTAATGGTTGCCAATACTGCACTCCAATAGCGGACCAGTTTGGGACATCTCCACAATAGATGTATTAATGAGCCCGGATGAGAGCCACATTTGGAGCAGATGGTCTTTCCTAATATTAATTCGAAACAAAAATTCTGGAGTACGATTAGTTCTGTGTAATATAGCAAGTCTTTACTTTTTGAATATAGGTCCACTTTAAATGTTGGATCAATAAACATAAAATGTTCTCTCAGTAGATGTGTGCCAATAGATAATATTCTTTATTTGTGATATATTATGGTTGACAATGTTTGATGATGTGCCCAGAGTGCAAAGATCCTTCAAAATGCATAGACATAACAGTTTTATTTATTAACCACAAGCAGAATTGCACTGGAGATCCATTTAGTCCAGATACACAATTACATTAACAGAAAAGCAGTAACATTTGTTTGTTTGTGAGAAATAGGTCAGCATGAAGCATGTGGGTCAGAAAGAAGATCTCTCGAAAAAGGAACAATGTTTCTGCTAAATATGGCCAGCATGGGTCACTTGGCACCCTTGCCGTTTTATTTTCTTGAGAAATCTTGGTCTTATCTGTAAAACGGGGCTTAAAGCTGAACTCAAGGCAGATATAATAGGCACAAATTACTGCAACTCTTTAATAAATAATAAATCAGATAAGCTCATCAAGGTGCTGTTTCTTCTATCACTGTCCAGTTGCAGGCTGGAGGTGTGGTGATGACCTGTAATTGAAAGTGAAACTGCAGCAGAGAAATATCAGGCCTCCTCCCTTGCCAGGTAAGGTAGGACTGTGCTGTGTGGCAGGTTTGGGCAAATCTCAAGACTGGAAGGACAGAAATACAAATCCTATAACAGATAAAACATCTCCTGTATATGCATTTCCTCTGTGTATTTCACTATTTGCTTGGAGGTCATCTTACGGTAGAATAGAAGCAGGGTCAGTGCTCCCAATAGGCAAACTAGGCAGCCGCCTAGGGTGCCCTGTTGCCTAGGGTGCAGCCTCAACCACTCGACCCTCTAAACTCCCCCCCCCTCACCCGTCTATTTCAATCTGAAACTTTCTCAGGTCCGCTTCTCTGCTCAGTGGGTGGGGTTTCAATAGCCAGTCCGCTATTGGCTATTTCAAATTGAAGTAGCAAACAGCAGTCTGGCTATTGCTCCTGGCTGGAGCCGTGTGAGGGGGGGAGATTGGGGGTGCAAGTAGCTTTTCTTGCCTAGGGTGCAAAATAGTCTAGCACCGGCCCTGAATAGAAGCTAAAGGTGTAGGTGTGCTAACAGAGGAAGTGAACAGGGCAGCGGTTAGGAAAGGTGGAGGTTTTCATATGCTGATGATTTCTGGCATGGAAGGCCAGGAAATCGTGCCCAGGCTGGAGAAGTGCCTTGATATTGCTACCATAGAAATACTTTCATTTGCAATGACAGCAACTCAATATAAGCTAGCAGCAATGCTTGCCTGAAAGAAGATGATGGCAGTACCTATTTCAAATTCTAAAGCCTTAAGGGAAAATCTGCTGTGTGAGTGCTTATTTGGACCAGAGAGATTTATTAACCAGCTGCACAGCTACATCCTCTACACACTGAGTGACAATTTTCTGCTCAGTGAACTAACTACAGGCCTAAAAAAATCTCTTTCACTGTTACTCTGTGGAGCAATTGCTTATTTGCCCTTACCTTGTTGGATTCAGCCCAAAGGCAAGGAATGTCTAGCCTAGGGGATGGGTTGCGGTGTTCAGCACAGAAGGCATTTCAGTTCCAGTTCTTGGTTTATTATATGGTGGCAGTAAACTGTCACTGAGAATTGTGGCATGTGTGTGTATGGATAAAACGTATTTACAGTTTTGCTATGCTGTCAAATTTAGCATTCCATAGTTCTTGTGGGAAGTAAGGGGAATTCTTTATAATGGAGCCCTAGATAGCAGAACTATAGTCGCAATGCAAACAATTACAACAGATTCATCTAAATTAAATACAGCAAACAGCATAAACTTTAGAGAAATTTACATTTTCTGTCTCGTTATAAATACCTAGTGATTAGATATGAGCTGAGGTCTGATCCGAACCTAAGCTCCTCTGCACCTGAGCTCCCCTGAACCCAGAAGAAGCTCCTCCCACACATGTGCTGCCGAATTAGCTGCTGGTGGGGAATTTCCCATCCCCTGCTTGCCGTGAGCAAAGGGGTTGGATGCAGTGATCTCATTGACCTTATATGGATAATTGCCTATATTTGGTAAATTACATATACCTAATATGGCTATGTGACCATATTAGGTAAATTACATCAGCACAAGCATCCCAAGTGAAAGAGATAGGCCCTCAGCATTGTCACTGCTTAAAAGCCTCCGCCTCAAATCCAGTGAGTACTGTCCAAGCCTATCTCCTCCTTCAGGTGTTGTGACTGACTGCATGGAGCTGTCCACATTTCCTGGGGAGAAGACCCAAAAAGGTGGCATAGGGCGCACTCTTCCATCCCTCCTCCCGGCTCCGGTAACTAAAAGCACTGTAGCCCCTTTTATGTTATAGGGTCTAGAACAGTATTTCTGAACCTTTTTTTGGTCATGGCACCCTATAAAAGTATGGAAAATCTCAAGGTACCCCAGTCTAAAATGTCAGATTTTAAGGAGGACCCCACGCAAAATCACGCAGTGGGTTTCCCCTTCACATCGAAGTGCCCCCTTCAAATCAAAATTCCCCCATCACATTAGAGTTACCCTTTGCAACAGGAGCCCCCTTCACATCAGTCTTCATTGCCCAATTCACATCACTGTTCCACAACCACAAACGTTTGAGGCACCCCTGAGGAAGCCAGGAGGCACACCAGTGTGCTACTGCACCCTTGTTGAGAAAGGCTGGTCTAGAAAAAGGATTTCCCACCATTTTCATTGAAGGTTCTTTACATACAGCACTTGTAGATTTGGACATAGAGAGTCAGCATTCCAGCCAGGCCTCTAATTCCCTGCAAACTGCTTGTCAACACTGACCATGCTTAGAGGAGAAAAAGCACCGGGTTGTTCCCTGTCAAACTGCAGCAGCCATTTTTTTCTAAGAATCAGATGTAAGAGCATTGTTACAATGATTTCAGGGGAAGATGCTTGAAAACTGGACATAGTGAAGGATGACTGGAGATCCTGAGATTTTTGCTAGGCACTTCACTTAAAGTCCAACTCCACTTTCCCTCCCTCCCGAGATGTTCCCCTGACACTCTTTCAAAGCAAAATAATCCCATTATACACTCCCTTTTTTATTTTGTCTTCTAGCTGGCCTGATGATATCACAGGTTCTTCCTCTTCTTCCTCAGAGGTGGCAAAGGGCCATAGTCACTCCTGGACAGCATGGAGCTTACATAATAACTTCTAAAGCTACAGTATCCAGGAGTACTGTGAGCCCACACCGACATTATGATGTGCCTTTCAGGGGGTGTGTCAATGACAGCCTGGCATCACAGGAAGTGGGCAGAACTACACTGGACATCAATAAACCCTGATGACCAGTGGCATCATCTAGAGGAGAAGAGGTAAGCAAGGACAGCTCTGCTTAAAGGAAAGTATACTGGACCGATCTGCTTCTTTTTTTTTTATACCATCAGGGCCTCTCTTAAAAAAATTAATAAAGTTGGGCTTTATAGGATCAGAGGTAGATCGGAGGTTAGGTTGAGCCGAGTTGAGGTTAGGCTGAGTTCTAGGGTTTAAGTTGACTGTTAAATGCTAATGTCCCTTTCACACGGGCGATCTGATCGGGTCTGCCTGTCAGTTTTTCTGGCGGACCCGATCAAATGCCCAATGCAAGTCTATGGGCAGCCATGTGTAAACGGTATACTCGGTTACCCCCTCCTCCAGCTCGGGTCTGGAAGAACAAGCGGAACAGTTTTGACGGACTGGATCAGAGGTAATCTGATGTAAACAGACACATGTTAGTTTACATCAGGTTCCCCATAGACTCACATGGGGTCTCCAAGATGGAGGAAAAAACTGGACAGACACGGATGTTACAGCAGTAGCATCTGCTCCGAACTGCTCTGATCCACTCATGGATCCTCTCCTGATCAGCCCGTGTGAAAGGGGCTTAAGGCTGGAAATTATTTTATATGATGTTTTTAGGTTTTCAAATTAGGTTTTCAAATATGATTATTGCTTACTTAAAACATTGCATGTACCATGAGCATTAATAGCAGGGCAGAAATCATGTGGGAAATCTCTCCAACAGGGACACAGAAAAAACCAAAGACACAATTTAAAAGCATGAGAAGGGTTAGAAGTTAGAAATAGAAGAAGTCTCCGGCACACCAGCCTCCACTCTACCACCATTCTGTCTTTATTGACGTTGGATAGTCATGACATCACACTGAAAGGCAACGTTTTGGCAAAGTTTGTTTGCCTGATGAAGGAACCTATTTTGTTCCGAAACGTTGCCTTTCAATGTGATGTTATGAGTATTCAACGTCAATAAAGACGGAATGGAAAATGAAGTGCCGATGACTTCTATTTTCGATTACGTGCAGCGCCATCCGCAGTCACTGTAGCACCCACCCAAGGATTACAGGTTTATATCGGCCAGAAGTGCAATGGGACTTGCATTTGACTTGAAGGTTAGAACTTCTGACAATATCTTTTATTGCAGTGTGTACACTCCTATTCCAGTGACAACTGCATTGTTTAGGTGTTTCCGGTAAAGAAAGTGAGGGGAAAATCTCCCCTAAAAAGAACAGAAATAAAAAAACTGAGAGATATTATAACTCATTCCCACTAAAGAAAACATTACGCTCAATCAGTTTCTGGAATTCGGTCATAGCCTTGGCTAACCGGTGTCAGGATAAAACTAAACCAGAATGCTTTGCTATTGTTGTGCATTTTTGCATAGTAGCGTGTTCTAGTAGACATGTAGCTGGTGAGCTGGTGCTGAGTTACTATGAATCAATGAACGGTTGCAGAATATAGACATCGCTGGAGGATAACACAGGTATAACAAAAAACAGGGATGTATCCTCTTCACCCCTTGCTGCATGGCTGGCACTTACAAAAAGACTTTATACACGCATAGTCACGACATGCAGAAAAGACCCAACTTGGGTCTTTTCTGCATGTCGTGACTATGCGTGTATAAAGTCTTTTTGTAAGTCACCCAAGACATATAAGGGAGAGCAATAAAAAGACAGAGCTTTACAATGCACTCTCTCAGTTTAAAGACCCATTAATCTGCTCGCCATTGCCAGTGAACTCTCTTACTGGTATGCAAAATGACACAGTGACAAAGGACAGAGCTGTGTGGGACATGGAACCCTTTTTCTGTCTGCAGGGTGACAGAGTAACACAGCCAGTGCTCATACATAAAACATGTCGCTGTGTGTATAATTATTACTCTCAGCTTGGATTGTGCTGCAGGATTTGTTGCAGTCTCCTCATTGCTCCGAGTCCCCAGGGGCTCTGTCGTTCCTCATGAGTTGGGGAGGGAGAGATTGCTGGAGGGGTTTATAAAGTTGTCTTTGATTCCAATTCTCAACAGCTCCCAGAACAGTTTAAGCTGCTATGGCAATATCGTCCCCCCTCCCCTTCTTCCAGCCTGAAGATTTCATTATGTGAGCAGCCGAGTATGCAAAAGAAAAAAATCTGAGCGCAGCAAAACTGGTAATGTTCACGTGCGCATAGTTCTGTTCAAAACAGGCTGTGTCTGCGCTGATGGTATACACTCAGCTGGGTATGGGTCTGATGAAATATTTGTATCTCCAGGTGGCGGGGGGGGGGGGGGAATCCCCTCCCCCACCCCCCTGGAATGATGGCAGATAGCAAAGGAGCTATTGCTTCCCTTGCTATCTGCAGGTTTTTTTTTTATTATTCTGACAGCTCCTGAAAGCATAGGAATGAATAGCTAGATTGCTTTGGCTATTTCAATTTGCAATAGCAAGCTGGCTATTGCACCCGCCCTCTGCTGCTGTTAATCAGCAGATGAGAACCTGATGGAGAACTTCTGCCACCTTACAAACTGAAATAGCCAATAGTAATCTAGCTATACATTTCTATGCTGTTTTTCTTTTTTCTCTGATGGCAGCCCCGAAGTCAGAAGAAATAAAAATAAAACAGATAGCAGGGAAAGGTTTACTCTGCTAGATCAAGCAGAGTAAACCTTTCAGGGAGAAAATGTTTTCTAGGAGGCTACAGGAGCAGGACCTCCCATTCTCACCTAGACGAGAATGGAGGCAGGGGAATGGCCAGAGTCTAAAAAAAAACTTTTTTAAATAATATTACAGAAGGAAAAGGGTTGCAGTGAGGAAATGCAAGTGAGTGAGCCAAGCTGCTCAAGTGACACTATACTCAGGAGTTAAATCTTAAAAATACATTCAAGTACCTTAAAGGAGAACTATGGGGTTAAGGCTTTACCCCATAGTTCTCCTTAGGGTAACGGGAGGACACAAACTAGCGCCCTCCCGTCACCCTAGGCTCAGTATACCGCAAGCTGTAGCTCGCGGTATACTGAGACGCCGCAGCTGAAGCGGATCCCGACAATTATGCCGAGATCCGCCCAGCTGCGTGACTGACAGCTGGCTCTGCCTATGTAGGGGCAGAGCCAGCTGTACCTGCCCCGTCCCCCGTCCGTTCCGCCAGTCAGCGCTGGCAGATCGGAGCGGGGAGGGGGGAATCCAGCCCCTCCCCTGTCACGGCAGAGAGCCGTGACAGGATCGAGAGGTGAGCGAACGCTGGTATGTGTTCGCTCACCTCCCGATCTACTCAGCTGACCTGTGACAGTCTCATTGTCACAGGTCAGCTAGAACTATGAGGTGAGTGAAAAGCACTCACCTCATAGTTCTCCTTTAACTATTTAAAAGAATGTATCTTATTTGTGTATCACTCGGCTGTAGATCCTCAAGTCATCTCTGAATTGGTGCTGGCACTGTCCTTCCTTCTGGAGGGGGGCTACTTTTGTTCCCCATGGTCCCTGTATGTCTTGTAAAGTAGCTACCACTCCAAGCTCACTCCCATGATGGACTATAATCTCAATACAAATTAAATGTAAGGTTATTGTCCATCTTAGGAGCGAGCTTGGAGCGATGACTACTTTACAACACACACAGGGACCATGGGGAACAAAAGTAGTCACCCTCCAGAAGGAAGGACAGTGTCAGCACCAATTCAGAGATGATTTGAGGATCTACAGCCGAGTGATACACAAATAAGGTACATTTTGATAATAGTTAGGGAACTTAAATGCATTTTTAAAATTCCTGAGTTTAGTGTCACTTTAAGAGAACAACTTGAAGTACTTCAGTGTTTCTGCTGGTTATTTTTAAGATGAACTGCTCCACAGTACTTGCAGCTACAGAGGTCACTGAGGGCTTGTTCAGTTTAAAGCTGAACTCTGGGAAAAATCTAAAGTTACCCTTGCAGTGGGGCTCATTTCCATCTAGGGTACCATTAGATAGAAGTTTTACTTACCTTACCCTAGCTAATGCAGGCTTCTTCCTGTCTGTGCGACCAGTCCCATGAAGCATCTTCATTTCGCCTATCCATCTGTGTCAGCTGTGCTGTAATCACGACTGCTGGTCCTGCATTGTAAGTAAGGATGCCAAGGGTTTGCCCGCAGCCTGGAGCATCAGAGAGAAATGGAGAGTGTGTGGCTGCTAATGGGAGGGAGGGCCAAGGTAAGCAGAACCACTTTTTAATCATAGTTTTCCCAGAGTTTAGCTTTAAGTCCTCAAAAATGAAAGGCATACAGTATAGTTTTATGTGATTTTATATAAATTTATTTTATATACATTTTTATAAATAAAAAATATAATGGTTTTGGGTCAATTTTATTTGTTTTTGTTTTTAGCGTGTAGGTTTTTTCACTGCTTTATATCTGTTTGTAACTAAATATATACAGTCTGTGTTTTACAAACACGTAAACATAATGCATACATTTGTTCTGAATAACCACTGCTTTCTTTTGACAATATTGTCTTTCAAAAATGATTTGATTTTTGATGCATTTTGTTCTCTCTTGACCATTTTAAAATAAGTGGTGTAGATTTAAAAAAGTGTATGTTTTATAATTTTTTTTTTTTTTTTTAACGACACTAAAATTATGTTTCTGGTACAAAGCATGGCAACGTTAATTGCAAAAATTTGTTTTTTTTTTCAAGTTTGAGAAATCTGTTTATGTAACACTGAGAAAAAAAATTGAAATCTAAAAGTTTAAATATTTATGGTAAACAAAATGGAAATAAAAAAAGACAGAAAAAAACCCAAATGGAGAAGGGGAAGATGGAATTAATTAGGGTTGATTATAGGTAACTATGTTTTTTTAAGGGGGTTAAATGAGAATCATTTGTTTTTAATTTACTTGTAAGGTTGCTTTAACCGATGTCATATGAAGATCAAAGGTCACAGCTTTGATCTTCAGATGAATGAAGGAGTAAATACAATGTAACAATCGTTCCTGCATTTCCTTGATGACACTTGCAGACTATCTGCAAGTGTCATTGTACAGAGGAGAATATGAATTTTGACAGCCATTCCTGCTATGTGATACATAGCAAGTTAGTTGGTAATTGCTGGTATTTAAAGCGGGGAAACGACAACAGAGTGGAAAGCAGCAGAGCATTGTTGAAGGTTTTTTAAGGGCATTTTTTTTTACCCCTCAAGGTCCTCAAACAGGTGTTTACAACAGAAGGAAAGAAATGGCTATAAAACATGTAAAACAGATGCTAAAGCTCCACCTGCTGGCTGGATAATAGAAAACATCAAATTCATATGTCATAGGAATAATTTATCTGAGTAACAAATGATACAAATTTTTATTTTATGTTTAGTCCTGACCAGAACAACGAACAAAATGATGTATGTTGCTTTTACATACTTTGAAAATGGCTGCGCTAATGAGTGATCCGGGGAAACAAAATAATATAGCCTATTAATGGACAGATTTCTCATAAAGAATAATGGGATGTGAGGGATTTCCCCATTGCACCTCGCCTGGTATTTTAATCATACCTGGACGATACTAAGGTCTGGTGCACATGCTTTACAAGGATTATTATTTTTTACAAGCTGAAAAAGGAATTACAATGGATCAATTACATGGATTTTCCAAGATGCTGGATAGTCTCTGGGAGCTATAAAAACACTTTTAAAGCTTAATGGTGTTTTTTTAATCACTGTTGATAGCATGAATGTTCTGCCAAATGAATGACAGCAATGCTTGAATGAGATGTATGTCTTGTAAAAATTGGTACAAGCATGGCTTAGCACATGGATCTTTTTCCATGCACCTTTACATTTCCACTCCATCCAACACAGGATAAATGGAGATCTGGTTCTGCAACCAGGTGTTACTGAACTTTATGGGCTTTTGCATTACAATACAGTACAGACGTATTTTCCAATCTGTCAGCGCTTGATGGCGGTCTCAAAGCAACACACAGAGGCAGTAATCCAAAGCGAAATGTCAACGCACAGAGGGAGCTGCTGTTCAAGGACAGGTTGGGAGGCCTCACGGCACATGCAAGAAAGAACAGAAAAACAGTGCCTTCTCCTCGTGAAATACTGTTTAATTCGCCAATGAAAAACTATAGTGGACTATGGTCAGGACTATGGTCAGCACCCTGTAGCATTGTCAGACATCTGGAATGTGAGCAGAAGTAGTCTATTGTGCCTTGTTGACGTGTTTCCAGGGATGAACCCTCTTCCTCAGAACAAACGGCATTATGGACAGAGCTGCTCTAATATCAATATAT
>NW_017306477.1:805772-849527 GCF_000935625.1 Nanorana parkeri | reverse complement strand
TACTTGCTTACCTTGAGGGAGGAGCCTGTGGTTTGAGTCCAGATGTCAGGCAGGTGCATGTATTCCCTCCTAGTGAACCGGAACCCTTTTTTAAATTTTATTTTATATGCAGATAAATAATACTCATGCATTTATTTACTATGATTTTAACATTTATTGTTGAAGCTTCTAATGTTGACACTTTTTTATAGTATGTCTTTGCTGAAAGAAATAAGCAAATTAGATTTAATTCACTTGTGTCTATATACAGTAATACCTTGGTTTACAAGTAACTTGGTTTGAGAGTGTTTTGAAAGACAAGCAAACATTTCTGAAAAATTTTGCCTTGATATACAAGCAATGTCTTGCAATAAGAGCAAAAGTTTGTAGAAAAGCACCACCCGAATAAGGCTGTAGCAGTGCGAGCGATGAGTCTGTTTAATGACAATGCAATGTCACATTGAATAGATTCCTTGTTAAGGTTTCACGAAATGAAAGATTCCATTGAGTCAAGAGATAGCAGTTAGTGATAGTGAAAGTCGTCCTACACAATAATCCTCCTCTCTCTTGTCCCCCTCACACCAGCCACGAAGGTACCGGTAATTGGTTTATTTTTCAATATATTTTGTACAGTATTATATTACAGTACTGTATTGTAATCATTTTTATATGAATATTTTTGGGTTGTGGAACGAATCATCTGAATTTCCATTATTCCCTATGGGGAAATTCGCTTTGATATACAAGCGCTTTGGATTACAAGCATGCTTCCGGAACGAATTATGCTCGTAAACCATGGTATTACTGTATAAATATATATATATATATATATACACACATACAGTATATACGGTATATAGTGATGTTAGAGCAGTTCTTGTCCGGTAAAATCGTGGCAAAACACAATGCAGATTCTGGTCCAGATCTGGTCCGGAAAATGGTGTGAACCTGGCCTAAACCATTTTTCAGTGCCTACTCTTGCCCTGGCCAACTAGATCTCCATATCCCCATAAACATTCCAACAAGCCTAACAAAACGGTGCCTGAATTTTTTGATGCAGTTCAGTTTACAAAAAAACATACACATAGGATATGTCCTTTTCGTGGCCAGAGGTCATTGATGACTAGATGACCAGGCTAAATGTGCCAGTTAATTTAACAAGAACGCTATGAGAAATTTGCATACCTAAATCATTGTCATATACATTTTAAAGGACATATAAGGGTTTTATCTGGCACACTGTTATTTTTTCAGCTGCAGCTATATCTGACATTACATAGGATTCTCCATATCTCACATCTGGAGGGATGTTGGGGATGCAGAAATTGACTGTAGTACCCTGTGCAATATACAGTCAGTGCTGGTCTCTTTCGAGTGTTACTCTAGCAACTTGCCATCTGTATACTGACACATGGGGTTGCTCACCCGGCACCTCCACCATTCAGAGAACTTGTCTTTTTTTTTCTAATGAATAAAAGGCGCTCTCTGATTGAAAGGCCAATCAGAGAATTGGAGGTGGACGGGGATGGGGGTGTTAATGTCACAATCTCATTCAGGATTAAGAGCTAGAACCTGGTACCATAAGAGCCAAAGTGTCAGCTGATGGCTCCTATGCAAATAACATTTATAAGGGTGCCCACGGCACAGGGAATGTTAATATACAGATTGTGTGGGGGAAGGAGGTAAGATTTAAACCTGACAATGAGATTCTATTATTTGTTCACTTCTGGCCTGTTAAATATTCCATCAAAACCATATGAAAAAATACCCAGCTCTTTCCGTGAAATACAACTCCTCCATCCAATGTTATTGAAATGACGTGAGAGGGAGGAGTTATGTGGCCCTAAACCCCTTCCTGTTCTAGGGTGACAACACTGCTCCTCCAAAGATACAGTGCAGTGAGTTAGTGTTGTCACCCAAGGACAGAAAGTGCAGGATTAATTGATGAAAACAAACAATGACTAAAAAAGAAAACTGATGCAGCCACCACGTCGAAGGACTGGTAAGCTACACCATAACAATTTGTTCTTAGATACAATTTAAGTGATAATTAACCAGAATAAAGATCCCTTGGCATTTAATTGTATTTTGTCAATGGCCATTGTAATGTTGTTGGTAGATTTTGGGTAGAAAGGACATGTGGTGGGGAGGGGAGAGCAAGGGTTAATAATTACCAACTAAGAGCCCCATCAGACGAGGCCCTTTGCCTGCTGTGATTTTCTTAATTGAAAAATGTAGTGTGATTACCTCATGCTGAGCATGAAACTGCGATCTAGGCTTAGTATGCCATAATGAACTGTCTCTCCATGGAAACTAACCTAAAATGATGTAAAGTTTACTGACGCTGCATGAAGTACATATGTCAACCACTAGACACATTATAATGTCGCCCCCAACAATTACCCCTCATGCTGGGTAAAGAATGATGTCTGAAGGCGCAAACAGAGCACATCATGACAAATTTATCGTGAAGACCGAGAACACAAGTAAGATATTTGTTCTTAAAATGCATCTATTACAAAGACTGAATGTAAAATAAAATTACAGCAGTGAGATAAAATAATTAGGAGGCCTTGATAAACCATGCCACAGTTCACACCCATTGTCACAGAGGCACAGACTTTTGTGTTTAGCATGGCAATGTACATTTCTATTGGTTATGTATGGGCAAGTCCACCCAAAAACTGATTTAAAGTCACATAAAAGGATATTTTTATCCCTCCCCCCAATGTTAGTGTAAGGACTTACCTTAAATGATGCCTCTTAATCCGATCATCTTCTTCCTTACTGTAATTTTCAGCTGTCCCTCCAGCGCTGGTGCGGGTCTCTGATCCAGCGCTGACTCCTCTGTCCTCCTCTTCTCTGATGTCCCACAGAGTCTGTGCGGTTGCACGCTGCTCCATAGACTTATCTTGTGTCTCTCCTCGTCTCGCCGGCCAAACATCTGAAGAGCGCATGCGCCCGCCCCAAGATCCTTTGAGGTCGCCCGAGATTCTTCAGATGTTCAGACGGGAGCGTGCAAAGACACAATCAAGTTTAAACATGTTTCAAAAGGTTTTTTTTTAAATGTTTGCATATATCTACTGCTTGTTAGCAGTAGATATATGCAAAAAAAAACGTGAGGGTTTAATAACCCTTTAAGTTTTTGGTATATGCAGGAGAGTTAAGCTTACTGAAAATGTATCAATGAGATATCTACACTTGAGTTCCTAGGTTGCCACAACTGCTGTGACCATTATGAGGGGTCTGCACCCTTCCTGTTGGATTTTTTAATTCATATTTTGGGATTACAACAGAAGGTTTTTGGGGGGGGTTTTTTGCATGTCAATTTTTTATTTGGCAAAACTACATAACATAAGGTAATTTACAGTAGATTACAATATGTTTTGTGGTTAAACAGTAGAACTAAGCAGTAATGGCATTAATGACATTAATGACAGCCTACCAAGCGTAGGTTTAGATATCACTTAAAAGAGAACAAAGTATGAAATAAACCATAGGTAATAGTAAAAACTTCTAACAGATAATATTGATTATGACTAATATCAGCTCTATGTGTATATAAATTCACAAAGTCCACCAAGCAAGTGATCTGCAGTTGATAAGTAAAAAGTTGTTGGTCAATGATAAGGATAAGGATGTTCAGGGGATAAGAGTTACAATAGCAATTCGTCTCGTCTCAGGGGACCGAATATGCACGTGAGTGATTGATGATATGGAAAGTGTCAAAGGACGTTAAGAGCACCTAGTGTATTGGTGAGTTTGGCGTTGAGGAACCAGGTGGAATTTTGGACGATGTACATAACATCACGCAGTTGTTCATGGGGTAGTTCTGAGGTCAAACCACGTGTCAAAAAATACTGTAGTACGATGCATATTAAATTTCGTATCTAATTTATCCAATAGCATCAGTCTGTGAAGCACCATCTTGAATCCTGACATATTTGTTGGAGTGGCAGATAGCCAGTCAGTCAATAGAGCTTTTTTGACGCTGAGGATGCAAAGGTGCTCTCAGCGGGACAACGGGGGTAATGAGGCAGAGTGTTCCGGGGACGGGCAAACAACAGAAGGTTTTTAAGCATCCAATGGTGGGTGGGAATTTTCAATCCTCCCAGGAGGACAGGAACAGGTGGATTTCAGAAATTAGGGAGATCTTACTGTTTGAATAGACTGCAGGCATAATAGAGGAAATTATGGTCAGAGACTGTGGACGTGCTAAAGGTTTGGTTGGAGACATGCTGAAGAAGACAGTGAGAGACTTGGGAGATATTACATGAGGCTAGAAGAAATCATTGCTATTACCACTTTACAAAGTAATGCTCTCATTCCCAATACAGATTGATGGTACCAAAGAGCCATATGAGACCCTCAGGCCACAAGTTGGGCACCAGGGGACATAGAAGAAGCCAGGGGCATTCTCAGTCCACCAGTCGCCATGTATAACTAAAATACTTTTGATTCTCATTACAAATACACTCGGAGATGGCTCATATTTTGTGTGAATTAACATCACTAGAAAGCTGTCAGATTCCACTCTGAGTAGGGTCTAAGTAATTATACTAATTTTAATGAACTTTAATCATAAATTAAGTTTCTTTATTTCCCAAAGACATTCCAGACTGGTTACAAAACAAATTAAACAGATGTTCCAGGCCAATCATGTGACAATTTACAATAGTCCTTTCTGCAGTGATCAAACACGCAATGTACATTACATATCTCTCTAAAACACATGCACTGGCACAATAGCCTTTTTTTGCCCCAGAGGGGAGAAGATAGACAAAATGGGTGTAGCTTTATCTACAGTAAGTGAGAAAAGAGTCAGGGAGGGTTTGACTGACTCCAACCAAACCTAATTCTGGATGTTCAAATGGTGAGAGGTTGCTACATTTAGCAATTTCAGTAATTACATTCTCTCTGGCCTGCTAATGATCACTGTTCATTGCAAATTACAACATTAGAGTCAGCACGGCCGCTGGTGTTCACTAGGAGAAGCATTGGTGATGCTCTAATCCTGTAAGAGTGCTAGACGAGTCATGTGCATTTGCAGCAAGTGTAAGAGTGCACGTCAGAGACAGAGTCTCGGCTGCAGTGCTAGAAAGTTAAATAGTACATGTCGGGTGCAGTGGCAATGAGTGTAAGATCGAATAGCGGCAGCAAGTATATGAGTGCATATCATGTGGAGTGGCGGTGAGTGTAGAAGTGCAAGTCTGGTGCAGTGGCTCTGTGTAAGAGTGCACAGCCCATGCAGTGGCAGCAAGTGTGAGTGCACATCCCATGCTATAGCGGCAAGTGCACATCCAGTGCAAGAGTGCATATCAGTGCAGTGGAGGGTAGTGGCAGTGAGCAGGCCCTTACTGTCCTTTTGATGCTGCTGTGCCTGTATGGAGATTCAGTAGCCTTTAATCTGTATTGAGGGACTTCCATTATTCTCTTTGGTAGGTTCTTACAATGAGCCTAGTGCATTTGCTTGGCTATGTGAGCAGAATTTAACTGGCACAGTATCACGTGGTAGAAAAGTCTCTCGCACTCCAATCAGAATTTCAGTCAATGTTCTTGATTGACAAAAGAATTGTCACTTGTATAGCGACGTTTCGTAACCGTATAGGTCCCTTCTTCACACTTTGTTTGCCTGTAGAAGGGACCTAAACGGTTCCGAAATGTCACTATACGATGTGACAATTCTTTTGTCAATAAAGAACATTGACTGAAATTCTTATTGGAGTGCGAGTAACTTTTCTACCATGTCATACTGATCTGCAGAGGCATCTGCTGTCATCTCAGCACCCACCCATTATCTTGGGTTATAACCGGTCAGGAGTGCGATGGGATCTACTTAAATTACTTTTAGCTGGCACAGAGCGCATGCTGTAATAGTTGTGGGCGAGCAAAGCAGTAAAAACAGAGGGTATTTGCCAGCAGTGGGTTATGGAGGCCCCGTGAGAGTTCCTACTGTAGAGGGGAAGAGACGGTGTTACGCTTAAATGGATCTTCAGTGTATACGAAATAATAAACTACTGTGCATGCATGGGAAACCGCTGCCATATTGCTGGTGTGATTCTGTTACTGCGTGTGCCCCCACTTCCACTGTGCATGCGTTTAACATAGAATGTAAACAATATTCCTTACTATGACTACTTGCTGCCTCTCTCTCAGTACTACTTCCTTCCTCTTTCTCTCTAATCCTGCTTCCCTCTCAATACGTTTGCCTCTGTCTTTCTCTGTATGCTATCCTCTATCTCTTTAACTGCCTTCCTCTATCTGTACTCCAGTCTCTTTTTCTCTACTCTTCCTACCCTTCCCTCTCTCTACTACTGTCTTCTCCTTTGCTGTACATCTGCTTCTTCAATTTTACTCTATCTCCATGTCTCTCTTGCTTCCTGCCACCATTTCTGTTACCGCACAGTATATTGCCACCATAATGTGATGTAAGAAATGTGGCAGCGAGCACAAGCGCAGAAGTGACTGGTCTGTGCTTCCACTACCGTGCAAGTCCTTACGCTTGACACCGTATTTCTGACATCACAATATGGTGGTGAGATCCTGCACATGTGCAGTAGTGACAGTACAGACCCGTCACTATTGTGCATGTGTGTGATCTTGCTTGCTGTTTTCTATGTAATCTATCCTACCTATATTTCTCACGTTAACTCTGACTATATATTTTCTGTGCATAAAATCTGTAATATTAGTATAATCTGTACACGCTCTACTGCCTTGGTACCCAAACTGTGTCCTACATGCTCGCCCTCATTAATTACAGAGTGAACCGCAATCCAATGCATACAGTAGTGTTGTAGTGACATTATCAGAATCAAACTTTGGTAGTACAGTAAACACTCTAACTCGGATCCTGAGACTGACCTCCATGCTGCACCATGGAGCTTCTGTGTTGGTTGACACAGTGGCAGGTAGCCCGGTGTCAGCATGAGTGGAGTGTAAGTAAAGCTGGCAATACAATATTCGAATTTCAGCCGCTGCTTTAGGAACCGGCTAAAATTTGCACAGTGGGTGCCGCTGTTGGTACCCTTTCGGATGGGATTCCCTCGATCAGCTGACCAAAGGAGCCAATCGAGAAACCTTTGAACAAACAGAGCGGGCCGCCAATGAGCTACTGGCACTGTTCGGGTTTGTTCTGACAGAGACTGGCGGCCACTCTCAGAATACAAAAGAAACAACGGGGATTCCTCGATCAATGCTTCTAACTCCCGTCTGTTACTTACGATTTTGGGATAGATTATATAATATATAGATACACTGAGTGGCCAGATTATTATGACCACCCCATCAGTACTTCGTTGGGCCACCTTTTGCCTTCAATACTGCGACGATTCTTCTTGGCATTGACTCCACGGGATGTTGAAAGATGATGCAAGGAATCTGATACCATGCCAATACTGTAGTACTGTCCAGTTCTGTGAGATTTGATGGTTGTGGAACCAGCTGCCTGATGGCTCTTTCAACTTCGTCCCACAAATGCTCAATTGGATTGAGATCTGGTGATTGGGGGGGCCACCTAAACAAGGTAAAGTCTCCCTCATGTTCTTGAAACCACTCCTGCACAATACGAACAATGTGGCATTGCGCATTATCTTGTTGGAAGAAGCCATCTCCATTAGGATACGCCATCAACATGATAGGATGAACTTTAGGATGAACTTGATCAGCAACGATACTTTGGTATGTTGTGCTATTCAGACGTTGTTCCACACGAATTAAAGGGCCCAAATCATGCCAGGAAAACATGCCCCAAACCATAACACTGCCCCCACCAGCTTGAAGGGTTGTACTCATGCATGTGGGGTGCATGCTTCCATGCTCTTCCCGCCAAATTCTCACTCTGTTATCTGCATGATGCAACTTGTCATAATAATCTGGCCACTCAGTGTATATATCTATATTTATAGATATATATCTATATGTAGAGATATATATCTCATATATGTAGATATATATGAGATATAAAGCAGCATCTTAAAAACGTATTAATCTAAAAGAAAGACAATATTTGCACAATATGATTACTTTATCTACAAAACTTGACATAAATACATTCTTGTTGGATCCAAAATCTGAACTTTCATAACGTGTCCCCTGCCATATGAATTGCATTTTATGTACAGTATATGTGCATTGGCACGTTTAATATTCTTGCTACATAACATGTACCTTATTTTCTATCTATGTGTTCTCTTCCATAAAAGTCACGGATATCTCTGGAGGTGATATATATGTCATATGCCAATATAAAACACCAACCTTCAGTCCGGATGGTAAATGGAGAGTCTGCCAGTCGTTTGGCTGAAAACTGGCCGCCCAGCGAGGTCATCAAGAAGCACAGGGTGAAAAATCCAATCCCCAGCACGAAAATCCTAAAGAGTACAAAAAAATACTAATAATAAGACATTTACCAACAGAAACATATTACATGATGCACCATACAAGAATCTGTATCTACCTAGTACATTTTTCATTTAGAAGAAAGTCTAATCACATTTATTAAACACAGAAATAAGGATATGAGATGAGATGAGATGAGGAAAGATACCTTTTAGCCCTATGCTACACCCACAGTTATGTGGACCATGAAGAATTGACTGTAACGTGGACCATGAAGAATTTACATTAATGTGGACCATGAAGAATTTACAGTAATGTGGACCATGAAGAATTGACAGTAATGCAGAACACAAAGAATTGACAGTAATGTGGACCATGAAGAATTTACAGTAATGTGGACCATGAAGAATTTACAGTAATGCAGAACACAAAGAATTGACAGTAATGTGGACCATGAAGAATTTACTGTAATGTGGACCACGAAGAATTGACAGTAACGTGGACCATGAAGAATTATTATTATGCAGAAAAGGATTGTTTTTTTTCACTGTTACATTTTCTGACTTTATTGGTTGGGTGAATGAATTAATGCAGTATAGAATGTTTGGTAGGTAAGTAGTACATTTTATAGAGCTCTATACATCAGACCAAAAAAAAAGGAACAATTTAGGAGGAAAATGATTCTAAAAAAGAAAGAGTGCCTCCAGTGATGGACAGTTGAAAGCTGTGCATTACTTCATACAATCTGGTTATATAACTTGCTATTGAAGTCCTTCCAAACTGCGTCACCTGTATATGCCAGAAGCAACGAACATCAAGAGTATCCAAGCCTTTAAGATTTACCACCTATATAAAACAAGGGCCTGCATGATTGGACACAAACTTATCTAGGTAACTGATTGGATACGCAGTGTTTAGGTAATTACTTTATATAAGGGCCGGATTTCTGCATAGCAAATAAAGACCACAGAGGGACCCAGCAATACATCATTTTCTTGACTGTCAGTAACAATTTCCCATGTATATTAAAAGGTTATAGACTGCCGCCCAGCCTGACAATGACTCCACTAGGATCCTCATTATAGATGTCGCAGTATAGATTGCTTTTTTATTGGTTGAATAATGTATTGTGGTCTTACAATTCCCCTACTCTGGTTCCAAACACCTACAAAAGAACTGCTCATACAGTTGTGTGACAGTTTGCCCTACTCTTCTACTTGTCGTAAGTAGGTATATTGATGCAGACTGGTCTCCTTCAGCCTTCCTATCCCCAGCTTCAGCAAGCCTTTAATGGCTATGATAACAAATATTGTCAGAGTGATGTTAATCAGTTGCCTGGGGTAGGAGAGGGTATGGCATAAAACAGTTGACAGGTGGGGCAGGACATATAAATCTGGCCGCTTTTAAATCCACAATGATATTGTAACATGAGGCCCACTTTACGGAACCAATGTGTTGAGGGGACTTGCCTTGTTCGAAATGTCCGCATATGACTTAGGCAGAAGGTTCTGTTACACACCATAGCAGAAAGGTAATGGACCTCTACAAATGGCCAAATTCTAACAGTGGTGTGATTATGGAAAGTGTAGAAATGCATTATGATAAGCAGGGTTGCATTTTTCATACCACTGCCTTCTTGTCTACAGAGTCCCGCTGGAGAACAATGCAGGCCGACTTTAGTACAGTACGGTAGGAGGGTTGCTGACATAGAACATTAGGCTCCACTTAGCTTCATAGCAAGCGTAAACAAAATACCAAACAGCTTGTTGGTTGTAAAGATATGGGGGGATTATGCGCACATATTCATGACTGATATACACTATTTCAACACAATGTTGCATTTAAGGTTTACTGATCCTTTAAGTTTCTAATAATAAGACATTACAGTTAATGAGGTACGCTGACTAACATCTGCAGTGAGCCGTATCAACTGCTTTTCTCACATTGCCAATAAATACTATACAACTGCAACTATGCACCTTAATGGTAGAAATAGAAAGTGAAAATTGATTAGCCATACGCTTGATGTATTCTGGACGTATAATGAGAAAATTAGGAGGATAAAAGTGTCTGCATTCAGCTATTTATTAAACGTCTAGTCAGATTGCAGAGCAGAGAATATATTCTGGGATCTTTAATTGTGAAATGCTTGTCAAACAAATCTGGCCACACTGGGGCATACATGGAGATAAAAGAACAGAAAAAGGACTGCACGCTGGCACAAGTAGACTACAGAAAAAAAGGATTCCTCATGTGCAAATGTAATATGTGCATGCACCTGACTTTTCTCTTGCAGGGATGACACATCCTTGCAGTCTCATGATTCATACTTCTACTGCAAGGGCACCTGCCAAAGCAGATATGTGCAAAGTGTCGGAAGTCAGTTCCCCAATACTACTTCAGGGATGTGGTACTATGCTACTTCACGACTGTTGTACCTTACCATTTCTGAGGTTCTACAATACTTCAGGGTTGTGGTATCACACTACATCCAAGGCTCCACACTACTTCAAGCCTGTGGTACTTCACTACTTTTGATGTGCTACAATACTCCAGGGCTGTGGTATCACACTACATCCAAGGTTCCCCACTATTTAAAGCCTGTGGTACTACACTACTTTTGATGTGCTACAATACTTCAGGGCTGTGCTACCACACTACATCCAAGGTTCCACAGTATTTAAAGCCTGTGTGAATACACTACTTTTGATGTGCTACATACTTCAGGGCTTTGGAACCACACTACATTCAAGGTTCCAAACTACTTGAAGCCTGCGTGAATACACTACTTTTGATGTGCTACATACTTCAGGGCTTTGGAACCACACTACATTCAAGGTTCCAAACTACTTCAAGCCTGTGTGAATACACTACTTTTATGTGCTACAACACTTCAAGGCTTTAGTACCACACTACATTCAAGTTTCCACGCTGTTTCAAGCCTGTGCTACTACACTACTTTTGATGAGCTGAAATACTTCAGGGCTGTGGTACTACACTACATCCAAGGTTCCACACTACTTCAAGCCTGTGGTACTACACTACTTTTGATGAGCTGAAATACGTCAGGGTTGTGGTACCACACTACATCCAAGGTTCCACACTACTTTAAGCCTGTGGTACTACACTCATTTTTGATGTGCAACAATATTTCAGGGCTTTGGTGCCCCACTACATTCAAGGTTTCAAACTCCTTCAAGCCTTTGGGAAAACACTACTTTTGATGTGCTACAATACTCCAGGGATGTGGTATCACATTAATTAAACATATCACAGTAATTCACAAATTTGGTATCACATTGCATATAAGGTTCCACATTACGTCAAGTCTTTGGTAATACATTACTTTTGATGTGATACAAAAGTCCAGGGCTGTGGCACTACACTACATCAGGGCTGTGGTACTAGTTACTCCTTCAGGGATGATGCATACATGACATCATGGTGGAGGCACTACATACCACTTGAGGGTTGTGGCATGATAGTACTTCAGGGCTGCAGTACTATATTTCTCCTGAGCTGTGGCATTACACCATTTCAAGGCTGTGGCATGGCAATACCCCAGGGCTACACTACTATATTTTCCAGTCTGTGTCATTACACCACTTCAGAGCTGTGGACTACACTACTTCAGGGCTGCAGCACAAAATTATTTCAGGTTCGCAGAACTATGCTTCTTTAGGGCTGTGGTACAACACTACATCAGGGATGAGGCAATACATTACTGCATGGGTGTAGTGCTACATACTACTTCAGGAATGAGGCACTGCACTGCTTTAGAACTAAAGGACTGCATTGCTACAGGAATGAGGCACTACATTATTTTAGGGTTGTGGAACTACGGTACTTGAGGGTTGAGGCACTACATTACTGAGACAATGCAGTACTTAATTTTAATAGCACTACAGTACTTCAGGGTCATAGCACTATATTACTTCAGGATTGAGGCCATACAATTTTTCAGGGTCAACATCACTTCAGGGCTGTGACACCAAGCTACTGTGTTCATTTCAACTTTAATCTGAACCAAGTGGCCTTTAATGCATGTGTCAATGTTTCTGTACTTCAACAACTTCAATAGTGGCGTGTTATGCCTCCTTCATTACAAGGCCAGTTTTCAGTGCTGTGAAAGTTTGACTGAGAAATACAGTACTCCATCACACAATACTGTAACCAAATTCATTTTATATCAATTTTTGAAACAGCTAGAGCTTTCTTTTGGTGGTATTTAATAACTGCTTTTCATGAAGGAAATAAAATGTGAAAAAAGAACCTGCTTCCCTTACTTTCTGTCATAAAACATGACAAATAAAAATGTCAGGGCAGTATGAAAATCCCTTAAATGACCTGTTTTTGAAAATTAGACACTCGAAGGAGATCTGATTTTTTTTGCCACAATTTTTTCCAGTACCTGAAACAGGAAGTGACATATATTTCATCACTTTCAGTAACAGTCTGTCATTTCTCCTCCAGTTGGCATGCTCAACAGTCCATGGAGCAAAGCACAGTGATTAAAAACACAGGCTTATGCTTTTGCTAAGGACTGTATTACTACACACTGTTTTCAAAGTTTTTATATATAGAGTTACACAAATAGAACTTGTTAATTGATTGTTGCCTAAAACTATAACATTTAATATGTTACCAACTGTAACAAGCAAAGCAGAGAAATACCCATACATTCAAATATTATTTAAAGTGTATTTCTACGTTTGCAGCCAAATTGGCATAACACCTAGTACAGTATGTTATATTTGTTACATGTTTCTTATTCACATAGCATAACTTAAACATAAATTTAAAAAAAAAATGTGGATTGCACAAAACTTGCTCAATTCTGAAAGAAAAGTTGATCTCTGTACCGAATTTCAATCTGAAATGCAAGGGAGGTAGGGAAATCATTGTTAACATAATGAATATGTCTGTACTGTGCTGGCAGATCTTATTATCGGTTGGAAGCTAGATTTGAACACTGTATGATGTAACTAGGTGTTAAATATCTAGAAGCATTGTATGTTAATGAGAGGAAGCTCAGTCTGTCCCTGGTCCTTCTATTAGGGACAGTCAGAGTTTGCGGTTACTGAACCTGAGGGAGAAGCTTTCAAAGGCTACAAAGACACATTTAAAAGGCAAACAGTATTTTTTTAAAGTTATTGTTTAAATATGTTGCGTGAATTGGAACAGAAGAAACATATAGTGTGGCTTTTCTTGATTTTGACTGCAAAAGTGAAAATGCACTGTAAGGCTTAGATAAAACAGATTGGGAATTCTTTCAAATAAAAAATGACTTTTGCAATAACAAAAAATATAAAAAAATTAAAAAATTGTATTTGCCATGACAATCTCATTTGCTAATACATTTTGGAAAATGTAACTTCGTATATGCACTCCCTAGTGGAATACAAGTAGGATTGAAATAATTTTAAAGCGTATAGGAGAAGAAGAGTGACACGCAAATATTACAAGAGAAGTAAAGCCAAACCTCGCCACGTGGCTTCCTGATTAGCTGGGAAGCCATCTCCATGCCTCTTCATCACCAGGTGACGAGAAAGCATGGAGCTGGCTTTCTGGCCAATCAGGAAGTCGGGCATCGTGTCTGATTGGCCGGGAAGCCAGCTCTATGCTCCCTCGTCACTAGGTGACGAGGTAGCATGAAGCTGGCTTTCTGGCCAATCAGAAAGCCAGGGGGCGTGTAATAAGCAGCCGTCCGGCTTCCTGATTGACCACAAGTGACGAGGGAGCATGGAGCCGGCTTCGAGCCAATCAGGAAGCCAGGCAACGTGTAATGACTCGCTGCCTGGCTTCCTGATACCGGAAGCGCAAGTATAGTGCTAGGCATCGGAGCATTTGGACAAGTACTCGGCCAAATACTTGATACCGATACTAGTATTGGTATCGGTGCATCCCTAGTAATGAGCACAGGAAAATTTAGATTTTTGGTTGGATATACCCTTTAAGGCAATGACTAAGTTGTTGTAGCACAATGTATATACCTTTACGTGAACCCTCCAGTGCCAGGTTAACCCCAAAATCAAAGCTACTGTAACAAGCTTGTTACAAAACTCCCTTACTGCTTGTTTCTACTGGCCATTCACTATGATGATGAATCCATACTGCCCAGTAGTAAGATGAAGAATGAGCTCCCAACCTCCAGCACTTTCACCAAGTGTCCAAACTAGTGTGTGGGTTACCTGAGTATGTTCAGATGCTAACACAGAATGTTTTGTACCTCTAGGATAACTGCAGTTTTTTTAAAGAGGATCTGACCCAAAATACTTAATTGTTATGACTAGATTAACAAAAGCAGTTGGAATGATAAAATCAAGTTTCCTACCGGAAGGGCCTGAGCGTTAGGAAACATCTTCGGACCAAAACCTTGCCATCTGAGTTCACAGACAACATCCTTGAATTCTGCTGTTAAAGCCGAGCACACCAGAAGGACAAGTTCTCCAACCTGTAAAAAAAACATCAGTTTTAGCACATTCAGAGGTTGGATATAAAAAAAAGCAATATTATTCATACAGAGCATCTGATTTAGACTACAACAGGACCTCAAAGACCCATCCATACAAAGCTTATGGTTAATTCACATTTTGTTTAATGGTTACTTTCACTCTGAAATGTTTGTTTGGATGAAGAGGAGTCTGAACCTACCACAACATAATATTTACCACACTAAATCATATAAGGCTACGCTGATGGCATGCTAAGTGTTAATGGCAGTGATTGGTTGTAAGTAAGTACATTGGTGGGAATTTATCAAAACTGGAGCAGGCAGAATCTAAGCTTTGAAAATGAAAGATAGAAGCTGATTGGTTCCATGGCCAACTGCTCCGGATAGAAGCTAATTGGTTCCATGGCCAACTGCTCCCGATAGAAGCTGATTGGTTCCATGGACAACTGCTCCCAAAAGAAGCTGATTGGTTCCATCTGTGGGCACTGTATGTTTTTATTCACTCTGCATCACATCTGCTGACCTCTGCGTCACATCTGCTGACCTCTGCGTCCCACCCTGACCTCTGCGCACTGCATCACACCCAGACCTCTGCGCCACACCCTGACCTCTGCGCCACACCCTGACCTCTGCGTCACACCCTGACCTCTGCGCTCTGCGTCACACCCTGACCTCTGAGCTCTGCGTCACACCCTAACCTCTGCGCTCTACGCACCCCCCTTAACCTCTGTGCTCTATGCCACACCCTAACCTCTGTGTCACACCCTGACTTCTGCGTCACACCCTGACCTCTGCGTCACACCCTGACCTCTGCACTGTGCGTCACACCCTGACCTCTGCGTCACACCCTGACCTCTGCGCTCTGCTTCACACCCTGACCTCTGCGCTCTTCCTTAAAACTAACCTCTGCGCTCTACGTCACACCCTGACCTCTGCGCTCTGTATCACACCCTGACCTCTGCGCTCTGTATCACGCCCTGACCTCTGCGTCACACCCTGACCTCTGCACTCTGCCTTACAACTGACCTCTGCAGCTTGGAAATTAAATTTTTAAAATTGATTCAGGTGTGTTAGGTCCTGCACAGCAGCCTTCTGTGGAACCACCAGGCACCTGCTTACAGCGCGTTTGCCGCCCGCACATCTCCCCATCCTGAGACCCTCAGCACCCCTCCTGAGACCCTCTGCACAAGACATCAGGCCAGAATTCCAGAGTAAAGTGGCAGCACAGAGTATGTACCAAATTCATATACTATTATTCTGCATTGATTTATAATGTATTGCAGGGATTTGTAGTCCTCTACAGATGATGGCATTCTGCATTAGAGTGTAAGCTTCTCTGTACAGAGACTGCTGTGACTGGTTCAGTGTCCTCTCTAAAGTACTGCGGTATACGTCAGAGCTATATGAATGTAAAATAATAGTGTGTGACTGTGGGGGGGCATTAGAGTGTAAGCTCCTTTAGTGCAGAGAGAGCTGGGAGGGGTTAGGGGGCCAGTGAGATCCAGTTCAGGCACCCCCTTTGGTAACAGGAAGGGGGGGCCCTGAGAAAAAATCTTGCACCAGGGCCCTTTGTTCCTTAGGTCTGCCACTACGCACACAGTCTGAAAAGACATATGCAGTGAGAACAGACACGTGTTCAGAGCACATACCCACACAATGAGAGCAGACACATGCATCCATAGCACATACCCACACAATGAGAGCAGACACATGCTTTCATAGCACATATCCACACAATGAGAGCAGACACACGTGTTTAGAGCACATACCCACATAATGAGAGCAGACACATGTGTTTAGAGCACATACCCACACAATGAGACACTGCAGTCAAAACATGCGAAGTTAGATAAAATATACCCAATGAGAGCAGATAAAAGCAGTGAGAGCAGGCGCACGCATTAAAATCAGTCATCACCAGTAGGGCTGCAACAACTAATCGACATAATCGATTATAATCGATTATTGTACCGGAGCCATTTTTAAAAATGTATTTTATTTTCTATCCGATTAACCGATTAATCGAACTTAATAATCGGCTAACTAATCGATTTTGAAAATAATCGTTAGCTGCAGCTCTAATCACCAGTCAAAGCAGAAAAGTGTGAAGGAAGGTTGGCAGATAAACTCTTCTCCACTGTTTGACATGCATTTTATTTGTGAAAAACAATATAAAAAAAACATTGTAAGAAAAAAAACTAAAAACAACTCTACATTGGAGTACCGTTTTATCCTCCAACATTCCCTCACATTTTGATACAGACCCTCCAAAAGGGCCTAGGACAAGAAAGTTGCCTACCTACCTCCACAAACTAACTACCATATACCCTCTTCATCCCTACTGCCATAAAAAAAAACAGAAGTGGTCAGAGCAGACATGTATGTTGAGAGCAGATACATGCAGTCACAGGAGAGATGTGGTCAGAGCAGATATGCAGTGAGGGCATGCATAATAGTACTCAGTAGGATCAGAAACACACAGTCAGAGCCAGTTTGTTTGGCAGTATACAGGAGATGAGGATATATTTATGGCCACAAAGAATCCGAATGTTTGTGCAATCACAAGTAATTATGTAAAGCAATTGAAAATGATAATTTTACCAGCAACAACTGAAAGCCTTCTTTGGTAGTTACATAATTACTGCGCACATACAAGGCAGCACACCATTATAAGTCAATGGCACCGCAGCCCCGCCCGCAGTGCGATTAGAGCGCGTGGCAAAATATTGCCTGCGTTATGGTCCACCGCGAACGCAAAAAGTAGAGCATGCAGCATTTTTTTGCGTTCGCAGTGGAACGGAACGTAGGTAATGTTTTGCCTTGCGTCCTATCGCTCTGTGGGTGGGGGAAGTGGCTGCGGTGCCATTGACTTCAATGCACCGCCACGCACCCTCCCGCCCCAGAAGGAAGGAGGGAGTTTAGTATGCAATTACAGTGCGTTTCAGCAGCTACCACTCTGGAACGCACTGTGAACAAGCTGTGAAGCTTTTTATATATTGCACGGATGTTCTATATTAATTGGAATAATATTGGTCACATTTGATGCACTTTAAGAGCTCACGCATCTTTTCATAAATTTTACTGATTAGAGCAACACATTGATGAAAAAAATGTATTTATTTTTAATATTGTTTTGCATATCATTATAACTATTGGGATCGTTTTGGTGCTTATAGAAGGCACCAAAACGTCTTTTACTGTATATTTACTTTTTCACCTGAATTTGCACATATATAATATTTTTTTGGGAATATTTAGTGCTGTGCATGAAAGTTTACATATCATTGAAGAGTGAATACGCTCGGAGCATAGCAGCTTAATATCTCCACTTAGTTATAGGAACCCTGAGCGCGGAATATTGTTTTATTAATAACATGTAGAGATTTTAACACTGTCCAAAAATCTTTGGCAGTCTAAAGGATGTGACGAACTGCACGCGAAGCAGCGTGGAGCAGTGGCGTGCTGCCTTTGCGTGCAGTGTGTCATGTCATTTTCACTCCAGCACGTCAGCTTGTGTGAGCTCAAGACGAAATGTGAGTAATAAGTTATATATACAGGTGAAACTCGAATAATTAGAATATCGTGCAAAGCTCATTTTTTTTCACTAATGCATCTTAAAAGGTGAAACTAATATATGAGAGAGACTCATTACATGCAAAGCAAGATAATTCAAGCCGTGATTTGTCATAATTGTGATGATTATGGCTTACAGCTCATGAAAACCCCAAGAACCCCAAATCCACAACCTCAAAAAAGTAGATTATTACATGCAATCAATAAAACAAGGATTGTACATAGAACAATATCGGACCTCTGAAAAGTACAAGCATGCATATGTACTCAGTACTTGGTTTGGGCCCCTTTTGCAGCAATTACTGCAATTACTTTTGAACGATATTCTAATTATTCGAGTTTCACCTGTATATATCATGCAGTCACTCCATATACCACACATACCAAATACACTGCATATATAATTTGAGGAAAATATGCTAAACTCGTTTTTTATACCATTTGCCATTTTTTTTAAAATGTCCCCGGATTTAATTTAAAAAATCTGGTCACCCTACTGTAACAACATGATGGCATTTAATTCTTGCAAATATAAAAAGACTGTTAACATAAGTCATACAACGCAATTAAGGAAATGCAGAGGTCTGTAGAAAGATGGTGTCATATTGTAATTATGTATATTATGTATACTAATTTATGGATATAGAGCTTTGAAAATGCGGAGTGAGACAATGTAACATACAGCCATCTTTGGTGTGCTAACATCACCACATTACTGAAATTATTCATATTTTACATTCCAGATTGCCAAGTTAAATTGAATTGAATGACCAGCAAACTTGTTTGATGTATATGAAGTTTATTCAGTGCCACAATGTACAGCTCTATGACAGAGTGTTATTATGCACCACCATGCTTCCAAAGCTTCTGATCCCACTGTGCTTCCAAAGCTTCTGACCCAAATGTGCTTTCAAAGCTTCTGATCCCACTGTGCTTCCAAAGTGTCTGACCCCACTGTCCTTCCAAACCTTCTGACACCACTGTGCTTCCAAAGTGTCTGAACACACTGTGCTTCCAAAGCTTCTGACCCCACTGTGCTTCCAAAGCTTCTGGCCCCACTGTGCTTCCAAAGCTTCTGACCCCACTGTGCTTCCAAAGCTTCTGACCCCACTGTGCTTCCAAAGTGTCTGACCCCACTGTGCTTCCAAAGCGTCTGACCCCACTGTGCTTCCAAAGCATCTGACCCCACTGTGCTTCCAAAGCTTCTGACCCCACTGTGCTTCCAAAGTGTCTGACCCCACTGTCCTTCCAAAGCTTCTGACCCCACTGTTCTTCCAAAGCTTCTGGCCCCACTGTGCTTCCAAAGTGTCTGACCCCACTGTGCATCCAAAGCTCCTGACCCCACTGTGCATCCAAAGCTTCTGACCCCACTGTGCATCCAAAGCTTCTGACCCCACTCTACTTCCAAAGCTTCTGACCCCACCGTGCTTCCAAAGTGTCTGACCCCACTGTGCTTCCAAAGCGTCTGACCCCACCGTGCTTCCAAAGTTTCTGAAACCACTGTACTTCCGAAGCTTCTGACTCCACTGTACTTCCAAAGCTTCTGACCCTACTGTACTTCCAAAGCTTCTGACCCCACTGTACTTCCAAAGCTTATGACCCCCACCATGCTTCCAAAGCTTCTGACCCCACCATGCTTTTAAAACTTCTGATCCCACAGTTCTTCCAAATCTTGTGAAACCACTGTACTTCCAAAGCTCCTTACCCCACTGTACTTCCAAAGCTTCTGACCCCACTGTAGTTCCAAAGCTTCTGGCCCTGCTGTGCTTCCAAAGCATTTGACCTAAATGTGCTTTCAAAGCTTCTGATCCCACCATGCTTTCAAAGCTTCTTACCCCACTGTACTTCCAAAGCTTCTGACCCCACTGTGCTTTTAAAACTTCTGATCCCCCTGTTCTTCCAAAGCTTCTGACCTCACTGTACTTTCAAAGCTTCTGACCCCCCTGTGCTTCTAAAGTGCCTGACCCCATCGTGTTTTAAAAGCTTGTCCAATGTAAATGTACATTCGTCATATCTGATCAGTCACTTGGAATTCTGTAAACCTCTGTTGTTGCCGGAACTACTACAGTGCTTGACAGAGATCTTTGGCACAATGGTAATTCAGAGAACGTCTAGTATGTTTAAAGTGACACTAAACTCAGCAGTTAAATCTTAAAAATGCATTTAAGTACCCAATTAACAAAAATGTAACTTTTTTTTGCTCATTGCGCAGCTGTAGATCTTTTAAATAATTTCTGAATTGGTGCTGACACTGTCCTTCCTTCTGGACAGTGCCTACTTTTTTCCCATGGTCCCTGTGTGTGCTGTAAAGTAGCCACCACTCCAAACTCACTCCCTTGGTGGACTACAATCTCAATACAAATTATTAAACTAAATGTGATTTTGTAGTCCATCATGGGAGATAACAGATAACAAAGAATACAAGGCCTTCTTTGATTGGACAAGCGGGGGTGTTGTCACAATCCAACAAAACAGCAAAAAGTTTCCCAGCACACTCACCAGCCAGCATGCAAAAAAAATGCACCGCCTCGCCAAGGCACCTCTATATAGCGCGGTCCTAACTCTAAACTATGAGAGTCTCCATCTTGGATCACATGTAGCAAAAGATAAAATTGGGTGCAGCTTTGTCAGGAGGAAGCCCAACCTCCTTAAAGGTAAAGTGACGCACAAGGGACCCCGCACATCACAATGGCAGCTTAGACCCCCCTTGCGTCACTGCACCAAATCAGTCAAGAAAAACATATGGCAAACGCACTCATCAATTTGTTACCAGCAGTGGCGTCACAAGGGGGGTGCGGGGGGTGCGGCCCGCACCCGGGTGCCACCATTGGAGGGGTGACATCAAAATGACTTAGTCATTTTGGTGTCACCCCCCTCTGAAAAGTCGGGCGCTCGGTCATGGACCGAACGCCCGACAGTATCAGGAGAGAGGAGGGGACCCGGCGGCATACCTTATCCCGCCGGGTGACTGTCCCCTCCTCTCTCTGCCGGTGTCCATCACCAAGATGGCCGCCGGCAGGTATCAGAATACTACCGCGCGATGACGTCATCGCGCATGCGCGTGGTGACGTCACGGGCATGTGCAGTGACGTCTCGGCGGGGTGACACTCGGTTACCGCTCCGGGTGTCACCCAGCCTTGGGACGCCCCTGGTTACCAGCTCTAAGCAAGGTGTACATGGAAGGGTTTTATACAGTAAAACAGCAAAAAGTTTCCCAGCACACTCACCAGCCAGCATGCAAAAAAACTTGTCTCACCGCTAAGGTTAAAAACAGAGGAAAACTGGAAACCTTTTGCTCTTTTACTGTATAAAGCCCTTCCATGTGCACCTTGCTTAGTGCTGGTAACAAATTGATGAGTGCGTTTGCCATTTGTTTTGTTGTCACAATCCGCCCCTCATCAAGTTGGACCAATGTAAAGATGCATAAAAAGTTATACCTGGAGTTCAGCTTTAACTGTTCAAGGAAGAGGCACACTTTGCTAGGCCATTAAAAAGCTACGACACATGGTTAATTAACTGGACCGTAATCATTTATTTGTGCTTCCCAATCCTTTTTTAGGATAAGCTGACTGCCGCAACATCCTTGATTGCAACATTCTATGTATAAAAAAAAACCATTGCAAAAGATAAATCTACTGCATTTTAGAGAAAATTATCAGAATTTGCAAACCATGGGGTGAACAATCAATAAATATGCACAGCGCTACAAGTACCAAATAATAAATATGTGTAAAATGTGTGTAAAAATCAGCAAACAATCTCATATCGATAATAAAAACAACAATTCTGTTTAAAAAAACAGGTGATATATCCTTAATACATCCTCAATAAGCTACAAATGAATACATAAATATATCAAAAAAGCACTCAATGTGCAAACTGCAATCCAAGTAAATTGTGAATTATCAGTAAGTGGTAATCAATAGCAACCAGATTTTTAACAACTTTGTATATAGTGCAATCAAACATTTTTTTAACTTTCAGTTAGTAGTGCAACCCAAAACATTTGATTAATGGTAACCAATTGCAACCAGGTTGTTATCCACTTTGCATAATGTGCAAAGTGCAATCAGTACATTCCAGACCAAAGTGAACTTTCAAGTTTTTGTATTAGCAATGATCATTTCTCATCCACCGCAGATACGTTTTATGCTCAACAAAATCTGTAGTATCCAACAATAACCAATATGTGCTTTTCAAGTGCAGTATTTCTTGTACCCCCCCCATTGACCTTCTAAGAAAGGTCTAATAATGCTTCCCCAAACACGGCTGTGATGCACTCCTCGTATCCAAACCGTGAAATGAGTGCATCCGTAAAAGTGAAGACAGTAGAACCTCTATACTACTCAACGTCTGAACAATGTTACATTATCAATGCTTGCTGGAAGTAATGCATTATGGGCTACGTAGTCTTGATAAATCAAGATTGAATCACATTAAGCAGCAGGAAAAGACACAAAGAACATCTTCCTGGGAATCCAGGAAGGTGTTGCAAATGATGGGCAGAGAGAAGGCAGCGCTGGCTACATAAAAGGGATTTTTTTCAAGTAAGCTTTGATTGCATTATCAAAAACAACTCTAGAATGTATTCCTCTTATAATGCTGATGTTATAACAGGATAGTATATGCTGGGACTTTGCAACTCCTTTAAAGGAAAGCTCCTGAGCACAGAGAATCTAATATATAAAACCATGCCGTAAACAGTGTATTCTTAAAGGGCAACTAAGTCCATATCTTCTCATTATAATAGTTTGAAATCATATGCGAGGTCAAGTCTAACACTGCCCAAAACAGTAAGTGGTGGCCAGTTGTGCATGCAATGCCCTGCCATCAAACACTATTCCCAAGCAAAATGTATTTGTGCAAACATCAGGTGAACCTGCATGTTTGTGCCTATAAAGGAGAAAGGGAAAGCTCTGTGTGTGCTGGCCTGCCTCATGGGAAACAATAGTTAGTGTAGGCATCAGAGGGGCTTAGCAGGCAGCACAGTGGCTAGCACTTCTGCCGTGCAACACTGGGCTCCCTGGTTCAAATCTTGGCCAGGACACAGGAGTTTCCATGTTCTCCCTGTGCTTGCAAAGGTTTCCTCCCACACTCCAAAGCCATGCTGGTAGGTGAATTAGCTCCTGTTTAAATTGGCCCTGTATGCATGTGAGGCTCATCAAGGGAGCAGTCACCAGGGTTGTGGATGTGCCTATAAATATACACATGCCCCCAACCTGACAATAAATGTCCATTTTGGGTGAAATTCTTTTAAACGGTTGCCTGACTGATTTACATGAAACATCATTATACACACTTTGGAGTTTGGTTGGAGACCTCAAATCAATGGTAGAGTGTAGTGACAGTATATGTCTTTATAAGCAGTCTTAGTTCCATACCCTTGATATGAAGAGCCATTTTAAAGGCATAATTCCAAACACATTCAGGGCTAGTTCTTCAGATGCTCTAATTTTGCACCTTGAAATGTAAGAAAACCCATCTGATACGCAAGCAAAGTACAGCTGATGGTTTCCAGGAAAATAGCACAAGGTAGCATGTATCATAATTAGGGATGCACCGATACTAGTATTAAAAAGGGGATGTATTGCAGGGACAAGTCTATAATTTTGCCACTTTATAGATCATTGGTTCGACCTCATCTGGAGTACGCGGTCCAGTTCTGGTCACCAGTACTAAGAAAAGATGTCCTTGAGTTGGAAAAAGTCCAGCGAAGGGCAACCAAACTAATTAGGGGTATGGAGGACCAGAGCTACGAGACGAGGCTACTAAATTTAAACATGTTCACATTAGAGGTGAGGAGATTAAGGGGGGATATGATTTCCATGTACAAAATGTTTAATGGTGGTAGCAACATTAGCGATAAACTGTTTAAAATTAACTCCGTTACAAAAACTAGAGGCCATCACCTAAAATTGATGGAAAAAAAATTCCAGCACAAGGGGCGAAGGGGGTTCTTCACAGTAAGATCAGTTAGGGTCTGGAACTCACTGCCACAGGCGGTGATTTCAGCAAATAATGTGGAATTGTTCAAGAAACTTTTGGACGATTTCTTAAGGGACCGTAATATACAGGGGTACGGGTACTCCTAGAATGAGATCCTAATAGGTTGGACTTGATGGACTAATGTCTTTATTCAACCTCAAATACTATGTATCGGTATCGGTGCCAATACCAAGTATTTGGGCGAGTACTCATGCTCCCCCAAATGCTCCCATACTCAGCTCAGATACATCAATTTCCAGTCAGCGCACATCTCCCTCTGACCTTCAGTGCCGAGAGAGCATGGAGCCTACTTCCTTATGACCCGCCTCCCTGATTGGCTAGGAAGCCAGCTTCACTTGTTGCTAGGCAGCCTGGCTTCCTAACCAATCAGAAAGCCAGGAGGATTGGTCAGGAAGCCACGCTGCCCAGCAACAAGTGAAGCCAGCTTCTTAGGCAAACAGGAAGGCGGGAGACGGGTCATGACATGCCCGCCCAACTTCCTGATTAGCTAGGCAATCAGGAAGCCGGGGCGACGGGTCATGATCCGCCGCCCGACTTCCTGATAATCGGGGCACACGGCACTAGTATCGGTACTTGTACTCGATACTGAAAAAACGGCATCGGTGCATTACTAATTATATAACCAGGAACACACAGAAAAGATATCCAGATTTAAACCCCTGCCTTTTAGTTTTTCCTCCCTAATTGCATTTACAATTTTTATTTTAGCAGCCTAAAGAAAGCAATGATTTCTATTTCATAAAGTAGCTGTAATTACGTTTGATCTACCAGCAATTACAGTAATTATAACGTGTTTGATCTAACTCTTTTTGGCCATTTTGGCTTTTAAGTCCTCCACTGATTAAACCATATTATGTAATGATAAAATACAGTTCACTTAATTCATACATTTTTTTGCTTGTCTGTCAGCATTGGTATGCGTTTATTATAATGTGTTGCAAGAAATGCTATTAGATCATTAGTAATCCAAAGCCAACACAAATAAGTTTTTTTTTCCCTAAAGCCCATTTACAGTCAAAACCATCTTGTACTGTTTCGACAGAGTGGAGAAGGTTTTGAATCTCTGTCAGATTATAAATGCTGTCCATATTCCCAATAAGGGGAGAATTCTGTTCTGACACCTATAACAGGAAGTCATAGGAAATCTCCCTGGAAGAGGGTAACAGGCAGCGATTAAAACCAGACACAGATTATATCCTTTTCCCTTTTACTTGGAAGAATGTGTTGCAATCTGTGATCCTAAGGAGATCTCTCCTTAATTCCCGTTTTCATTCCTGTCAAATATGAAGTGAGGAGAATTTTTTTAAATAGGGACACAGATAAAAAAAAAGTGCCAAAGGTTCTCACACTTTCACTCTCTATCCGGACCAAAACTAAAACTATTTTGCTGCAGTTCAGATTTAAAGGTGTTCTAAAGTCCCAGCATATACTATCCTGTTATAAAATCAGCACTGTAATAGGAATACATACTAGAGTTGTTTTTGCTAATGCAATCAAAGCTTACTTGAAGAAAATCCCTTTTATGTAGTGAGTGCTGCCATCCGTCTGCCCATCACTTTCATCAACTTCCTGGATTCCCAGTGTGCTTTGTATCTCTTTCCCCGCTGTTTGATGTTATGCAATCTCAATTTTTCAAGACTATATAGCCCATAATGCATTGCTTTCAATAAGCAATGATGATGTTACATTGTTCAGACGTTGAATTGTAGTTCAGAAGACAGGCTCTGTGAGTTGTAACACAAGGAAGTTCATATTCACAGGGCTGAGTGAAATTATGTCAGTGCATTGAGGAAGTACATCTTATGGGCACCTTCAATAAGTAAGTTTACAAACTTCTAGATCATTACAAACTTCTAGATCAATACAGTTATCAGGTGTGGGATAGAACTTATGGAAATTCAATACAAAAACACATATTTATTTTTACCTTTTAACTATAGATACCCTTTAAACCCCCTCATGCTGTTTTTTTTTACTTCAATTTCATTTTGCCCCTAATGAGCTAACTAAGCTTGTGGAGTCCACAATTAGCCGCTTCCCTGCTATGTACTTAAAGAGATCCTCTCAGGCCCCTACAATTGGCTAGGTGGCATACCAAGTTCTCAGTTAGTACGCGTCTCCTTTTTTTTTTCAATCTTGGAACGAAAGACTTCTAATTCACTGGATAACCCCTTCTCCTTTACTCCCCTGCTGCTCTATTCCCTCAACGGAGAGGAAAAAAAGAAGCCTTGTGTCAGGTCCATGCTCTCGTTGGTACTTGCACAGGACCCCTACATGACGGCACAATTTGTGAATGGTAATTGGTTGCTCAGGCAGCTAGAACTGCACCATAGGAAGAAGGGCAGTGAGTTACATGTTCCCCTTACCAGAATTTAACCAGCATTTCACTCCCAGCAGGTAAACGTTGCAGTAGGGGAGCAAGGGGAATGTAAGAATATGAAACTGGGGGGAAGGTGGCAGCTAAGTGACCTTTCAGCACAGCTTTACTTTAATATATTTATATTTTGCTATGTCACTAGATGGTGCACTTTTGTCAGTAGCTTGCTATGCCACTAGGGAGTGTAGAATTGTCAGCTATCAAGGGAATTTGATAAGTGCTTATGAGCACTGTGTATGAACCATATCACATTTTTCCGAGTATAATATACTGTTCATTGAGACTTCCTGTAATTATAGAATTTGTAATTTGTTTTTCATTGTTTAGCTTTCCTACAT
Organism: Nanorana parkeri; assembly: GCF_000935625.1. NCBI lineage: Eukaryota > Metazoa > Chordata > Amphibia > Anura > Dicroglossidae > Nanorana > Nanorana parkeri. Next base: position 822,460 of record NW_017306477.1, on the reverse strand, counting down.
TATTAACGGATCATAAAACCCTGAAAACAATAGCTTTAGACTTAGATTAATACAGATAATAGTTTACTGTTGGCTGAAAGCAAATCTCCATAACTGAATCATTTATACATGTAAAGCCACTTGCAATATAATGTTATATGAACAGCCATGTCGCTTATGAAGTAATGATATCCAACACCGCTTCATTTCCACTGATCCAGTTTGTAGGTCTCATTATATCCGGCAACAATTTAAGGCCTAACAATACTATTTAATTTCTAAATTCATTATCTGCCTTTTATTTTATATATAAATGCAAAGAAGATTAAGAGGTGCTGAAATATGGGTTTCTTTTGTGGGGCTTTATTGCTTGGTAGTGGCTACACTACCACCTACAGGGATCTACAGAGGGCAGGAGGGGGCCTTGGAGAAGGTGATTAGAACACACACAAAAAACACACAAAAACACAGAGGCGCCACTAAACGAAGGACACTTTCAGCAGTCAGGATGTCCTTGTATTGTGGTTACTATCATTGTAACTTTCCCTGAGTCTATTTCCTAAGAGATTCCCCTTTTGAATTACGCCCAAAGCCCAGATGAAGGACGTTTGTGTGTGCTCTTGAAACATATTTTCACTTTGATTCTTTTATTGCCAGCAATAAAAACTTATTTTGACTCTTCTTCTTTTGGTAGTGCCTCCTTTTTTGTTTTATTCAATTTTATATATGACCATGTACTGTACAAGTAAACGGTGAAGTAAAACCCTTTAGAGCGTCACTCCAGGCTGCTGTTTAATTTTCTTATGTAGTGGGGTCCCCCAGAGCCCCATAAGTTATATGCTCATTTAGCTAAGAGGGAAGGAAAAAGCACAAAATATTAAAATTTTTCTTCGCTTTTCCAGCAGCTGGAATTCTGCTACGCAGTCCTACGCTACCGGGGTGTGGACGAGCCCTCACCTTCTTCACATAAAATGCTGGACTGCTGGTCCTGCTTTGTGCACGATGACGTAAAAGAGCTAGGACCAGCCGGGCAGCAAAGTATAGGGGCTTTGGGGGACTGGTTACATGGAAGGAAGCCTGCAGGTGATAGAAATAAGGTATTTTGTTCCTGTTCTTTACCCCCTATCCAAACGCTGAGCCATTTTTTAACATTTATTTTATTGTTTATCCGATTAACCGATTAATCGAACTTAATAATCGGCTAACTAATCGATTTTGAAAATAATCGTTAGCTGCAGCTCTAGCGTATTTAACCCATGCATGCGTAAATTTAAAGGAGAATTATGAGGTGAGTGCTCTGCACTCAGCCTCATACTCTGAGCCGACCTGTGACAATGAAACTGTCACAGGTCGGCTCAGTAGATCGGGAAGTGAGTGAACACATACCGGCGCTCGCTCACTTCTCGATCTATCCCCGCAGGTGAGCCGGTGAGTGACTCCCCCCTCCCCTGTCCGATCCTCCAGCGCTGACTGGCGGAACGGACGGGGGAGGTGGCGGGTACAGCTGGCTCTGCTTCTAGATAGGCAGAGCCCGCTGTCACTCACGCAGCTGGGCGGATCCAGACATAATTGTCGGGATCCGTTTCAGCTGCGGCGTCTCAGTATACCGCGAGCTACAGCTTGCGGTATACTGAGCCTAGGGTGACGGGAGGACGCTAGTTTGTGTCCTCCCATTACCCTAAGGAGAACTATGGGGAAAAGCCTTAACCCCATAGTTCTCCTTTAAGGTACTTGAATGTATTTTTAAGATTTAACTCCTGAGTATAGTGTCACTTGAGCAGCTTGGCTCACTCACTTGCATTTCCTGCAGCTCGCGGTATACTGAACTTTCGGTGACAGGAGGACGCTAGTTTGTGTCCTCCCGTTAGCCTTCGGAGAATTATGGGGAAAAGCACTAACCCCATAGTTCTCCTTTAACAACAGCCTGGAGCTATGCTTTAAAGCATACTTGAATACTGACTACCTTAAATTCATCCATACACTATAGCTAGTGTCATCCTTATTCACACAGTACACACAGGGGGACACTTATTAAAGCAGGTGAATAATAACTCATGTCCAATTTGCTGCAAAATAGAGTATTATCATGATCCCTTGGGTCTGTTTCGCGAGCAAAGCAACACATTTAATTCTGCAAGATTTTGTGTCTAAATAGCTGCTGTCTGCCTATTTTCTCTCTTTGGTCTCAACTGTAAGCATTTATTTTGCAAAGAAATTTAACTTCCCGTCACTGAACTAACAAGTGCTAAGGAACACTTTTTACAAAACTACAGATATTTTAATATTTTATGCGACCTGTGTGCATATAAATCTGATCCTAATTTCCTTTCATTATTAACCGCAGTCATTAAGTATTATAGTATTGATAAATGTACCCTGGCTGGGTTCACACCTAGGCGTATCGAATATGCGCGTTTGTCGCGCGTATTTACCGCGATTCGCTGTAAAAAAAAGTGTAACAAACGTGCGTTTCCGAGGGCTACCTGGCTGCATCACAATGGATACGCGCGGCAAATACGCCCCAAAGAAGCTCCTGTACTTCTTTGGGCATAGGGCATTTTGCAGCGTGTTCCTACGCGCTGTAAAACGCCCAGGTGGGAACCATGCCCATAGGCAATCATTGGTTTTCACATGTTGAGCGTTTTACAGAGCGTAGGAACGCGCTGTAAAACGCCCAGGTGTGAACCAGGCCTAAGTGTCTTCAACCTTTTGTTAAACATCACTTTTGCTGGTCTACATATGGACTGTTTACTATTAATATTAATTCTATGAAAAAATCATATCTTCATCCCCACATTTTTATCTACAGCTTTTTGTGTGTTATCTCCCTGCTTTCATCAGGGACTTTCTTCAGATTCTCATTGGAATGATGATCCTTGTGGTGATCCTATTCTGCTCACAATGGACATCTTTGTAAGTTTGCATGTCTAGAGCTGCTGTTGAGCGTATCTTGCTCTTGGATACAGCTCAGGGCCCCTAATGGTTTTCTTGCTGGATGGTCTTGGGGGGTGGGGGAACTAGGTGTTTAGGCAGATTCACGGATAGTTGAGGGTAGCTCTGCTGCCCCGTCTTTTGCAAACTTGTTTATCGTGCAAAGAAATTGGCTTGCCCTTCTCCTGAGAAGCAAGTGATTTATTCTTTTGAACCCTCTCAGAGGTTTGTACAGCTATAGAAGACAAACACTGCTTGGCCCCCAAAAAAGTCACCACCTGAATTTAGTGATATTATCTGGGATTGCTTCAGTTGGTCAGGTCTAGGTTCAGCAACGTTATGTGCCCCAGTTTACTGACCGACCAGGTTTTGATTGATTTTTTATTACCTAATGGCACAGTCATATTCCGAGATGACAATGCCAGGAAAAATCAGGTTCAAGTTGTGAAGTTGCTCAGGAAGCATGAGACATGATTTTCACACATGGGGGGGGGTGATTTACTAACCTAAACACACGCACGCACTAGGTGCGTGTGATTTTTACACAGCAAAACGTATTTTTCAACCAAAAAGTCTCTAAAAGCATATTTCCACTAATGCCATATATGGAAAAATCATGCACAGGATGAATATATAATGCTGCTTCACAGTTTAGACAAAAATGGTTAGCTCATGCATTTACATTCCTGCATTCATCAACGCAAGCAACACAACATAGGGCTAATTTACACAACATCACCTTGCAAATTCATGCAGTGCTTTGCACAACACACCTGCTGGGTGTGTACACACTACAAAGGTGTTTAGATTCCACCCATAGATCATGCTGGGAGGGAACACACTACAGAGGTGTATACATGTTCGTGGTCTGTTTATAAGGTTAGTAAATCAACCCCATGGAGTCCAGACCTTATAGTGAAATTAAACCTCCAAATTATTTATTTTTTTGAGAACGGTAGGCCTGCACTTCCCCAAATCCTCCATTATTTTTATTTTAAAATGTTCAATTCCTGTCCATTCCCTAGTGGATCCCTGCATTGCTCTCTCCCCCCCCTGTACAGATGCCTTCATCAGCTAGCCGGCTGCTATGGAGGCACCCGTGCGTGCGTGTACCTGGCCATTGAAGCAAGTAGCTGTGTGCCTCCATAGACACACAGAGCTTGCGGCCGGACATGCCGGCAGCTACCACAGTCATACGTTGACTGATGGCAGAAGGAGCCATAGGCTCCTCTGCCCTCAGTATCCTCCCCTGCAAATCAGTAAGCTCAGGGAACTAAAGACAGCTCCGGAGACCAGCAGCGGTGACAGCGATTCACAGGTACGTTTTGGGGAGGAGCGGGGGGCAAGGGACAGAAAATGGTACTGGGCGTACTTTTACCACATTGAGAATCTCTGGGATATGCTGGAAAAGTCGTTACACGGTGGTCCGACTCTCCCATTATCACTATAAGATCTTGGTGTAAAATAAATTCAACACTGGACAGAAAAAAAGTTGTGATGTTGCATCAGCTTATTGAAAGGATGCCATGGAGAATGCATGCCGCAATCAAAGCTAAAGGAAGTCCAACAAAATATTAGAGTGTGTTACTATTTTTGGCCAGGCAGTGTATATTGATGGTGTACAGTAAATATTTTGTATAAGAACCAAGTCAGGTTTACAAGATTGTGTTAATTATTTTCCCTTATTTTAAGCAATCTTTTTCAATGTGGAATTCTCAGGTTTTTAGATGTGGAAATCTCTCTCTGTAACACAGACAGAGCAGCAGGATCACAAGGAAGGACACAGCAGGGAGGTGAAACCCTTCCCCCGCTTGCATGTGTTACTCCCTTTCCAGCAGGATGAGCAAGGCATCACTCTCTGGCTATTTAGGATCTAAAGCATTTTTGGCAGCAAGGAAGCAATATCTTGCTGCTAGAATCAGCAAGGGAACGACACATGAAAAGCAGGTGAAAGATCTCCCTGCATTTCATAGCGATCCTGTTGCTCGTAAGAAATGCAAGTGTGACATTAGCTTTAAAGTGGAGCAGAACCAATTACTGTACGCGGTTTCTTTAACCCTTACGGCAGCTGCATCCATTTACATTATAAGTCATGGTCGCTTCAGTGACCATGAACTTATAGCAGAGTGTTGCCCAAAACTGTTAATCTTTTCTAATTTCCAGGCTACTGGTAGTGAGACTGGCAACCTGTCTTCATTGTGGTCTCATCTAGGCCTGCAACTAACGATTATTATCAATTATCAATTAGTTAGCCGATAATTTTTGGGAATAATCGATAAAAAAAAAAAAAAAAAGAACTATGGCCTAACCTAACCCTTTTTGCCCATTGTGCGCTTCAAGGTCACAGTAGGACATATACTAATGTCCTCCGGTGACCCAAAACTCAGTATAAAGTAGATTATTGCCCGCTATATGCTGAGAGTCCAGAGCTGCTTCGCAGCCGGGATGGATCCCGATAATACGTAATTTTTGTACATAGGTGCACTTGACTTGTGTTTCCATTCGTATGTGCGCATTCGCTAAACGGGGGACTTAACATTTCATTTTTTGGTATTTTTATATTTATTGTATTTACTTTTATTTTTCAAACTTTTCTTGTTAACTTCATTGCTATCACATGGGGGGCTCACAAGCCACCTATGTGATAGCACATTGGAGGTGACAGATTCTCTTTAAGGTGACATTAGGGGTCTATTAAACCCCAAAGGTCACCTTTCCACTTCAAAGGAGCTATTCAACCACACAAGGCTTCAGCAAGGGAATGTAAACACAGCAGGCAGTGGGTGTGCCAACCTATTATTGTCTATTGCAATTTGAAATAGTGTCAGAGATACCGGCACAAGGTGACCGCACACCTGCGCAGGTACCCACACAGGCAGACGAAACACATGTGACCACACAGGACAAGGCAGAATGTATGATATACCGTTTATTATATGGAGCAAAACATAACACAAACCAAGCACATACAAATGGATAACATAAAGTAACAAAAACTATGAGTAAACCACAGAATACCCACACAGGGTATAACAGGGCAGGCAAGCCTAGGAAGCAGGTTACTGGACTCGGGAACAGAAGCAGGTTACTGGACTCGGGAACATGAACAGGATACAGGACTCGGGAACAGAAGCAGGTTACACGACTCTGGAACAGAAGCAGGTTACAGGACTCGGGAACAGAAGCAGGTTACAGGACTGGGGACTCAGGCTTAACAGGAAGCAATACTGAGCCACAGACCTGACTGCAGGGAGGGCTTAAGTACCCTCCCACGGAGCACTAGGTGGTGGATGATTGGTGGCAGCTGGGAGACACCCACAGGTGAGCACTGGAGTTGCAGTTTTCTAGGTCTGGTACCTAGCAGTTCCTGGCTGCTTGGAGACCCATGCAGGTGAGTACGGAAACTGCAGGGCTTAGCTCCAGCACCACCTGGAGGCGCTCTGGATCCTAACAAATAGCCAATAGCAGGCTGGCTATTACACCCGCCCACTGCCTGCTGTCAATCAGCAGAGGAGGGACCTAAAGTAAAAAGTTCTCCTTCAGGTTCTCCTCTGCTGATTGACAACAGGCAGTGGGCAGGTGCAATAGCCAGCCTGCTATTGGCTATTTCAAATTGCAATAGCCAATAGCAGTCTGGCTATCGCACACAGCCTCCGAACCTCTCCGACCTGCACTGTGTCCTGACCCGCCCCCATTTCTGGCATCTCTCTTGGCCCCGCCCCCTAACAGCTGGTATGTGTCTCTGCCTGGGGTGACTGAACTGAATCAGCTAATCGGAATCAATGAATCGATAATGAGATATTATGGATTTTATCGATTAGTTGTTGCATCACTAGTCTCATCACTTTCTTTTTAGGATGCTTAGTGGGGTGATTGGTGAACATGGCTCTCATATTCACCAATTTCCTTCTGTTTCTTTCACCACCTTAAAACTGCAGTGTAGAATAGCAAAAATGGCCCAGTCGCTTTAGGTGAAAAATGGGCGGCAAAAGGGTTAAACAATGTTTTTAAAAACAGTGCAGTGACATAACGTTAGCGATTAAAGCTTTTTGTGAAGGCGCTATATATAAGAAAACCAGTTGCCTTACACATTTTATTAGACCCCACATCAGGTACATGAGTTGAGGAGGACAGTGATAGAACACGTGCCTATGCCCCATCATGGAGGAGATAGTTTGTGTTACAGAGAGTGATTTTATGGATACATACCCTAAATACTGTTGGATTGAACCCTTTTTCTTTAAAGCGATAATAAAAAGGCAACCTAAACACACCAATAGTGGGTCCCCAGGAGGTGTTTACCTTAGCTGCGATCCCCTCCAGCGCTGCAATGTCAGCACTCTCTTTCTCTGCTGGAGCTGCCATCTTCATCCGATCTTCCTCTGGTTTCATCGTCTTTGGCCTCTTCATTGGCGGGGTCGAGATGTAACTCCCACGTATGTGGACTGGGGTTACTTCATTTGGTACAGGACGTGTACGCTGAGCTGAACATGTGCGGCTCAGTGCACGCAAATGCAGACAGGCAGGAAGGAAGCATTGATAACATAAGAGACATACATGGTCTCTTTTGTCATAAAAACCTACCTGTCAGCGTTTTTTAAATCATAACTTTACAGAGAGTGGAAGTTGTTTTCTAGAAATACTTTGACTGCCACAGTTGCTGCCCAGATCAGTCTCCTTCCCTATCTGGTGTTAAGTCATAGCCCTATCATTATGTAATTGTATTTACATATTTATATACTTGTTTGATATTAGAGCTACCAGCGCTTTTCTTGCGTTTCCTTTTAGTTTTATTTTGAGTTTGTTTTTAACTTAACTCTTTCCAAGAGTGCCCCTTAAATATATGTGTAGGTCATTTTTAATTTATTTTTAATTTTTTGGGCTTTGTGCCCACATTGTGTTTTGTTTTAATCATTTCTGCATTTGCATTAATCAGTTCATATTGAAATACTGCTGTATCCTGGTCACCATGGTTACCATGTCCTTGTCCTGGTGTTTAATTTCACCCTTCCTTGGTGGATGGGTATTAGTGTGGGCATGCTCTCTGTGCTTACTCAGGAGATGTGGATTATGGCGCACTTGCAGTCTGGCCGTCACTTCCGATTCCTGTTTTGGGACCTTGGCTGGGATGCCATGGCAACAATGACACTGGATGCCATCTGGATTCAACTGGGCACTATGTTGCAGATTTTAAGTGGTGGCGAATAAATTCCTAATCTCTGTTTTGCTACAAATTATATACTGGTGATATTTTTCAATGTTCACCCTTACATATGATACATTATATTATTCCAACTTCTTGGCCTTCTTCTGCCAAATCCATAACCTCTCTTGGAGCAATTTCAATGTCTCCTGGCTGGAGGGACTATATGCCGTTAAGATTTCTCTACTTCCTAAGCTACTCTATCACTTCAGAATTCTCTCAGTAGATATCTCTGCTTACACCCTAAGCTCCATTAAAAATCAAAATAAATCAATGAATAAATAAATAAAAACATAAAAAAAATATAATACTATCTTTCATTTGGGAAGAAGTAATGCCCAGGGTGAATAAATCCACCCTATTGAGACACAAGCTTCAAGGCAGATTCAGTGTACCAGCTATAACCAAAGGTTCTGTGCTAGGCCCAATACTGTTAAACCTGTTTAGTAATGATATTGCGGAGGGTGTCAATAGCAATGTATCTGTGTTTGCAGACGATACTAAAATTGGAGGGTAACAGACATGTGATTAGACATTATAACATTACAGGAGGACCTGGATAAAATAGGGGAGTGGGCCACTATGTGGCAGATGAGGGTTAATGTTGAAAAATTTAAAGTAATGCATTTTGGGGTTAAAAATAGGCAAGCGGAATATTCCACTAGGGAAGTCAGACGTGGAAAAGGATTTGGGGGTCATAGTAGACCACAGATTGAATAATAGCTTGCAATGCCCGGCTGCAGAAAACAAAGCAAGCAGAGTATTGTCTTGTAATAAAAAGGGAATGTACTGTAGAGACAAGGCAATAATTTTGCCACTTTATAGATCGCTGGTTCGGCCTTATCTTGAGTATGCGGTCCAGTTTTGGTCACATATCAACAGAAAGGATGTCCTTGAGCTGGAGAGAGTCCAGAGACAGGCAACTAAACTAATTAAGGGACTGGAGGACCAAAGCTATGAGACAAGGTTGCTAGATTTAGACTTGTTCACTCTGGAAGTAAAGCGATTAACCACTTGCTGACCGGGGTGTTTACACCCCCTTCCTGTCCAGGAAATTTTTCAGTATTCAGCGCCACGGTACTTTGACTGCCATTTATTCCATCATGCAACGTTGTACTGAAATGAATTTTATACCATTTTGGGGGGACAGATAGAGCTTACTTTTGGTGGTATTTAATCACCACAGCGGTTTTTATGTTTTACTATATAATGAAAAAGTACCGAAAATTTCGGGGAAAAAAACAGTTTTCCCTACATTATCTTATAAAACAATTATTATTACCCAAAATTTTTGGCAAAATATAAAAGACGGGGTCACGTCGGGTAAATAGACACCAAACATGTCAAGCTTTAAAATTGCATGCGCCCGCGAACTCGCAAAAACTACCATACCCAAAATTGGCCATAGGCGACGCTTTAAAACTTTTACCGCTCATCAGTTTAGTGTTATCAGTGATTGATGGCCCTAAAATTATTGCTCTCACTGCGACGTTTCGCTGCGATATGTAACATGTAAGGGGCGACCCTGGAAAAGCACCCTCCCAGTGCCAAGGGCATGTGGCCTGGTATGGCAGGGAGGGGGCGCTTGCTTGTCCCCCCTTTCCTGCCCTATCAGGCCTGTGCTCGGATCAAAGGTCTGGTTAGGAATTTTTTTTTTCTTAAAATTGCTACCAGAACTTAAGGGCCTGGTATGACTTTGAGGGGTTGCCTCTGGATCAGGATCTCTAAGGCTTCATACACACTAGCAGGCTGCGTTTAAGCCCAACAGACGTTACCTGGTAAGTATAAACAACTTTATGCTTCCCAGATCACTTTTTTCTGTGCTGGGCTTAGTCCCATTTATAAGCGTTTACACGCGTTTAAACATGTTTAGCTGCATAAATCTGGGCTAGTCGGACCCAGAACGCAGACATTTCTATTTTTGGTAAACTGACCTAGACTGAAGGCCCCTAGATGCTGCTGGACACCTAGGTGTGCATTCAGTGATAGAAAAGCATTACATGAGTCCAGGTGCGTTTAGAGAAGAGCTCCAAACGCACCTGAACTCAGCATTTTGGTATGTAGTGTGCATGAGGCCTAAAACCTTACTAACTAAGTCCTTCACCACAACTTGAGAAAATACCTGGTTGAGACACTACTCAATTGACCAATCCAGGCTATCCTCTGTAAACATAATGTACTGATCTCTTTCTTCTTTGCTGTGACTAAAAAGCGAAAGCTAGTTCCTGGAAATCCATAACTCTGAATTTTACAGGAGCAAAACTGGATAAACTGAACCATGATAAATGAAAAATTCAGCACTCTCTCAGGACGCACATAATTTGACTTTATTACACACTATCCAATTTGTCTTTATCACGTCCGAATAGTAGACAATATTGCATGCAAATACACTGGATGCGTTACACATCATCACAGAATATTGCATCTACATATACAAATATTCTACCACCTTTGAACAGAAACCTGCAGATTTTACTATTGCACTTTATTTGTACTAAATGCATTTCCATGCTGCGCAATACTTTCAGATTCATTATATTCTCATCTGAGCTATACTATACTGCAATATTTAATGCTTTCACCAAGACAATAATTAATTATTAAAACAGAAAAAGGAACAATCAGTCTAGGTGGAAAATCTTCACTTTCAAGAGGAAGATTGTTGAAGCGAACAGATCGATTGATCGTTGAAATGAACAAAATGATTGATCATTTGTTTATCATTACGTTAACGGTCAGTATCATGTTGAATCAAACAGATCCTCCGTGTCAGATAAAAGCCCAAACACGGATTCTATTTATTAGGAATGTTTTCAACCACAAATAAATACTCCACCAAGCTACAATAATATAATCACTCATAGGAAACAATAACACTCCAATAGAAAAAAACTCCCAAATAGGAACATCAAATCGTGTCCACATCATACACCAAATATCATTTCCACCAAAGAAAAAAGACACGTTAGAGAGATTTCAGAATTCTCTTAAAAATACATAATAATAATAATAATAATAATAAAGGTGCATGTACAGGGCTCTTATTACCTTCCTTCCATGTAAAGTGTTCCACGGTTTAGGCTAACTGCTTTTTGCGGCTGTTAATTAGAGATGAGCGGAAAGATTATGGCAAAACTGATTAGGCTGCAAAATTACTGATTTTGAAGTTGGAGAGAGCGGCAACTTTCAATTTCACGTTTTAAGCTGCTTAGGCCAAATTTGTTTTTTATTTAGAGGGTGTGTTTGTTTTTCATGAAGTATTATTATTTTTTTTCCTTTTTTGTTGTTATATATGAACTATCATTTCATTTTTTTATTTCACTTTTTTTTTCTTTCTGAAAATACTGAGGTTAATTGAGGCTGTTTTTGGTACAAGAAGAAGCCCAGGGTAGTTGAATAGAGCTTATGTAACCCTCAGGACCCTTTTACAATCCAATTCCTTAAAAAACGGCCAAAAGCTACTTAATTTAATTCCAACCAAATGGCAATTTTTGCCTAAATTTCTGTATTTTCATTAAATGTTTAGGAAAATTAAAACTCAATTTTATTCATAACCAATGTTTATACACTGCCTGGCCAGAAAAAAAGTCACCACCTAGCTAAGCAAATAGGTCAGCAAATAGGATCAGCAACGTTATGTCCCCAAAAAATTGCCTACCTGAATGACCAGGTTTTTTCACCAAGTTTTTTCTTCCCTGATGGTACAGGCATAGTTTGATGGCACATGACAATACCAGGATTCATTGGGCTCAAATTGTGACACAGAGGTTCGGGGAACATGAGACATCATTGTCACACATGGATTGGCCTCCAGATCTTAAGCCCATCGAGAATGTTTAGGATGTGCTGGAGAAGACTTTACGCAGTGGTCTGACTCTCTCATCATCACTACAAGATCTTGGGGAAAAATAAATGCAACTCTGGATGTAAGCAAATGTTGTGACATTGCATAAGCTTCTCAAAACAATCCCATAATGAATGTGTGGCGTTATCAAAGCTAAAGGCGGTCCAACAAAATATTGGAGTGTGTGACTTTTTTGGGGGGCCAGGCAGTGTATTACTATATCCGTTAGGGCATTTATTTGTTTGTTGAGGTTTGCGACTAAAAGCAATACAGACATTAGAGAATGTTCACCTGATCTTCCAATTGACAGTTATTGTAGATCAGGGAACAGTAGTTTGTTTGAATCCCCTTCCTTTACCCTGGCCAAGCCTGCTTGAACAAATGCTAATTACCCAGAATGGAGGACGGCTGGTGTCTTCAGCACTCTTCCTAACCTCCTCCACCCGCACAAACCTTTAAATTTGCCTGATAGGACCCTGCATGTTTGTAGAAATGTTATTCTTTACAAAGAGTGTTCAGCGATGAGGTACTGCATGCAAGGCCAGCTGCCTGTTCAGTATCTGAGAGCAACTTGACCTTTGCCTTTTATCTGCAGCTTCCAAGACATTTGATGGTGCTCCCTTTGTGCGTCACTGTTAACACATTATGTTCTTGACAACTCGCACGATTTTCATTCGAGTTTTCTCAAAATTCCCCATGACATATTATAATTTTTTCACACACTTTATCTCCTTTTAGCTATTTCATCCATCATCCAACCTTGCTCATGTTTGACCATTACCCATTCATATTTATATGCGTATCCTGATCTGGAAAATCAGAACATGGCACCTAGTGTCTCAACGACTTAACCTTGTCAAGCAATAGGGAAAGGCTGAGAAAAATAAATGCTTCTCACTTCTACAAGAATCTGTTTGTTCTCCAATCATCGGGGAGCACATAAACCACAGAGGCTCAGTGATTAGCACTTCTGCCAGGTATGGCCAAAACACTATCTGCATGGAGTTTGTATGTTCTCCCTGAATCGCTGCTCTGACTATATACTAGCGTACAGGTACCAATACACAGTATGACCCTGGACACAGACTTTCTGCATTCAGGGGTGTACATTTGTACCTGTATGCAATATACGCTTGGAGCAGCAGTTACCAGTGTACAGCCATTCATTTGTACAGGCGGGCTATATGCAACACCTGTGGCTTATGGGCACAGAGGTCTGGCCATTTTTTACAGTACATGGACCTCTTTGCCCATTTCAATGAGCCCTAATTGATATATGATGCATGCTAAAATAAATATGTTGCTGCGGTGTATTAACCAAAGGGGTTATTCACTAAACTTCAACCAGGGTACCATGGACAGGGCCAGATTTACTCTCTCTGCTGCCCCAAGGCCAGGTTCCTCAATGCGCCCCCCCTCTTCACCATGGAGAATGGCAGACCTTCAGGCTGCATACAAGTGATCTCGGCAACATCCCAAAGATAACTTGTACAAAACAAGCGGTGGATTCCCCGCTGTACATATAGCACCTGGAACTTCATGTCCCGGGCGTTGGGAGATAGTATCACGTACCTGAGGCAGAGACCGGAAGATGAGGAGGCTCCTCTTGCGGCTCGTGTCCTGCAACCCCTGGGGATGAAACAGAATGCTGCAGGACAGCGAGGAGCACGAGTGCCACAGATGGAAGCAGACGCCGTGCAGGAGACGTCTGGTAGCGAAGTCAGCAGGCCAAAGATCAAAAACGGGCGGGCAGCGTGGGAACAGAGTCAGGAGACAGGAATCATGGGCCAAAAAGCCAAGGGTCAGAGCCAGCCGGGCAGCAAGGTACCGAATCAGAAGGCAAGAGCGAAGTCCAGGAAACAGGCCCAGGTCAGGGGCAGGCAGCAAGCAGCAGAGTGGTCCAAGACAATCCAGGTGTAACAGACTTACCCGTCCTCGGTCCAGCGCTGCCTGGCGGGGACGCGCACACGGCCAGCCCGGCAGCCAGCTCCTCCCCTTTAGGGCCGTCCAGGACGGCAACCAGCTCCTCCCCTTCAGGGCCGTCCAGGACGGCAACTAGCTCCTCCCCTTCATGCTCGGCGAGGAGGGATTTAAGGGAGCAAGATTGTTTGTTCAGCGTCCAACCGTTGTGAACGGTGCAAGCTGAACAAAGATCAGGAGTGAACCATTGCAGCATCTGCACCAAAGGACCCATCAGAGATCACCCAAACACGCAAGTAGCCTAAAGGCATTTGACACTGTATCAGGAGGGCATGCTGACAAATTGTTCATAACACTGTTGCTGGAGTGAAATTGATTGCTGGTTGTACTATTGAGCCTGTGGACTTTATGCTGTGAAAGGGATTGACATCCCAGCCTGTGTCTCTGTATCCACAATCCTGCAAAGGACTGTTAACTTGTTCACTGCTGATTACCTCCTGCTGGACATCCCAGCCTGTGTCTCTGTTTCCATAATCCTGCAAAGGACTGTTAACTTGTTCACTGCTGATTACCACCTGCTGGAGCTATACCTATGTACTGTGATTGTTAAAGCTTGATCAGGGGAGTTATTCACTGTTAGGAAGCATTACCAACCAGTTGCTGGAACTTGAATTGACCAGTACCTCCAACCAAACACCCGAGTGACTTAACCCTGCTGTAGTGACGTTGTGTGATCTGTGTGTTGCGTTTCTCCTAAATACTACTTGCCTGAGGTGCTGTGGATGCAGGTGTGTTGGGGGATTCGCAATACTCAGTTCACCTGAACTTGAGCAGGGAACCCAGGAGATCCGTGTTGTTGCACCTACTCTCACTCCTCTGCTCATACAAAACCTATAGGTCGCCCAAGTGGCGGGGAATGATGTAATTGATTCCAAACCCTCCATTAAACACTAAATGGAGTGTGAAGGAAGGAATCAAAACTGAACCCTGCCATTAGACTAGTAAACTCCACAGTTGAGCGTCCAGAGATAACCTCACAGGTCATTACACCAGGTCAAAACAGGTCACAAGCAAAATCAACAGTAAGCACTAGCTGACAAGACCATCAGCAATGTTGTGAGCTCAGGCTTGTTCTTATATTGCCACCTATGAGGTAAGATGTCATTTCCTGCGCACCTGCTGTTTGTGCGTCTTCCTGCACACCTTCGGTTGTGCACGCATGCGCACTATGGTCCGTCTTTGGAGATAGGCTCTTTGGGCGGCTGCCATTCTTCCCTTACAGATAGCTATTACACACCCCTGCTGCCCCAAGGCCGGGCCTCGGTTGGCCTTGTGGGAAATTCGGCCCTGGTCACAGGACTCGCTCTGCCTAATTGTTTACATGCCATTTGAGAACAGTGAGCTGTCATGGAATGAAAACAAATGGGTGGAGCGAGTCGTGACGTCACGACTCGCTCTGCCCATCTGTTTACATTCGACCCAGACCTGTCAGTTTGCGGCAGGTGTTCCGCAGTAGCGGACGGGTCGCTGGGTGGCAGGAATTTTTTTATTTTGGCGAGTCAGCGAGCATAGTTTAGCGTGATTGACAACGATTTACATAATTGAACCATTTTTTTAAAGATAAAGGAATTGTCAAAAACTGATTTTTGTTTTTAGTTCAATTAAAGGACTTTTTCAAGGTGTGGTGTTTTTATTTACTATTTACTTTCCTTTTTGGTGAATGAGTAGGGGTAACAACTACTCCTTACTCATTCACAAGGGGGGCGGAATCTGGGTGCCCCCTTTATGAAATGGGGGACCCCCACAACCACCGGGCCAGGGTTGTGGGGAAGATGCCCTTGTCCTCATCAGCATGGGGACAAGGTGCTTTTTCAGGGGTTCCCCTCTGGCAAAGCACCATCCCAATATCGAGGGCATGTGGCCTGGTATGGTGCAGGGAGGGGGGTTGCTCGCTTTTTTTTGGGGGGGGGGGGCATTGGGGTCCCTCTTAAAATTCCTACGAGACCTAAAGGGTCTGGTATGACTTTGTAGGGGAATCCTACGCATTTTAAATTTTTATTTTTTACATCAGGGGTCCCCCATAACATTCCTACCATACCTAAAGGGTCTAGTTTGACTTGGGGAGGGAAACCCCACGCACTTTTTTAAAAAAATTATATTTTTAACAACAAGCAGGGATTCTGTTCTCCCCGCTCCGGCCGTGTATTTGGCTTTGCCGAGCTGAAGCATTGCAGTCGGCTCGCTGTTTACTTTGGCTGCCTGCAGCGCATACAGCAGCCCTTCGGTTCGGCTGAACCAAAGGGTTTCTGCAGCCCAAGCGAGCCGAAGGATTAGCTGAGCGTTCGGCTAAATCTTTTGGCTCTTTCGTGAATAACCCCCCCAAGTGTTTGTTTTTTCTGTATCGATTGGTGGATTAGCATATTTATCAGTAAGTGTACTCATCCTTTATTGTCAAAATGTTCTAGCTGCTTGTACTAGTGTTCCATAAAGAGCAGCATTTCTCAATTTTTTTTTAGTTGTGGCATCTTTTAAAAATATGCAAAATTTAAAAGCGCCCCAGTCTGAAATGTAAAAAATTATGTGTTGTTGCTCCATAAATCTATACCAGATCTTTTTCCTAGATAGGGGTCTAGTGTAGATTTCAAGAAAAAATTAAATGTGGAGTCCCTCTTAACATCAGAGTCCCCCCTTTCATATCAGAGCTCCCTTCATGCCACAATAACCACAATGCTGCTGCACAACCATGGCAGAGGGCGGAAGACTGACCAGGTCTGAGTGAACACCCCCCCCCCCCCCCCCGCCTCACAC
>NW_017306477.1:610161-805729 GCF_000935625.1 Nanorana parkeri | reverse complement strand
ACGGCGTAAATGTACCCCCCCCCCCCCCCCTCCACCTTGGACAAAAGTTGATTTTTCAATCGACTTTTGACAAAGGAGATGGTCAGAAATTACTGGTGGAACAGTGACTGCAACCAATGAGCCAATGTTCGAGTATTCTGACTGCTTCAGAGTACAATAGACTGGTTAATACCTGCATTTAAGCGGTTGGTTCCACCACCCGCGCCAATCGAGCTGTACGAGAACAAAATGGCCAGTGTATGGCCAGCATAGTGGAGAACTGAAGCCAAAACCTTTTTTTTTTAGGTTTGGATAGAGGTATGGAACAGTTTTTGCGTCTATGTCCAATTGGGGCTTTTCCAATATCCACAACAGGAAGTAAGGGGAAATTCCTCCAAAGTGAGGGAAATCCCTGATGGTCAGCAGGGTCACCAGAACTAGTATCTCCATTGGAAGATTTCCCCTCTATTCCTGTTCTGATGACAACCCAAATTTTGGAATTTTCTTTCGCTGTAATTAATAACATTCACCGGGATACATAGAAAGGGTGAATCTCCCTAACGGGGACACAGACAGTAATAAAAACCGAAAAGGGGTTCTAATCCCTCTCCACCCTATCCAAAACGTATCTGGGTTCACCTACACTTTAAGTTTTGCTTATAACAGAAGCCACTAATAGCAGAAGCGCACGGCATGGTCAATAACCACTGCCAGCCATGTTAGTATTATACCTTTTCCATTTATAGTACATGCATTTGAAGATTGATCTCTATATTGCAGAAAGCAGAATATAGCTTCTGTCACATTATGAATGTTATATTAACTTGGAAGCCATGGAAATGCTACGGTAATGTGACAATCTCCTTTCATTAATCAAAAGAGCGAGCTATGACAAGGAACATAGGAATAAAGCGTCAGTCTCCTATTTAAAGGTCACACTATAAATTAAAGGCATAGTCCACTTTTACTGCAAAAATAAAAAATGTGCATTATTTTTTGCATTGGCATCTGGGAAGCATTGCAACTGTGATCAGTGGATTGTGAGTGCAATGCACAGGCTCCTGTAGACTGTTCCTCTAGCCCCAGGTCTATACCGTGGTATGGACCTTTGGTTATGGGGCTGGAGGAAGTCATAAATGGACTATAAGTGCTGTGTAAGGTAAGTTCAGGTAAGTGAAGGGGCAGGTCGAAGGTCAGGGGCTGCAGAATGGCGCCATTTTCCATGTTATATTCTAAATATGAGTGTAACATGGGAAAATAGGGATGTCCCGATACCACTTTTTTAAGACCAAGTACAAGTACTGTCCCTCATGTACTTGCCGATACCAATTACCAATTCTTTTTCTTAAAGGGACATGTGACAATTTTACTAAAACAACACAGACTGATGATTTTAGGGCACTTTCTCAAAAGGGCTAAATACAGATGTCCCCATAGCAGAACACATGTCCCCATAGCAGAACACATGTCCCCAGAGCCGAACACATGTCCCTACAGCAGAACACATGTCCCTAAGGTGGAATAGTATTCTGCTTTGGGGACATGTATTCTTAGAATACATGTCCCCAAAGCAGGATACATGTCCCAAAGCAGAACACATGTTCCTAAAGCATAATAGTATTCTGCTTTGGGGACATGTGTTCTGCGAATACATGTCCCCAAAGCAGAATTCCTCTCACCAGGCTGCGTGTTGATCTCACCCAGGCGACGTGCACATCTGCAGTGGCTCTGCGGGCACTCCACCTCACTGGCGTGGCTGGGACCCCGTCTCCTCCATGTCCGGACCGGCGATGCTGGGACCCGGACTCCTCCACGTCCAGACCATCCCTGTCGGCCGTCCGGCCAACTATCTTCACTTCTGGGCCCCCTGACCTCCATCCATTTTCCGGCCCAGTCCTCCCCTGTCAATGTGCAGCTGGAACCCCAGATTCTAGCCCTGGGGCGGCCGCTCCAGCTGCACTGCCGCTAATTCCACCCCGGAGCTGTCCATGGCTGTGCCTGCTCTGAGAAGGAGGAGGAGACAAAGAACCGGACAGGCACTGCCATGAACAGCTATGTGCAGGTCCCCAGCAGGCTGCCAAGGTGCCAACAAGCGCATGAACTCGGATGGACGCTGCTGTTTAAAAATGTAATGGGCCGGTATCAGCCTTAAGAATCGGGGCATTTGCATACTGGTATCGGTATTGGGACATCCCTAATGGGAAATGTTATGTTAGCGCCACAAAAGAAAAAAAAGGGAAGTGGCCCCTTTTGTGGAGACTGTTATGTTTATGGCTCTCTAGGGCAGCTTTGCTGGTTCTTTCTGCTTTGTCTTTCAGGTTACAAACTGCCTGCTGTTGCTAGGAAGATTTACCTCAGTTGCTGGGCAGATCTTCTATCAGCTGAGCACAGGATTGGTGACAAATCTTTTCGCGGGAAAACAGCTGGCCAATGACTGTAGCCTTTCACCTCTATAGTCACACCTGTCACTGGGCGGGGTCAGCAGTTACCTCAGGACTGGCAGCTGGACTCACCTCTGAATTATCTTCAGTCTTCCTGCTCCCCCCCACTCTCCCATTTCCTCTATTTCCCTTTGTCATGGTCAATCTTTATGGGATCCTGTCACCCTCTTTGTGGGTGGACAATGGTTGGTAAATGGTAATTTGGTTGGTGTAAGTTATTGCTGCTTGAGTCTTGAAGGCTAAG
The DNA here is from genome assembly GCF_000935625.1 of Nanorana parkeri. Taxonomy (NCBI): domain Eukaryota; kingdom Metazoa; phylum Chordata; class Amphibia; order Anura; family Dicroglossidae; genus Nanorana; species Nanorana parkeri. The sequence continues at coordinate 803,065 of NW_017306477.1, read as the reverse complement.
CATGGTGGTCTGTTAATGGTTCTGTTTGGTAATAAAGGTCCATTTCATGGTTAAAATTGGTTAAAACCCAATAAAGTGGTCATGGCCTAAAGTGTTCTCCACAATCTTTGTCATGTGTTTTCTTATTTAGGTTTATTGTTATGGTATGATGCGTGTTCATGGGGTGTACAATCCCATGAATGGTGGATTTAGGTTATTGACACACCGAAAATTGGCTCCTTGAAGTTAAACGCTTAGATTACCTCCAATCTATACAACAGATGGAGGTGAAGATTAGAGATGAGCAGAGTCATTTTGGAATTATTGATTTAGCCATCGGTAAAATTTCACTGAAGCGTAAACTCTCCGTTCCGCTCATTGGTCTGCTTAGGTTTAGAGTTTATATTTGTGTTTATTTCTCCTTTTTTCTCTTTCCATTATTAATGTACTGTTGCCGCCTCATATGTCTTGTAGCAATCTACCAACTGAGGAACCACAGAGTATGGAGGAGGAGCAGGTATCCACACACTTGCAGTTAGAAAGAAGTGAAGAGGTGGCATATCAACAAATGGGCCTCCAGTAAAATACATATAGCGCTTTTTCTACTACAGCTATGCTTTACTACAAAGTGACCCTGCAATGAACGGGTCACTTATAGGCCCCATTCACACGTGAGTTGAGCACCTTTGTTCTGTTTTGGGGCTTTTTTTAAAGCATTTATACAGTCTGTGATGGAGCATTTAGCTTAAAATGGGCTTTCAGGTACATCCCAGTGTGTTTGTATGCGCTTTGATGCGTTTCCATGCGTTAAAGTGCATTTCAGACCAGACAAAATGAGACATGCAGTATTTATCTGGTCTGGTCTGGAACGGACTGTGCTGGTGTGAACAGAGGCTAGACATAGATACATTAGGATGCATTTTGGGTCCGGAAACAATCTGGTCTGATCTAGAGATGATCTGGATGTGGTGTGAATGGGCCCTAAGGCAGGACACTTCCGTGCTCCTCACTTCTTCTTTCTCCAGGTTTGTAGATGGACAGCTGCTGGGGATTGCGCTGTCCCTTGTGATCTTGTACTGGGCAGGAAGTTCAGGGAAGCTGAACTGAGAGAGTAGGAGCTCTTCAGCAACATGATGACTGCAAGTGCTTGGGCACAATTGTAAAGAAATACTTTGATGGGTAATGTATATTTGTTTGCTCTGGATCCATTATTTAAAAAACGTTTGAGAGTTTAATTCTACTATAAGCCAAACTCTGCAAAAACAGTTAACAAAATCTGCTTACTAAAATACACTACCCTTTACTTTTTTGGCTGTACATCGGTGTTTCTAGGTGTACATCCATGTACAACATTTTCTGTCCATACATTCTTATGGACAGAAAAACGCAGCAGCTATGGCTCCTGGGCGCGGACATACAGATATATTTCACTCTCAATGCAAATATGTCTATAGTTGGGCCTGAATACGCTTGTGCGTATGAGTGCTTGGTATATTGCTTCTGTCACTTATGTTGGTGTGATAGTCACATTGTTCTATGCTTGTGCTAGCGCTACCATTTACATCCATATTGTTTCATTATGTTATAGTTGTATTTCCTTTGGAAAACCTAATAAAAACATACAGGTGTAAGAGAATCCATAATATTATTAGACCAGGTACATAAAAAGTACCCCGAAAGTAAAAAAAATAATTGCTAATAATACACTAAGTAAAATGGTTAAAAAAAAACCAATGAAAGTGTAATTATATATAATTACTATAAAATGTGCCCCGATGCAGCCGAAACAAAGAATATGACATGAAAAGAAATAATTTGCAGGAAAAGAAAAGATAATAACGAGACAAAAGAACCAGAATTTAAAAAAAAAAAACATAACTGAGAAGAGAAAAAAAAAAGAGCCAACGAAAGGGGATTATGCGCACCAGTATTCACACGCCTAGTCTAACTATTGGAATCCGCACACGAGATCAGCGTCTTTAAATCCAGCCTGAACCTCACAAAGGAGATGAAAAAACAGCACAACATCCCACGTTCATTTTACATGCACAAAACAAATACAAAATAAAAAATAGGATTGATGCACTAAAGCAACTGTGGTGGAACGACAAATTCCATCATGCCTCTGCCACTGGGAGTCATGTCTGTAGCTGTCAGAGTCTTGCAATGCCTCGTGGGGACTTGTAGTTCTACAACAGCTGGAGTGCCAAAGTTGCCTACCCCTGCACGAAAGGATATGCATGTAAGACCATACACCCATTCTGCGTAAACAAGAAAATTGGATGCTCATAGAATTTATTATGCATCCACAATGTGCACAAACCCGCACAGGCTACTCCATATATATACGCAGAACTCACTAAACAAATTGCTATATAATGTGCGCTTAAGCATCCAAGTACGCCATATAAACCGTAGTGTTCCTAAAACAAAAATGGGACCTTCCCTACTGTTTTGGGGTCTGTGAGCATCCTATACAATGGGTATTATTACACAATTGAAGGAAAACAACCTTACATAGTTACATAGTATTTGAGGTTGAATAAAGACACAGGTCCATCAAGTCCAACCTATTTCTGCATGTGTATGCGTGTGTATGGGTCCTTGTGTGTTTTTCTTTTATGGGTAACCTTAAAACAGAACCGTGGACAAAAAATGTTTATGATAAAAATGAACAACCCAATAAAAGATTAAATAACAAATCCTACTAAAAGATAAAATAACAAATCCAGATTTTGCTGCAATGTTCACCTTCAGTCCAGAGATTTGCTATACAGTACCTTTTACTGCCACTAGATGTCCCCAGTCTGATGGCCCGTCATCTTGGACCCGCCCCCAGCCTGTGACTGGAGAGTAAAAAGAGAAGCAGCTCATCTCTGTCACTTTCCTTTCTCCTCTTATCAGCATGCTTCTTCTCAGAACATGAACTGATTGGCTGCTTGTACTGCTTTCTATTCTCACTCTGCAAGACGCTGATACCAGGTCAAATTCAGGCGCTTACACTGCTTGTATTAACAAAAATACATTTAATGATTTATTAATCATTACAGAGCTGCATTAATTTGTGTCTTTTATCTCTGCCTGGAGGTCAGCTTTAATTAGTAAAAAACATCTGTGAACTGTACCCACCCGAGGGAGGGGGGGGGGTTGTGTGCAAGGGGGAGCATGGGGGGTTGTACTACGCAAATTCCAATCTTGTGTTCATTTATAGAAATGCAAGAACCAGCCAGCATAAGAGATTCTATACACTGGTGCCTGGCATACAAAATTCCAATGATAGATACAAGTACATAGCATAGCACATGCACTTTACATTGATTAACTTTTGTATCTCAGTTTATTTTTAAGAAACATGTTGGCATGTTGTGCACTCCATAGTGGACCTTCTAGAAAGAAAGGTCACAAAGTCAATATTGTCTGGACTTCAATATACATGGCAAACAAGGACTATGCCATATGCATGGAATATCAGTATACAATCAGCTAGATAGGGACTGCAATGACTATGCTCACGTGAAGCAAGCATACCCTAATGGCTTATCCTTGCTCTTGTTCACTGTCTTTAAAAAAATCAGCCCCATTGGGGAGGAAACAAATAAAAATGACAATAAACCCAAAATAAAATTTAAAAAATCACAATAGCTTAATGAGAAATAAGGTTATACCAAGTCAAACATCAAACCGAAGAATAGAAAAAAGAAAAATATCAATGAACAGGAATACAGATAGAAGTACACAAATAATAATACGAAGATACTGACATTAAAGTAAGTTTATCATCTCTGTGCAGAGTCTACTAAACGATAAGCTCTCAGGAGTCCCGAGTATCACGTAGATGCATTCAGCCCAGGTCATGTGGAAAGCGAGCTTCCTAGGGATCAAACAATAGGCCAACCACAAACGCAAAGCAAATCTTCTGAGATTTCCTAACAGGGACCCTCAAAATTCCAGCTGGATTTATTCAGAATAATTTTTTTCCTGTGCGTGGACTCCTTTGATAGGGATTATTCTTACTGTTTTAGCCTCTGGAAACTATTTTGTACTAGAGAGTGATTTTGTCAGGAATGCTTCATGCATTTGTGAATCTTTCGAGATCTCTGGATTTTACACAATCTTCCTCTAAGCTGGTGAATTTAGTTTAAGCCAGCACCTTTGTTTTATTATTCATTAATTATATGCTAGCATATGTGTGGCTGTTCGTGAACAGGATGTTTGAGGCTCAATCGTTTTTGCCCTCGGAGTGATTCATAACACGCTGGAGGCGATCATATGCTACTGGGAGAATGGGAAAGGGTAGAGTGGAAGCTGACCATGGCAGGGGACCATGCCATGACCATGAGAAGAGAGAGGAGAGGAGCAGCAGCTGATTTGGTCTACTAGGAGTGGATGCAGAGGAAGCACTAGCATAGAGGCAGAGCTGATCATGGACCAGGGAGTGGGATGCTGAAGACAACCCGTTCATGAAGTGAACAGAGGAAGGGAGAGGAGGCAGAGGGAGAGCTGATTTTGGACTAGGGAGTGGGATGCAAAGGACAAACTGATCATGAACTGAACAGGGGAAGAGAGAGGAGGCAGAGGGAGAGCTGATCATGGGCTTGGAAGTAGGATGCAGAGGACGAACTGGTCATGGACTTAACAGAGGAAGAAAGAGTAGGCAGAGGAAGAGCTGTTCATGGAGTGAATTGAGAAAAAGAGAGTAGGCAGAGGCCGATCATGGACTGGGAAGTGGGATGTAGAAGACGAACTACTCATGGAGTGAACAGAGGAAGGTAGAGGAGGCAGGAGAGCTGATCGTGGACTTGGAAGTAGGATGCAGAGGACAAATTGGTCATGGAGTGAAGAGAGAGGAGGCAGAGAGAGAGCTGATCATGGACTTGGAAGTAGGATGCAGAGGACAAATTGGTCATGGAGTGAACAGAGGAAGAGAGAGTAGGCAGAGGGAGAGCTAATCATGGAATTGGAAGTATGATGCAGAGTACAAATTGGCCATGGAGTGAAGAGAGAGGAGGCAGAGAGAGAAAGCAGATTGTAAAATAGGAAGCAGGATGTAAAGGAAAACGTGCCATGGGGATTCAGGAAAGAGGAGGCAGGGAAAGAGCTGATTGTTAACTGGGAAGAGGGAGGCAGAGCAAGAACTGGTCATGGAGTGAAGAAAGAAAAGAAAAGGAGAGCAGATTATGGACTAGATAGAATGCTCATGTATAAATTGTTGTTTCTCACTCCTGGGTGATTTCATACTCTTTCTCTTGATGTATGAGGTCATGATGCCGCTGTCTAAACTAGCCATAAGAGGTTCTGATGAAGGGGGCGTGCCCCTGAAACGCATAGACCGTTCGAACTTACAGGGGCAGAGGATCTTTGATCTGTTTCATACTGTGAGACTCCTGCTGCCAGAGGTTTCCATTGCATCGCCTTTTACATGCTTTTATTGATCGACCCTTTTGTGAGTATAATTTCAGCTGTGTTGCCGTACAAATAAATTACTCTTTACACGATGGAGGCGCTCTGTTTTGCTTTGTAATTCCCAGATCGAGGGTCTATTTGACCGGTGGGAGCTGCCTCTTCTGTGTATCTACAAAACGTCCAATTTGGCTATTCTCTTGCAACCGGCGGTGCCGGTATCTGTTGGTTGTTAGCCATAAGACAACTCCAACAAGAGGTGGGGCTTACTGGGAAGGGGCAGGGCTTGGCATACACAGGACTCCTGTACGTTTAAAAAATGGCAGGGAGCATTTAATATCTGCTTAGGACTTTGCCTCCACTTTGGCAGCCAGGGGACAGTAGCTACAGTGTTAGCAGACAACATACCACAAAAAGGATAGCATTTTGGAGAATGAGGATGATAGAATGGCAAAGTCCTAGAACATGATAGCAGTGCTAAGGCAGCAGCTGGAGGTCACATAGCTGAGGTACCATGCAAAACATGGGGGTCATGAATTGTGCAGTGCTGAATGCGCAAACTCTAGATAAGGATGATGGTATAGGTTAGGAATGTGGGGAGTTACCTGAAAGAATAGCTATTGTAGACAGAGGGGAGTGCTGCAAAGAACATAATGTGGATGTTTGGGTGAGGGAGCTGCCATCGAATGTAGATATTATGAGGAGGCTCCTAGAGAACATAGTATGGACAGTGGGGAAGAACTGAGAAAATGAAACATGGTCAATGGGAAGAGTGCTGCCAGAGAACATAATATAAATGTGAAGGGGGATTGAATGGCAGAGTACATTGGCAGAGAGCTGTCAGGGGATGTTGCATTGACAATTGGGGGAGAATTAGCAAAAAATATGGTGCAGAGAACATAGTGCAGACAAACAGGGAAGAATTGATATAAAATGAAGCATGGACAATGGTAAGCAAGCTGTCAGAGAATAGAATATGAATGGGGAAATGGAATAGAAGTGGCAGAGTGCATAGTGCAGACATAGGGAGAGAGCATGTATGAGGATGTTGCACTGATAACTAGAGAGATGGTCAAGAAATTGGTGCCGAGATGATGCCAGGGACCATAGAATGGAGGGGGGGTCGCTACCAAAGTATGCAGTGTGGATACTTGAGGGAGGCAGAGAACTTAGTGTGGCCAGTGGAAATAAAAAGAAGATGCCACAGAACACAATGCAAACAGTGGAGGGATGCATGCCAGAGAAGCTACCGACTGTCCAAAGTGTTTAGTATTGCGACACTGTTGAGGGTACAATGAGGGGAATTTATCAAAACAGGAGCAGACAAAATCTGGAGCAGTTGCCCACACTAACCAATCAGCTTCTCTCTTTTATTTTCAAATTTTAACTCCGCAAACTGAAAATAGAAGCAGATTGGTTGCCAAAGGGAACTGTTCTAGATTCTGTCTGCTCCATTTTTTATAAATACCCCCAAATGTGTTTATGCTCTCTTGCTACATTCATTCCAGATGGTAAAATACTCCATTAGTGGAAGTTACAATCTCTGTATTTATCACCCAATGGGAAGGATTGAGTCTCACACGTCCTATCAGCAGCTGGTCAGGGCTGCAAAGTACATACAGTATGCTTTCAACAGTTGGACAGAGCTGAGAGTCATCATGTGTAATGGGCCGCTAGTCTGAGCTGAAGATCTGAGCTCTACTCTTTGCATTGAGCCCTCACAAGAACCATAGCCAAATGCAAGTCAAAACAGTTCGTTTTACCTGTTTAAGGATATATTTTGTTGTTAAAAACCCAACCTGAGCCTAGACTGTTTTTTTAATATTTGGTAAAGTCAGAATAGGTTCAAAGCTAAACTTCAGGTATAAAAAAAAAATCACAAAAAGTCTTCACTTCTCTTCTACATGCAGATGGAATGTACATGGCCATTTTCTAAGTGATGCATTTTGTGTTTTAAATGCCTGCTGGCCTAAAGGAAAAAAAAAAGTAGGATAGTAGAAAAGTTCAACCAGACAAAGAGGTAATTCAGCCTTTTCACTATAATGCTGACATTTTTATCAGTTATAGAGTATTTTATGTTCCATTTATCTTGCTATCCGTGCATTATTCATTTTATTTACACATAATCTTTCTTGTGCAGTAGCCAATTTATTAAATTGTGCTTATTAATTGACTGGCACCAGAAATAACCCTTCTTTGTACACTTAGTATTATCTGTATTGCTCTGGGCACTTTATATATTTGGACTAATCATGTTATGGCTTCTTATTTGATGTATAATTATGTTTTTGATTAGTTTTGTGAATAATGAAATTAAAATATGCATTTGTTTGACACCTGCAGTTTATTCTTTCTATACTGTTTACTGAAGGCATTGTGCATGTCCCTGTTTTGGAATTCCTGGTTATTTTTTTAGTAAAGAATAGGAACATAAGGTTACCCTTGACAATTGGAATGTGAAAATACTGTAAATATGAAAATACAATGAGAAGATGAAAGAAACTTAAAACATGATTAGTCAAGAATACAAGTTATGAAAAGCTGGACCTCTCAGGCCCCTTTCAGATGCACGGTCTCATCAGGTTGACCTGTCCGTTTTTCAGATGAAAGTCCAATGTTAGTCTATGGGCAGCCAGATCTAAATGGAGGTGCGGCTGTTTACCCCCGTCATCAGATTACCCGCGACCAGGTCTGGAAAACCAAACGAAACAGAGTTCCATTTTGACAGACCTGATTGCAATGGATCAGGGGTAATCTGATGTCAACGGGCACATGTCCGTTTACAGCCGACTCCCCATAGACCTAACATGGGTCCATTACATTCAGTTTTCTATTCCAACAGTGACATCTGTTCCAAACTGCTCCGATCACGGATGTGCACGGATCCAATGCTGATTGGAACTGACAAGCGCCCATGTGAAAGGGGCCTTATAGAGTCTGATTTATAGACAATCAGATGGGACTATTGGAGCACAAGAGATCTCCATGAAGACCTACAGTAATGTGATTTTTCATCTCTACGTCCTCTTGTCAGTGTTACAGTCATGTGTAAAATTAAGTACACCCCATGGAAATGTACTTTTTCATCACACTGAAACAGTCAAGCATTAGATCTTGATTCACAAAGTCCCTATAGATAAAGGTGGTATAGTCAAACAAATCACACATTAAATTGACATGGTGTATCATTTTTTTATCTAAATTAACAAAAATGCAGATTGGTTACGTGGAAAAAGTAAGTACATCCCTACATTTACCACCACTTTGATTCCATGAAATTAAAATTATGCGTTTCAAGATTAGGTGCCACTGATTAGAAGCAGGTGTTCCAGTTTAGATGCCAATGATTAGAACCTCCTTCGGGAGTATGCAGATGTCTTATTTAAACCTCAAGAAAAAGTAGAGGTGAGCTGCTGGATTCAAATAATCACAAGATCGGTCAAACCTGATAAAGCACAATGGCTCCGGTAAGGCCGCTCTCAAAAACAGGATGTCCCTCAGACAAGGGGAACCAGAATTGAAGATTCATGTATATACAATACACAGACAGCTCCATACAACAGCCCAAGAGTCCAAAAACGTTTAACAGAACTGGTTGACAAACAACAAGACAGAACAGCCACTGCATTTTGAAGGCTCAAAGGCCTCTCCATCTTCAGTGCTTTACTTTCTTCACAAAGAAAGTCGTGGATACCTAAAAGACTAACAAGTGATTTTTAAAGATTATCAATTGATTTGAAATCAATCGATCCAGCGAAAGGCAAATTATTGACAAGTGGTGTAGATTTTAAACTGATACTAATTTGGCCAGGACTGGCTGAGCAAGCAAATTCAACCCAAGAGCTGACCGTTTCATGTCAAAAGATGTCTCCAAGAACCCCAAAATTGAATTGCATGTGTTCTTGCAACAGTTGGAGTCAAAGTGCACGCATCTACAATCAAAAAGAGATTGGTCCGATTCAACCTGCATGAGAGGTGTGTTAAGAAAAAGTCTTTGTTGTCCAAAAAAAAAACATTAGAGCAAGATTACAGTTTGACATTGAGCATACAGGCAAAGACCAGGCCTTCTAGAACAATGTGCTATGCCGGATCAATCAAAGAAAGGGTTGTTTGGTCACGGTAGACATGTTTGTAGACCATAGACAGTATTTGACGAAAACCTAAAAACAACTGTGAAACATGGTGGTGGAAATGTAATAGTTTTGGGAAACTTTGCAGCTTCAGGGCCAACAAGTTAATTAAACATTCTGCATCATATCAAAGTGCGCTTGATGAGAATGTGAGGACATCTGTCTAAAAATCATAATAATGATCTAAAGCACGATAGCAAATCCACCAAGCAATGGCTCAAAAAGAAGAACTAGAGGATTATCGACTGTCCTAGTCAAAGCCAAAATTTGATTCCCACTAAAATACTGCAGGGGGATTTGAGAATGGGCAGATCATGCATAGAAACAGAGCAAACATTTTGCATTTAAAGGAATTTTGCATGGAGAAGTGGTCAAACAATGAGACTGGTGGGCAGTTATATAGCATGCCGAAAGAAGTCATTTCTGCTACGGGGGCAATATCAGCTTTTCATGCCAAGGGTGTACTTACTTTTTTCAATAGTTCACCATTACATCTTTTGAGATTTCTCTTTCTTTATTCTTTCATAAAAGCATAACACAGGAGATGAATTGAGACCTCTTTCCAAGGGGTGTACATAATTTTTCACATGACAGAAGCCTGACAGGGGCTGAAAATAACGGCACTTTTAATTGGGGACAAAGAACACCCCAGCCTGCCCCAATCATGTCACAGATACTCAATTCCTGCATTCTTAGGCTATTTTAACTGTTAGCCTCACTCCTGAGGATGACTGATGGTAGAGGAAATATAATGCAGATAGGATTAATAGCATCTGTGCAAAAAATGGTGCGCATTACATAAAAACTTAGGCCAATACCGCCAATGCAAGCATTTCCTGTAACAAACTGGCAGAGTAGGGGTTAGTGACTGGGTGATAACAAGCATATGCAAGTGTCAGAACTGCTTGTCAACATGCTGGAATGTTTTTTCGGATCATTGAATTGTCTCAGCGGAAAACAAAACTATGCTTTTACTGCAGGTGTAGCAGAGCTCAGCTTTGCTTGAATCGCAGAGAAAATGCACAGTGGGCCTGGTGGTGCAGCAGTCTTGGAATTTATTGTCATATCTCTCATTTATCATTGCAGCGGATGAGAGATTTATCCATCTATCCACAGCCTGACACAGTAAGCAATACAAGGTGACGTGCATTGAATTTAGTAGAAGGGAACCCAAGAAACCCCCATGCTCACTTCCAGACTCCATTAAAGTGGACCTTCACCCCCTTTGACTAAAAATCACATAAGCAAACATATTTTTATTTTATTTACAATTTCTTTTTTCTCCACTTCCTGGTCCACTTTGGCAGAAATTATGTAATCGTGCCCAAGCATTGCATCCTGGGAAGATTACATCAGCAGTGTATTGCTGGGAAATCTCACCTGTAATCTTATGAGATGTCAGGGAAAGGCATTTTCCTCCCCTAAGATGATGTGCATGGGCACATGTCCTAGTCACATGTGCCAGAGTTCCAGGACGTAAAGGGAGATATACACTGAGTGGCCAGATTATTATGACCACCTGATGTTTGTAGGCAAATTAGCTATCATTAGCTATGATTTTGCGCTTAAGTTGCTAGAGGGCCAGACCATTATAAATAGGGAAGCAGGTTGTTTACCACGACAGTAGAAGTGATTTTTTTCTGAAGATATGCGTAAACAAACGCAATTTAAGAGCCTTTGAACGTGGGATGATTGTTGGCGCTTGGAGCCATGGAGCGAGTATCAGCAAAACAGCAGAATTTGTTAAATGTTCAAGAGCAGCTGTTGTTAAAGTGTTTAAAGACTGGACTGTCAGCCAAAAATCTGGGTCTGAACGTGCGAATTGTGGCCGTCAGCGACTAGTCAATGTTAGGGCAGAATGGAGAGTGGCAAGACTGGTACAAGACAACAGAAGAGCAACAGTGCAGTGTCAACGAAGTACTGATGGGGTGGTCATAATAATCTGGCCAATCAGTGTATTAATCTGCCCTTACTAAAAATGGCCACTGTCAGACGACTGGGGAAGAAAAGAAAAATAAGGTGTGCAAAAAGAAAAAGAAGCCGGCAGTGATCTAGAAGTATCTGTTTGAAGATTGTCATTACTAAACATCTCTAAAGGTTCCTTTTGTTGTTATTTTAAAGATATGAAAGCATGAACCAAAGAAGGAGCGCCAGACTAAATTCATAAAGGAGTCCAAAGTTGCCTTAACGATTCATAAAACAACAGCTAACATGGGGAGGGGGGCAAGAACCACCACCCCTCTCCCCTTCATTAAGGCTCAATAATATTTGCAAGTCTTTAAACACTTGCATATGTTATTGAGCCCTGATGAAGGGGTGGGGGGGTTCCTGCCCCCAAAATGCATTGACTGTTTTAAGAATCGTTAAAGCCATTTAGACTCCTTTATGAATTTGGTCTGGTGCTTCTTCTTTGGTTCCTGCTTTAGGTGACGTTTCTGAGTACTCACCGGAGGGTAGCCTTGCTTTTGCAAATATTATTGAGCCTTGATGAAGGGGGGAGGGTGGTTCTTGCCCCAAAAAATGCTTTGGATGTTGTGTTATAAATCACTAAATCTATTTTGGACTCCTTTATGACGTTGGTCTGGCGCTCTTTCTTTGGTTCATGCTTTGAGTGATGTTCCTGAGTACTCATCGGAGGGTAGCCCTGTTACCCATATCATATAATCCGTCTAACTGAAGCCAGTGAGCTTTCCAAATGACTGTCTTTTACCTTTACTGATATATATGAATAAACATTAAAGTCCCAGAGCCTCCTGGATGTATCCCTGCGGAATGAATGAATCCCTAGACATTGAGCTCAGGTCTATCCATCCAGGAATCCCTCAATGTAATAGAGCACCTCAGATACAAACACAGATGTGTTCTTTTGTTAGTCCATCTCACAAATCTAACCGCTTCTAATGGTGCTCTGTTTTGGATAATGTTAGACATTCCAGACTGCCACCCAACCTCCTTAGCCTCCTTACTGTGTATCCCGGCCTCTCTAAGGCATAAAATCACTTACTTCACATATGGGACTAAGTGTCATATTTTGGAATACCTATCTCCCCCCATCTTTCTCTTGTGGGAACTGTGGTTGCCCCCTGCTCCCCCAGGGATAGAGGAGCCCATCCGATTCTCTTGACAGTTGAGTAACAGATTCCACAATGTCCACTCCCTGCCTGACCTTAATGGCGTAATCCTTCTCAACTGATTATAAGATCTTCGTTTATGTGGAAAAAAGATATAGAGATATATATAATTTACTAAAACTGGAGCAGACAGAACCTGGAGCAGCTGTGCCAATAGTAACCAATCAGCTCCTATCTTCAGCTTGTTCAGTTAAGCTTTGAAAATTAAAGCCAGAAGCAGATTGGTTGCCATGCACATCAGCTCCAGATTCTGTCTGCTCCAGTCTTAGTAAATTCCCCTCATGGAAATTATATTGCTGTCTTTAAAGCCCAAATGAGCTTACAGTTTAAACTAGCTAAACACATTCTAGGTGCATTAAAACAAAAGCTGTGCAGAGTCTTATAGTTTGCTTCTGTTTAAAAATCAGCCACAGCTTGAGTAGAAAAGCCCATCTCCTGCCAGCATGCTGCAAAGTTGGACCCTTGCGCCCTGTAGGAAAGCAGTGGTCTCTCTGCAGAGGTCTGGCACGCCCCCTACCGAGTCACAAATACAGCTCTGCAATCAGCAAAGTTCCTCCTCGCAGCTGATTGCAGAGCTCCAGTTTGGTCTCAGCAAAGGGCTAGTTGGACCCCTGCAGTGAGATTGCTGGTTCCCCAGAAAGAGTAAGGGTCACATTCTGCAGCTGCAAGCAGTAGACAGGCTTGTTTTTATTCTTGCTCTTTAGAAAGACAACAAACTGTTAGGCTACATTCACACAGGGCATTCTGGGTTTCATGGGGCAAGAACCTATGGGTCCTGCAGCAGGTATCTCAAGCGTCCCCTGTTCAGATGCGGCCGCTGTATCTATTGAAGTTAATAACAAGGTGACAGAGGCCGCATCTGCAGACTGCTTGTACATGTCACAAGATATATATACTTACATAGTTACATAGTATTTTGGGGTTGAATAAAGACATACGTCCATCAAGTCCAACCCATATAGGTCCACGCATCATCTCATTCTTAGGGATACTGGTATCCCTGGATATTACGGTCCCTCAAGAAATTGTCCAAACATTTCTTGAACAAATCTACACTCTTGGCTGAAACTGCTGCCGATGGCAGTGAGTTCCAGACCTTAACCGGTCTTACTGTAAAGAACCCTCTTCGCCCATTGTGCTGGAATTTTTTCTCCACCAACTTTAGGTGGTGGCATCTAGTCTTTGTAATGGAGTTAATCTCAAACAGTTTGTTGCCAATGTTGCTGTCACCATTGAACATCTTGTACATGAAAATCATATCCCCCCTTAATCTCCTTAATTCCTGTTTAAGGTCAGAAGCCTTGTCTCATAGCTCTGGTCCTCCATTCCCCTAATTAGTTTTGTTGTCCTCCGCTGGACTCTCTCCAGTTCAAGGACATCCCTTCTCAGTACCGGCGACAAAAACTGGACCGCGTACTCCAGATGTGGCCGAACCAACGATCTATATAGAGGCACAATTATAGACTTGTCCCTGCAATACATCCCCTTTTTAATACAGGACAAGACCCCGCTAGCTTTGTTTACCGCAGCCTGGCACTGCATATATATACTGTATATATATATATACACAGACACACATACACAGTATATAAATATAAATAAACATAAAAATCTACTACCAGCAAAAACAACTTTTAATAATTCATTTTTCATGAACACTTTACTCATGCTTGTGCTCTCATGCTCGTGTGAGGTCTAAAAATAGTTGGCTGTTCAGCTCCACAAAGTACATATCAAGGGAGGTAAATGCATTGTGTTAATTACACTCAAGTTCTAGTCCCAGAGTGCTTCCTGTAGCTACAACAAACTATGTGATCTCTGAGCATCGAGGAATACCCCAACGATGGGCCAGGCAATTATAGAAAGAAGTATTGTCCAGTCCATGCAGCACAATCATTGTTTTTGTGTTGAGTCCTCTTAGGACGCTGCGTTGTTGGGAAGACAAGACACGGTATCGTTTTCACGAGTACCAAGACGTATGTAACTCACAAAGAACCCAAGGCCAATATATATCTCTATTTATTATCATTACAGTATTTATTATTAAAACATTTTTATGCTATACTAGCCCCCAGTCACACTAGGCGCATACGTAAACGTGCAGTGCATTTTGCTGCGCATCAGCATAAGGCAGCCCATTTATTTCAATGCGCTCAAGTGCTCATTTTGGTCTAGGTGCTAAAATAAAAAAATACACTCACTCAATCCTTAATGCCACTTGGCTGTTAGACCGGTCCCCACCGCCTCTACTCCCCTGGGCTCCGACGGTCTAAGCCCCGCAGACGCCCTCACATATACCAGATTTCCATTTACTTCCTGTCCAATAGCCACAACAGGAAATTAGAGGAAATCCCTCCAAAGTGAAGGAAGACCCTGGTGGTCAGCAGGGTCACCAGAACTAGTGTCCTCAATGGAAGATTTCCTGTTCTCCTGACAACGCAAAACTTGGGATTGAGGGCTTGTCCACACCATGTCCGGACCAGATCTGAGTGCACTTTTTACGGCTTTAAATGGGCTTTCAGGTGCGTCTCAGTGCGTTTGCATGTGTTTTTGATGCATTTACATACGTTTTGGTGGGTTCCAGACCAGAAAAAATAGTGCATGCAGTTTTTGTTTTCCCCACACCAGAACGGACTGCACTGGTGTGAATAGAGCCCAGAAATTCCATAGGAATACATTGGGATGCATTTTAGGTAAGGACAAACAACCATTCTGGTCCGGATCTGGTCTGGACATGGTGTGAACAAGCCCTGAGGGCCCATTTATACCATAAGTGCTGCGTTAATTGCGCGATACAGTGCTGATAACGCACGCTATTGCACAGTGCACCTAGCTTGCATTACCGGGCGCTAACGGGCGTTGGGCTGCCATTCATTTGAATGAAACCCCAACCCACCTCCAAGACGCTGTGTGTTGCGGCGCAGGGCAATGCGTGCTACCACAGTACCGCACGTTGCGGTGAAAAAAAAGGAATGCATATAATGCATGCTAGATGTCCTGTGGGACAGCTTACGTTAATACCACGATATTGTACAATTAACACAACGCTATGGTGTGACTTTTACTTTTGGTGTCACAACATGATTGACCATTCACCTCTCGCCCCCTCTGCTTCGGCTGTGGTATGCTCGAGGATCAGGTGACTATCTTTTCTTTATTTTCACCCCTAGACCAAAATGAACACTTAACCCTTGCAGTGCGGGGGTAGCCCCACTGCGAGGGTTAACCTTTCAAAATCCTGGAGTTGCGCTTTAAGTATGAAAGCCTCGGTGGGTGGGCTCCCAGACCACGGCAGCGACCAGACATGGTCTCTTTGCTCTGATTGCGTAAAGTGACAATGTTTCTTTAAATGTTTGTCACTTGTGAAGAAAAATGACATTGTTTCAGAGCAGACAGGAACAGTGGGTGTATTTGTCACTCTTCTTTCCCCTGTATTTATGAAATTGCTGACACTTTCCAGAGATTACAAGTGTTCCTGAAAACTGAAATTAATCCATTGGATGCTTCGGACTCCATGTTAGCGTGAAAACCATGTATTTGTAATGCCTGATTTGTTAAAGGGAAGTAGAAGAAAGGCGTAGGGTGCCGAGTCTCTTAAAGTAGTAGGTGTTCTCACACAGGTCTTAAAGGGACATTCAAGTCAAAAGCATTTTAAGCTATTTCGAATGCTGATTTACAATAGATCCATACAAGACCCTTTAGGTCTAGTAGGAAAGTTAGAAGGGGACACCCCCCCCCCCCCCCCCGTTAAAAATAACAAAAAGGGTGGGGGTCCCCCCCAAAGTCATACCAAGGGGGAGAAAAATGTGTGGGTCCCCCCTAAAATTCCCAACCAGACCCTTAATCCGGGCAGCAGCCTGGAAGGGCAGGAAAGGGGGCGAGCCCCTTTCTCCCTGCCATACCAGGCCGCATGTCCTCTCCTCAGAACTGAGAGGGGTGTCCCCCCTGGAAAAGCACCTTATCCCGTGGAAATAGGGACAAGGGCCACTTCTCCACAAGCCCTGACCCGTTGGTTGTGGGTGCCTGCAGGCAGAGGGGCTTCGGCAGACCGAGCACCCCGCTTCACCTGAAGCATATGCATTTGGCGTGGGCGAGCTGTTCGGCCACCTTCAGTTGCTGTACAGGCTATTGTGAATAGCCCATACAGTTGCCCTTTGGTTCGTCTGAACCGAAGGGCTCCAGCGGCCGAAGTGAGCCGAAGGATTCGCTGAATCTTCGGCTTAATCCCTCAGCTTTAGTGAATAACCCTCTTAGTGTCCTGCAGAATCAGCTGGTTCCCTTCCCTTGTCCTGATATCCTGTTTTTGGGTGGCTCCTTTCCCTCGCAGGGCCCTATGGAGCCACTCTTGTGTGTGCTAGTGAGCTGTGTATGTCCCCACAAATACACGGCAAGGCAAAAAAACTCCCCAGCTCCCTACTCCAAGCTAGAAGATGAACATGTGCTGGAGATTCCTCTGTCCCTTGTGATCTTATACAGGAAGATCAGTGAAGTTGAGCTGAGAGAGTTGGAGCTGTTCAAGAACATGATGACTGTAAGTGCTGGGCAACAAATATAAAGAAATACTTTACTGGGCAATGTATATTTGTTTGATCTGGATATATTGGTAAACACATGTTTGAGAGTTTAATACGATTTTAATCAATATAGACGGAATTATCGTCTTTAGGCAGCTCTCCCAGGAGTGGTGACGCATGGTTGGCTCTTTGCTCGAATAGGGACTGTGTGTGCAACGAGGAAAGCGCAGAGAGCAGATTTTATTTTATTTAGACTCCTATATCATAAAAAGCCAACTCAGTTTGGGGTTTCAAAGAATACCCCTTCATCAGGGGCTGGCATGGTTAAACAAAGTGTGTACTGGACTGATAAAAGTGGAGAAGGCCCTGTAAGGTAATGGAGCCACCCTAAGGGCTCTATCACACCCTATCCGGCAGGATCCGAGCCCGGAACACAGTGGATCACATGGATCGCGTTCCGGGGCGGGAGGGGGTGTGGCTGTACCACTCATGTCAATGGCAACGCATCACAGCTCCCCCCCCCGCAGCGCGATCGCCCACATCGGAACACACGGTACATGAATGCCCTCCAGCGCAAGTAGTGCTTGCAGAGAACGCAGGCAATGTTTTACCATGCGTTCTGGTGCGGGCATTGGCACTGTGTGTGCTGGAACGCACCGGAGCTGGTGTGAACCGGCACTAAACAGGATATCAGGACCGGTGCTCAGGGGACCAGCTAATTCTGCAGGAAGCTAAAACTTTTACACGTCAAGGAGCAGCTGAAAACAAATGACGACTTTCAATAAACGTTTTGATTTTGGCGCAGACGCTGTGTTATCTGGATATAAATAATACCCATCTGGGTACACTGCATATATTAGTGTCAGTGAGTGACCAGTCGGTGAAGCATTCGTCCAATCCTATGAGCCCTAATCAGGGCCATTTCCTGCATACTGAGCAGAAAGTCAACAGTGACACTGGAGGGGAAAAGACTTCCCTTTGCTGTATCAATAACTAGGGTGCTGTTGTCATGAGCAGAGCTCCCAGCCACTAGTGGGGGGGACCCCAAATCTCCACTGATCGTCCTTGGTAATTGCACTATGGCTGTCGTGTGTCTGGATGTAAACAAGGTATTCATGTAAATTGTACAATTCATAATGGTGAAATACAAAGCGCAGGAGCTCATAGCAACCAATCACGTTTCAATTTGCTGCAGTCAGTACCGCGGAGATGATATCTAAATGCTTGGTTTGAGATATTACATTTAGCACACTCGTCTTTACTGAACAAGTCTGACTGAGTTTATCTTCTATCAGACTAATAGAGAACTATACTTGGTGGAGTCACCACAACACACCATCATCTACTGTGTATGATGAGTATTACTGGAGCATGTCAGAGGTGCAACAACAACAATCAGCTCACAGATTCTGCAACACACACTAAACAACAAGGACCTGATTTATGAAACTGTGCCATAGGAAAATTCTATTGTTGCCCATAGCAACCACTCTGTCTTTTCTACACTCCGTGGTTCCATTGTTTGCTATGATTTACAGTTATCACACTTATTATACACCATCCTCACACCGTCTGACTTAGAAAGTAAAGCAAAGAGCAATGTTAACCCATCACTGAACTCAGATCCATAAAAGACAAACTCTTGTAGACTGCTGTAGGTTATGACACACGCAGCTCCTTTACTTATCACTGCATAAGCTCTCCACTGCACATACAGCTCACAAATTCTTTACACAATATACTGCTCCATCATATACAATATACCAATTTCTTGTAACCTACACAAGTAAATATGAATAGTGATTAACAAAGTAAAAAAAAAAACAAATACAATATTTACAAATGAAAAGATTAATAAATAAATAAATACATGTAAACATATGAACCTTATATGTACCTAATATATAAAGTAGGGTGACAGATGTCAATGTATATGACTTACATGTACCTATTAGATAGATAGATAGATAGATAGATAGATAGATAGATAGATAGATAGATAGATAGATAGTATATAAAGATTTAGTGCACACACTCACAAGTCTATACCATAGATCTCATACTGGGACATGAAGTCAAACAACTGGGATGCCTTCTATACAGTCAGTTGATGGAATGATTACCTGCAGGTATATAAACAGTATACAAAGTCACATGACCATCCAGAGAGAGACAACTCACCTATACAAAGTCACACACATTGCATGGAAGAAGATCACTCTTACCTCCTGTACAGACATATAAACATCCTAATGATATGAAAGCCTAAATCACCCTATACTAATGTAGTCAAATTAAATCAGATATTCTTCATTGCAGGGAACATGGTGCCTGTAATATATTTGATAGATAGATAGATAGATAGATAGATAGATAGATAGATATGAATGATACAAACACACACATCGATCTCTCTCTCTCTCCATCTATACATCTGTCATATAACAATCACAAACAACATCCAGTATAACAGGGACACATAGCCAATGCATACCCAGCACAGCGTATACACGATGATCACATTGTATACACGATCGGGGTGCCCGGAGGAGCCCCATTGTTCACGTGTAATGGGCACATGAAGTGACTGATGACGGGCACCGCACACACGTCTACAGCGATCGAACACACACATAGGTAAAGCAAATAACTTAGCAAGCAGCCGTCTGCCGTACCCTGAGCGGAGGAAGGTTCACTCATGTGCCAGGGACGAGGTTCCAGCCCCGGTCCGGAGTGGTCCACCATGCTCCATCCTCTCCTCCACCAACCTGCCCTTACCTCCCTACCCGGCAGTACGCTGCGCTGTGCCAGCTGACAAGGGGGGCTGCATTGTTCCACGGGCTGTATTACACCTATAACAGGTGCGCCATCTGCCGGCAGGCCGCGGTACTGCACGCTCTCCTGCCAACGTGATGAGTTAACCATTTCAGATCCGGATAGAACATTGCCTATCACAGCTAAAACGTCTGGCTTCATCTTCTATGTGAAGGCCCCATGCACACTGCTGTAACTGAACTCGCTGATCATCTATACAGAATCTCGCTTGCACAAGTCGGCAAAAAAGATCCTGTGTGAAAACAACGCAAGAAATGGTCCATGCATATAGATGTGTAAAGGTCCGCAAAGCATTTAGATGCATAACAATGTCTAAGAAAACTTCCATGCCTTTGGTAATCCACAGCAAAAGCCACACAAATTCTAGAAGAGGCTCACACTGTGATTGCACCCAGGCAAACAAGCGCACCACCTTACTGTTAGTTCCTCCCCATGCGTTTCCAACCTCTAATGCGTTTCCCCATCCCTGCTTACTCAGAGAGATCTCTAGAAGTAAGCCGGAATGGTGAAACGCGTTAGTGGTTGAGAACACATGGGGAGGAACTAACAGTAACATAGAAGGTGAAGCCAGAAGTTTATGCAATGTTCTATCCAGATGGTGAAATGTGTTAAGCACGCACTGGGGAGGAACTAACAGTATGTGTTTACTCCATAAAGATTTTTATCTTCGATGAAAACTTCCATTCTGGTGAGCTTTCATACGTACATGTGTACACACGTGCATGGGTTTATACACAATTATATGTGCACGCCTCTAAATTACTAGATTGTAAGCTCACACGAGCAGGGCCCTCCCTACCCTCCTGTATTGAAATTGTATTGTAGCTGTACTGTCTCCCTCCATTTTGTAAAGCGTGGCACAAACTGTTGGGACTATATAAGTTCTGTATAATAATAATTATTATTATTATTATTTATTATTATTATTTATTACTACTACTATTAATAATAATACTAGTAATAATAATACTGGCCTTGGGCACAGATTTGTTTATTCAATTTTTATTTTACAGATCTGAATGCAGCATACGTTTCCGGATTTTTACATGCAAACCACAAAAAAAAATAGAATGGCGTTTAGATCCAAAAAACGAAAACAAAGCTGCACCAATAAAAATGCTGCTTTTTTTTGGACAAGCCATAATAATGTAACCAATGTCATGCGTCACCTTATGCAGTCCATGAGGTTCAAGACAAATGCATGCTCAGCAAGTTACAGATTATGTCTTGTGTGTTGCATCATTTTTAAATCAATATATATATATAGTACTTGTAGGGTTACTGATAGAGGAATTTCTTAGTTTAGTTGCTTAGTGTGTCTTCAACGCTCCATTTATTCCCTAAACCCTGACATTAACTTGATACATAGCATCTTGCAGTCCACTGCATCCTTCCATTTAAAATCCCAAGCAAGCTGAGCAGCCGGGGCCTTGTGGGTATAGACGGCAGTGAGTGAGCCTCTGCTGTGGAACATAAGGTGAGGAGGAGAGGTGAAATACATCTCATCCTTTCATCTTCCTGCTGACGCCAACACTGGGAGTATTTGGGGAGTTGCGTGGAGGGGTCCAGGGAGCAGAGATAAATTTAGACAGATCTGTAAAACATAGCAACTAAATATATACACCCTGCATATGAGGAATAGGCTGAATCTCATCAGATCCTTCATCATCGCTCTGTGCGTTCCACATTATACGGAAAGGAGAGTGCCATCGATCTGGATTGACGTCAGTTGTTATTGATGTGCAGATTGGAATATCGGAGGTTCAGTGGTTCGCGAACACTATTTTCACTTCTAATTACTTAGTGAATTGCCCATTTGGCTTTCGCCGGAAAGTGATTTGTTCTATGGATGTCCTGGATTTGTAGATAGACCGCACAGGTCAGAGCGCGGGGCAGCGTGCGATGGGTTTCAGGAGATCACATTTCTCTGTGATGTGAGCTTTAATGTAAACTTAAATAGAACATTGAAATGTCACCTTTTATAGAATAACGAGGTCAATGCGCATTAATAAGGAGCCGCCATTGCATAGATAGCTGTGAAGGAAAGCATGTACTGAATGAGCCGGTTGGAAAGGAGGATGTTACAGCATTTCTGTCCTTTGTATCATAAGCTTGATGTTGGTGGTAAGCCTTCATTCACACCTGAGCATTTTGTCACATGTTTCCCCAAGTGTGACAATGCTCAATATAATGACTTTCATCCCATTCTGTGTTGTCTGTCGCTTGTAGCCTAAAGCCTGAAAAATGAAATGAGCTTCTTTTAGGGCAAAATCACACATTTTTGGCCCTGCTCACAATTGGAGTGACTGAAAAATGGAGGAACACACCATAAATGCACAAAAAAAAAACATTTTAAAATCACCTGCAACTGCTCTAACTCAAGCGTGAATGGGGCTTAAAATCAAACAGAAATGACATGTTAAGATAAATGAAGGCACTATATGGTATCAGAACATATTGCCACTTTGAGTTCCCCTCCATCCATAGTCCCCCTCCCACCACCAGGTCCACCCATATTGCCCATGCAGACTATGAAAACAGTCACTTTCTCAGAGTCAGAATTTGCACAGGAAGACCCCTGCCACCACCAGGTCCGTCCATATTGCCTATGCAGACTATGAAAACAATGACTTTCTCAGAGTCAGAATTTCCAGTAGAAGACCTCTCCCACCACCAGGTCCATCCATATTGCTCATGTAGACTATGAAAACAATGACTTTTCCAGAGTCAGAATTTCCAGAGGCAGAGTCCTCCCACCAGCAGGTCCATCCATATTGCTTTTCCAGGCGTGCAGTGGGATGGCCCATTCTGCCTGGCTCATACATATCATCGGGTGCCTGATGCTTGGCGGGACACTATCCACAGCATCTCGCTCAGCTCCCTGGGAATCCGATGATGTCAGTGAGCTGGGTGGGAAGCCGATCAGAGCGTCAAAGGTTGCTAAGAGCTCTTAGCAACCTGGGATGTTGTGGCTGCCTCCCTCCGCAAATCCCCCCCCACACACACACCTGCTGCCCCCCCTAATGAGATCCCGCCCTGCTCTCCACCAAGCTTTGTTGCTGTAGTGAAGGGTAATGGTCACTGTCTGGCAGGGACTTCTGGATCACATGACTAGCTACCCTCACCTAGCAAGGGTCTCAGTTTTCAGCAGGCAGGAGATGGGCTTTTCTACTGAGGCTGTGGCTGCTTTAGAAATAAAACAAACTGTAATTGAAGTCATTGAAAACCTTTTATTTTGATGCAGTTGTAATGCAGGGCTTTTTCCCTGCAGCTTTTACTCTACATGGGCTGCAGAGGAGATGGAGAGACAAGGCAGCAGAATGCTGTATGTTGAAGCCTTTGTTTGCATGGTCAGGGTGAGGTCATTGCTGTATGATCCAACCCACCACTTTCGCTTTCTCTTCTCCATCTTTTCGTCTATCAACATTGGGGCAGTAGCTGTGGCTGCTGCCATAAACATAGCAGCCATGACACAAGATTGCGGGACAACTACACAGGAAAACAACAGACACAGGAAAGGTGCCAGAGTCACAGTCAGCCATGCACTGATGCTCCCACTATGTAAATTCAACTTTATTGAGATTCGACAGTGCTGCACAGCCCTGCCTCTAGTCCATCCCTCCCGTCTGATGCATTTCATCCTCCATGGGCTTAGTTGTAGACAGAGGAAGCAGGAAGCTCGAAGTAAGACAACTTCTTATGATGTAGTAAGGCAGGGGTGGGCAAACTTTGGCCTTCCAGTTTTGGTAAATCTACAAATCCCATGATGCTACTGTCTCTGGGAGTCATGCTTTTGGCTGTGACAATCTTACAATGCCTCATGGATGTGGAGTTCCACAACAGTGCTAGAAAGTAGACATCTAAGTTTTGTTCCAAATTGAAATTCAGAATACATTTCTGTAAATTCAGACATTTGAATCTATTCAAATTTTTTAAATTCCAATTTACCCAAAATGTTGGATGCATCCGAATTCGAATGAATCCGATTTTGTTTCTCCAAATTTCCAAATATCCAATTCTAATGAACAGTACGGACTAAGATGACCAGCATGGAATAGGATAATAAACAGTATGGACTAGGATGACCACTACGGACAAAAATGACCAGTATGGACTAAGAGAACTAGGACTAAGATGACCAGTACAGCTAAGAGGACCAGTATGGACTAAGATAATCAATATGGACTAAGATAATCAATATGGACTAAGAGGACTAGTACGGACTAAGATGACCAGTACAGCTAAGAGGACCAGTGTGGACTAAGATAATCAATATGGACTAAGAGGACTAGTACGGACTAAGATGACCAGTACAGAAGAAGATGACCAGTATGAACTAAGAGGACCAGTATGGACAAAGATGACCAGTATGGAATTAGAGGACTAGTATGGATAAAATGACCAATACAGACTAAAATGACCAGTACAGACTAAGAGGACCAGTATGGACTAAGAGGACTAGTATGGACTAAGATGACCAATACAAAACTAAATTTTGTATTCTTAATTAAGTTAATTTTTAATTAAAGAACCCCATCTGAATTTATCCAACCCGAAAACAAAAAATTTGAATCGATCCGAACTGAAAAAAACGAAAAATTCGGATAAATCCAAGCCGAAATTGAAAAATTTGTATCGATCCGAATTCCAAATAACGAACCGAATCAAATTTCCAATACAAAATAAAAAATTTGAATTGATCTGAAACAAAACACATTTTTTGAACCTTTTCATGTCTACTAGAAAGATAACAGCTAGAATGTGACTGGCTGCGATCACATACAAATATGATTTCTTTTCCATTGTTTTTTTTATTAATTATGCCCAACGGCATTCACAAAAGCACTGATAGAGGCAGACATCAGGTCAGGAATTGTTTTTTGTTTATCTTGCGAATGCTTACTTCTATCACTAACAAAGACAGGCATGTAGGAGTTACCAATAATCTAATGAAATATCTATATGTGGCAGGACTCCGCTGTGAAACTGCTGTGTATCTGCCTTGTTACGCGCCTATGCTGCAGGCCAGGAAGCATATTTCATGAATAATCTTGTGTGTGTATACTGCACGCACCAGAGAGGAGAGTGTGAATAAGGAAGACAAATGGGGAATTACCTGTACAACTTGCTCCTGCTTTTAAAACGGACTGAAAAATAGCCCCATCAACTCCTCATACTGTAACTTTCCTCATAAAACCAATAAAGATCCCCTAAAAGATTAAACCTCCACTATAATCTTTATAAAAAAAGAAAAACCTAAACTGACATATCAGTAAATGTACCAATATACTGTATAAAGGTGCAATTTGGGAAGAAATTAAAATTGAAAATACATGTAATTCCTAAAGCCGGGTATACGCAGGTCATCAGGAACCTACCAAAATTTGCACAGTGGGCGCCGATGTCTGCACCCTTCCGCCCGGCATTCCTCAATCAGCTGATTGAAGGAGCCGAATGGAAAATTCTCAGCTTAACGGTATTCTGATAGCAGACGACTGCATGCACTCCGTCCACATGCACTCCAGCAATGTCTGAATGGTGTTTCTCACCAGGGGCAGTTTCTATGCCTGCATTATGTGTGTTGTAAGGGTCACTCAATCTAAAGCCCGTAAGGAACACAATTGGGGTACAGTGTTGTCACTATTGTAACAGGAAGCGCTTGAACAAGGACGTTCATGGCAGGATCACCACCAGGTATTATTTTAATGGAAAACTGCAGATTTAACAATACTAAAAACAACTTTTCTAATTGCTTGAGGTTATGTGAGATTTTAGTGATTGGGTTTGCACATACTGTGGTACAACCTTCTACACCTGCATGACTTGCCTGTGTAGTCCCCGAGTTGCCGACATCTTGTGTATGATTCTGAATATGAACCTTTGTACAAATTACCAAACTGTGGAGCCTAAATCCTTGGCATAGCTCCCAGCTATCCCTAATTTGGAGGGTCTGTCCCTCCTTTGGAAATCAATCCCTCTGTCCCTCTTTCCTCCTTAGCTGTCCCCCTTTGTCGTTTGATGTAGACCTGTATAACAATGTACTATTTCATTACCAAAAATGTTATACTGCACTAAATCTTCCATCCAACCTCTGAATTATTGAATTTATTGTTTTGCAAAATCCAGTATAATGGAAAAGCAGTGGGGAAAAAAACAATAGTGTAAGGCCCCATTCACACGGGCGTGCTGCCCCTTACAGCGTAAAGAGCTGTTTTTTGATGCATCCAGAGCAGCGGGATAAGCATGTGGGCAAGTCATGTCACTGAATGAAGACGCAGGAGCTGAGCACCCTCACACACTGCTTCCCGCAGCTCCAAGTTTTGACAGGCGGTGCACAGACCTGGACCCATCATGTCTGCATCCGAGGCCATCCGCCATCTGTGTGTGGCTATCAAAACTTGAAGCTGCAAGAAGCAGCTTGTGAGGGTGCACAGCTCCTGCGTCTCCATAGAGTGACATGAGTTGCCCACATGCTTCTTCCCGCAGCTCTGAATGCCTAAAAAAACGGTCCTTCACACTAAATGGGGCAACACGACCCATGTGAATGAGGCCTAACGGAGGACGTGCCAGGGGAGCGTGCTTTGTCTACATACTATGCGCTAAAGTGTCCCTCTTTTCCATCTCAGAAAGTTAGGAGGTTTGCCTTGGCATTCCTAATCATTTTTATGAGCATACAAATAACCTGCAAATATTGTAAAGCTTTTACAAATACATTTCTCATCCAATATGCTGCAAATATTAGGAGAACATCATGTATCATGGGGGGTTCATGTAAAAATGGATTAAAAGGGAAATGAAGGCATAGCTAAAAACAAATAATCTAGATGTACAGAACAATTTATAGAATTCGTCCTTTTAGCAGAAAGATCTTATATTAATAGATGTGAAACTACATGACCCCTTCCATCTATTATTCTCTGCATTCTCTAACTGCCTCACACATCAAAGGACAACAGAATCATAGTCATAGTATGTGTTTATTCCGTTAAAAAATAAAAAAACCCTTCATCCTGAACGTTGCTGTGTTTTCAGTAATAATTATCCAACTTCATAAGTGAAGGGGGATGATCGACACAGTTAATTTGGATGCTATTAACGGGGGAAAAAATATTTTCCCTTGATGTAAAGCAAAAGCTGATAACTGCCTGTTATCAGAATTACGTGGGATAAGGTGCCTGTAATTATGAATAGAAGCCAAATAAAATCCACAAACTATGAAGGATCACTTGATTAAAGGTTTACTGAATGTAAAAAGCATTCAGTCTAATCGAATAGCTATTTAAAGTGGGTTTATATACTGCCCGGGCCAAAAAATAAGTCACACACTCTAATATTTCGTTGGGCCACCTTTAGCTTTGATTACGGCATGCATTTGCCATGGCATCGTTTCAACATGCAATGTCACAACATTTATTTCCATCCAGAGTTGCATTAATTTTTTACCAAGATCTTGTAGTGATGATGAGAGAGTCAGACCACTGTGTAAAGTCATCTCCAGCAGATCCCAAAGATTCTCAATGGGTTTTGGGCCCCCAAAACCCATTTACTTACTCACTCACTGACTGAACTACTAATACTAGTGCGGCGCTACCTTTTTTCTTCTACATCACAAATACCTACAGAGGCCAGGGAACAGCGAAGCAGCAGCGCTTCAACACGAGGACCACTGGAAAAGTAACTATACTGACTCTCCATTTATTGACTCCAATACATCTTGCCAAGATTGCACCATTTCACCAAAAACACACAAAGTTCCCCAAAATTCATAATGTTTGCAAAAACTTGAAGAACATAACAACCCCCTAGAAATTGCCATATTTGATGATGGGGGAAATGCTGTAACTTTACTTCTGCCTATAGGCACAGGGCTACTGGGTGAACGTTAAGTTTTCTGTGCTCGGAGTTCAGCTTTAAATGTTTTTTTTTAATCTGCCTGCAGCTCAGCTTTAAAGCCTATAGGGCAGTACATTGCATCTCTGGGATATTATTATTCATCTCTGATTCAATTGACCTGTACTTTGCCCAGTTAGGACAAAGCAACAGATTTAACGAATAGCCAAGAAGCCCCCTTACCCTGCTGGCCGATACGTACCTTCCCTGTTCTCCTTTGCCATCCTGTTCACCTACAGAGCCAAGGCAAACAGCCCTGTGTAAGAGCCAGGTTAGCCTGTTTGGAGCTTACAAAGGACCCACCACCCCTTTGAGAGCATTCAAGCCTATGGCTGTTAGCTTAGGGTTGCCACCTGTCCGGTTTTCAACCGGACAGTACGGTTTTGGCATCTTGTGTCCGGTTTTCCGGCCACCGTAGCCCCGTACACGAGATGTCACAAGTTCAGGCAGACTGGGGCAGCCCCTGGGTCCTAGAGAGGAATGCGTGAAGGAGGACCTTCTGCTGTGGTGTGTGAGCACAATCCCGGCAGAGCGTGCGGCTAAAGGTATGTGTTTTAAGGGGTTAATCCGGGCCGGCTGTAGTGTGCGATCGTTATACAGACAGTGCCCGATAGTCTCTGAACTGTCACAGCACTGTCTCCTGTCCCGTTGGTGCTGCGGGGGGAGGGGAGGGGGATTGAACAATGTGACGCCGGCATCTAAATTAATCAGGAAGCCAGGAGGCGGGTCGTACATCATGGCTCGCTTCCCGGCCTCCTGATTGGTCAGGAAGCCAAGCTGCCTAGAAAAATGTGACGCTGGCTTTCAAGTTAATCAGCAAGCCAGGCTGCCTAGAAAAAATGTAACCCAACTTCCTAACCAACCAGGAAGCCGGAAGGCAGGTCATGACGTGCTGTCCGGACTTCCTGATTGGCTAGGAAACTGGCTTCACTTGTTGGTAGGCAGCCTGGCTTCTTAACCAATCAGGAAGCCGGGAGGCTCGTCATCAGGAAGCCGGGCAATGGGTCATGACATGCCGCCCGACTTTCTGATAAGTCGGGCGGCAGGTCATGACCCATTGCACTGGTATCGGCATTTGGTACTCGTACCCTATACTGAAAAAATTGTAATTTGCACTAACGTGGAATCTTGGTGCTGGTGACATCTGTATATGAGTTCTTTTGTGAGCGGTGCCCTCCGCAGTCATTGCGAGCACCCGTTACTTTTGGGATATTCGGTAAAGAGTGCGACAAGGTATATGGATGCTGCTTTGTATAGTACATATCTGGGGTCCTGTGGCACACTGGCATCTTTGTGATTACCTCCAATGTTATTTAATCACAAAATACATGCATAGTGTACTTTATCAAAAAATTGCCGCAAGGCGCTACAGTGTTCGGGTTTGGCTTGAAGAAAAGGTGGCAACCCTATGTTAGCTATCCAGATACACAATGCTATACTTTGGGACTGGCAGGCAAACTAGATGTTGAAAAGTGATGGGAAGGTCAAGCATGCATGAACACCTCAGTTTACAATCATGGTCCACCTCGGTGCCGGGATGAATCAACTCCCATGCACATGCTCAGGAGTTACATTATCTCAGGAAGGCCATTTATTTTGGTCAAAGAACCAACACCTGGAAAAATCTGGGGAGAAGACATTTGTGCCAATAAGGTGGCTTTTCTACATCGCATCACTGTAGAATTTGAGGACTTTACTTCCTCTTTAAAGAAGCTTTCATCTATTGATGGCAACAGCAAATCAACTGGCTGCAGAAAACAACTGTCTTTACACCATATAACCTTCATCTAATAAATCTTCAATTTTAATTTTGCCATGTTATTTAAATGTTATTTATATTTCCTTATAGTATTTTATTAAAACATTTATTTACTGGCCCTTTAAATATACTATTGAACAGATCATAAGTGGAATCAAATAATCACAGGATACGTAAAGATTTCATGTAATATATATCCCTACAACTGTCTGCCTAGGTGATGTTTTGGGTACTGAGATTATTTTAACCATTTAACGATCAATATGCAGGAGTATTGGACCTCTTTCCTGCTCAGGGCTGGAATGGGTTAATGGATTTTAGAGCCAGGAGTGGGTGCTCACTCTCCTGTGGAGGGCACCTTGCCAAGCTTGATATTCATTTGGTTGTGGGATGTGGGGAGTAAACAGCTCAGTCTCCATGGAAACACAATCGCCCCCAGAGGCTATTACCATGCAGGGCTTCTGCCAACTTGTTCCCTACAGTGCTGTGTGTGCACCTTACCGCTTCATGCAGCTACCATTGCTATTTATATCATGTGCTCTGGCCCCATGATTCTGCTATGACACCTGTATACTGTAAGATTGTCACGCCTCGCCATTGAAGGGGTTGGCTTACCACCAGGCTTCATATTTACAGGCAATTTATTAGAATGCATCTGTAAAAAAAATGTCGCAATGGCCGCTCATGGTGTCCATGTAACTTAATAAAGCCTAGAAAGTATTGAAATGTCTCTATCTACATCAGGGGCTGGCAACTCCGGCTCTCCAGCTGTGCTTTATCCCAAATCCCAACATGCCTCCTGCCTCCGGGAGTCATGTCTGTAGCGGTCAGTGTTGTAATGCCTCATGGGACTTGTAGTATCTATCCAGCTATCTATCTATCTATCTATCTATCTATCTATCTATCTATCTATCTATCTATCTATCTAATCCAGCCTTTCTCAACTTTTTACCCCTGGGGCATCCTTGAATTCATTTTTAGGTTCTCTGGGAACTACTGCTAAGAAGGATTATACCCACAGTTCATCTTACATTAGTGTGATTTAAATAAAAATGTACCCCCTAGAAAATGATTTTCAGTAAAATTCTTAAGAAAAATAACTGCAGAAAAGAAAGACATATACTAAAAATTAGAAGTGGAGATGAAAAGGCCACTTAAAAACACCTGTAATTGAGCATAAATTATAGATATACCCGACTTCAAAACATCTAAGATAGTAGAGATATAACGGTAAAAGGTTTGGGTATTCAATGTATAATAATTAAACAATTCCAAACATATATGAAAAATTGAATATATCAAAAATTAGTTTATTTCATAAAAAATGTCACTAGAAAACCTGTTTAAAATACATATATATGCCAATTAAAACACCCCACTATTCTCCTAGAGCGCCAGTAACTTTAATTAGCACAGTTTCATCAAACAAACTATACAATTCAAGAAAAGCATAACAAAAAGTATTATGTGTTGAACACAATGATATGCACAGTATCAATATATAAATATATAACTTGGTGATTAAAGTTCAAAAATGGACTCCCTTAGTTATTGTTCTAATGTCCATCTTATATGACAGATGCAAATATGTGAGTAGATGGAATGGACAGTAGAGCTGCAGCTAACGATTATTTTCAAAATCGATTAGTTAGCCGATTATTAGGTTCGATTAATCGGTTAATCGGATAAACAATAAAATAAAGTTTAAAAAATGGCTCCAGTGATGGACTACTAGTTTGTATTGAGGTTGTAGTCCATCACAGGAGCAAGCTTGGAGCGGTGGAAGTAAAAAAGAAAAAAGATAGTGTGGTGTGCAATATAGTGAAATGCAAAGTGTAAAATTATACAGCAATGCATGCAGAATGGCACCGGCTATAGAGGACTACAAAACCCAGCAAAAGCACATTATACAGCGCAATGCAGAATACCGCCAGCTATAGAGGAATACAACAAATCGCAGCAATAGTACATAATAGCTGGCGGTATTCTGCATTGCGCTGTACAATGTACTATTGCTGTGTTTTGTAGTCCTGTATAGCTGGTGGTATTTAGCATTGTACCACTTTATAATGTATTATTGCTGGGATTTGTTGTAGTGCTCTATAGCTGCTGGTATTCCGCATTGCGCTGTATAATGTATTATTGCTGTGACTTGTAGTCCTCTATACAG
Organism: Nanorana parkeri; assembly: GCF_000935625.1. Lineage (NCBI taxonomy): Eukaryota > Metazoa > Chordata > Amphibia > Anura > Dicroglossidae > Nanorana > Nanorana parkeri. The sequence goes on along the minus strand of NW_017306477.1, from coordinate 771,257 downwards.
CGCAATGCAGAATATCATCAACTACAGGGGAGTACAACAAATCCCAGCAATACATTATACATACAGTGTATAATGTATTGCTGGGATTTGTATTCCTCTATAGCTGATGGTACATTGTGCTGTATAGTATAGTATACAGCACAATGTACCATCAGCTATAGAGAAATACAAATCCCAGCAATACATTATAGAGTACCATGTGTGGGAAAGTGCAGGCTTACCTGAGCAGTCTTCCAGCAACTTGCTTCTGAGATTGGACCTGTCTATCAGCGGCTGTCATCCCCCCACACCTGCTCCTCCTTACTACATCTCCCCGCGTCCCTTGCCGATCGTGGATATGGATGGGCAGGAAATGTGAGGCGGGGAGGAGGTGCGGCATGTGGAGCGTGAATGCGAGCGAGTCTGGCAGCGGCGAGCGTGAAGTGGGGAGGAGGTGCGGCGCACAGCGTCTGGAGCTGTGAACAGGGCCAACTGATCGGAAGCCGATTAATCGATTATTGAAAAAGTTGACAACTTTTTCAATAATCGATTATAATCGATTATGTCGATTAGTTGTTGCAGCCCTAATGGACAGGTTATAAGATGGACATTAGAGCAATAACTAAGGGCGCTCCATCCAGTGGCAATAATGTCATGTGAACAGCAATCGCCCAGAAAGATCTATAAATCAGTCCCATAGGGGAGGTTGCACAGATTACCGAATAGCCATTTGTCAACATGATTATTTGATTTTGATTTTTTGTTCTTTCAAATCCCACAGTGAAGTTAAAGTTGTTGAAAGGGATCTGCAGTCAAAAGTTTGCAAGATTATAAGTGTGCTGTGTTAGTGAATGATGGTCCTGGTAATGAGGTGTTTGAGCATTTTACTGACAATAAGCTCATCAGCGAGTCAGTAGCATGTGCATAGCGTTTAAAGCTGCTCCGTGATATTGGAGTCTGTCATCTGATGAAGACTTCTTGGCAAAAGCTCATTACAGCCTTTGACGCCTCCCTGAAAATGAAGAAACATGAGTAAGCTATATTAATTGACAGTTCAAATGAACCAGAATTGCTGTATTTATCACAGCACCCCCAAACCCAGTAAGATAGATAAGATCATCCCTTGAGTCCGGAACAGAAGCCTCAGCTGTTTCATTATAGGATTAGTATAGTAAGATTGATTAAGGAATACATGTTATGAAAACACGTATAGTGGGTTTCATGTATCAAAGTGACAGCAGCTTTAAACCTAGGTACAAACATACACATTCTCATTGGGTGAATGAACATTTTCGTGGCTGTGAATGGAAGGAGGGAAGAACACCTGGGGAGCAGTTTGTCTTGGGGGGAAACAATAGCAATCCACTGGGAAAATACATCCCAAGTAATCACTTTTCTCCCCCATACTCACAAAAGTGCTCAACAATCAGAACCTGGTCCTCGAACACTTTAGGCCCCGTTCACACTGAGCGGTTTATCGCGCAATATCCGCCGCAAAATCGTGCATATTTCCGCCCGATATCGCTCTATGTAGCTTGTCCAATGCATTTCAATGGAGCTGTTCACATCTCACAGCTCAATGTCGCCTGTAGCTTGTCGCATGTACATGACCCTTTTTTCTGCGGATGTCGCGCGATTCTGCTCCAATAGACTCTATGGTGTCGCGCAAAATCGCGCATTACCGGCGATATTGCACGACCTTGTTGCACGATATTTTGAACTACAGAAGGGTCACTTTTGCACCGCAAAATGGAAGGAAAGAATGGTGTCACATCAAGATCGCTGTTGATTGGTTACAGCCCAATGTAGCAGGGACAAAGTCCCGCCCAAAAAACACGCTATTTAGCACGATAAATTGTGCACTGTCGCTCAATATCGCGCAATGTAGCTCAAAGCCGCTCAGCACGAAATCGCGCAGAAAAACGCGCGATATCCATGTCGCTCAGTGTGAATGGTGTCTAATATCTGAATCAGGGAAAAGGTCTCTCATGTCAGTAGGCCCACAGAGCATATCTAAACCCAAAAACAAAATGTTGTATATTACAGCTTTCCACTGCTTAGATGAGATGCCTGCATTTGTTTTTTTGTCAGACTATTTTGTTCTTTATTGTCACCTGGTAATCCCACGAAAGCAAACTTCCTGTCCCTGGTTGGCTACACTTACTTACTCCACTGAATTTATAAAGGGAGCCATAGTTGTCTCTCAGGGTTCTTTTCATCTCCATTTCATGGGGGTAGTGGAATTTGTAGTTTACAGAAAGATGTTTGGGAAGAAGTTAACTGTAATGCTCATCCCAGTGAGAGAATTCAGAAACTATAGCTGGTAAATTGTAGCTTTACTTATAGCAGCACCCGTTCCTTTAAGGCAAACAGGCCTACCGTTACTTCTTGCCCCCTGGGCTAAATAAAAAATGCTATAGTCACTGGCCAAGTGGCACAAGTGACTAAGCAGGGCTACAGAAAGAGTACCAATGGTCGTTAGCAGAGTAGCCGGTAATGGAGTCCAGAGAGATGTTGGTCAGCTGGCAGTAGATTAGCGTAACCCAGGGCAAGGCAGATGTCAGGGCAGGCCGAAGGCAGTAAGTGTAATCAAGGGATAAGCCAAAGGTCAGGACAGGCAGCAAATAATAAGTGTAGTCCAGGGATGAGCCAAAGGTCAGGACAGGCAGCAGATTATATGTAATCCAGGCGGGAGCCAAAGGTCAGGATGGGCAGCAGATAATAAGTATAATCCAGGGATGAGCCAAAGGTCGGGACAGGCAACAGATGGTAAGAGAAATCCAGGGACAGGCTGAGGTCAGGGCTAGGCAAGAGACAAGAGAGTAATCCAGGAACAGGATGAGGTCAAGGCAGGCTAACTATGGTCAGAGTCAGGATTCAGAGTGTCCAATACAGGGCCAGTATAGACAGAACTATTACAAGCCCAGAGCCCTTGTGATGTTCAAATAAAGCACCACGGTGGCGCTGGCCAATAGGAGAGGAAGAAGCTAGGCAGACAGAGCCAACCCACTGCTTAGTAATTAGGACACAGCTCGAGTGGGGGAACTATCGCTGGCCAAAAAGGTATGAGGAGGCTATGCTGGCAGAACACGTCCTGTAGCCTGCCAACGGATGCTCCAGAGCAGGGACCTGCAGGAAGATGGGAGGCATCTTCCTGCTGGTCCCTGCTCTGGAGCAGGAGTATTCAAGGCGCTCTTTACAATAAGATTGTTTGTGATTTCTGTTCACTTAACTGGAAGTTACAAGGACTCTGACTTTCTGACAAGATCATCAAATATATTCTGTACGTGCTGAGTCTGAATGTGAATGAAAAACACAACACATCTAAGGACTAATGAGTTGCAATATATTACATTTGTGATCATGATTTAGATTTTTAAGCAGTGGCATAGAGACTGGGATTGCACTGCTGTACCTGGGCCCCTACTCATGGAAAGCTAGCTCCTGCCACCACTCTCAGCCCTTAATCTATTACACTTTCCATTATGCAGAGGGTACAAACAAGCAAGCGATAATGTACTTTGTGTGTCACTAATGTGTCACTGCATACCTACTGCATAGAGCATCACCTGTCCCATTACCCCCTTCATAATAGTATGTGTATTACATTGTAAGCTGGGCCGACATTTTTGGGTGAGCTTGGTCCATGGTCTTCACTGTGGCCCTGGTCATATAGCTATTCACTCACCTTAAAGCTGAACTTCAGGCAGACATAAAAGGCCCAAAATAATGTAGCTTTGTATTCATTAATACATGATTTAATGTGTTTTTGTAAATGCAAGCAGTGCAAGTACCTAACTAAGATCTAGTATCAGCCTCTTGAAATCCCTGTACAGTAGAGCTCTGACTGGGGGAGGGATGAGTAATACAATCAGCCAATCAGTTATGCTGCCGTGCACGGAGGTTGGTGAACGGAGTAGTGAGTTGAGTGACAGAGAGCAGTGGCATAAAAATAGTCATAGCAGCCCGCGCAGCTTCTATGGAGCCGGGGGTAGGAGGGGGCTCCATTAGGGGACTGATTAGGAAAACTAAACTGTGATGTTTCCAGTATAGAAGGGCTGAAGTCAGACCTCTAGTCACAAATCCCTCTCTCTGCTATTGGCTGAAATGAGCCCCATATACCTAATGCAGGCATACATCCCAGAGTGTCTCCTCTGTTAAAACCTTATGGGGGGGCTGAGGTTTGTGGTTCTTCAAAAAAGTTGAAAAAAGCTAGAGTTTAAAGAATCATTAAACGCTCACTTTTTTTCATATATCGACTGTTAGAAAGCAGCAGATATATGCAAAAAAAATTTTTTTTAAAAGAACTAAATAGGTTTAAACTTACCTGTATCTCATCCAAAGATCTGAAGATTCTCAAGCGGCCGCAAAGGATCATGGGGCGGGCGCATGTGCAGTTCAGATCTTGGGCCGGGAGAAGAGGAGAGACAGAGGGTAAGTTAATGCAGCAGCATGCACCTGCACAGACTCCTTGGGACAGGAAGACACAGAGTCTGCGCTGGATCAGAGCCCGGGACCAGTGCTGGAGGGACTCCGGAAAACTACTGGACAGAAGAAGATGATCGGATCATGAGGCATCACTTAAGGTCAGTCCTTAAAACAGCATGGAGGGGGTTGACTTTATTGTCACTTTAAAGAAGTTTATGTTAGCCCGCATTCACACCTGCGCATTTCATTAGCACATGCCAAACGCACTTTGACGCACATTGATGAAAATGTGACAAAATTAACTTGTGTTGCCATTCATTTCTAATGGCCCCCCAAACATGGCTAAAAAGGTGCTCGTTTTACCTGCGGGTTAGCTCAGTCCTTTGTGACCTTGTACTGGACAGGAAGTCCAGGGAGGTAGAGCTAAGAGAGTTGGAGCTGTTTAGAATACATGGCGACTGTAAGTGTTTGGGCAAAAATATGAAGAAACACTTTGCTGGCAAATGTATATTTGTTGGATTCATTATTGAAAAAAGATTGAGCTTTTAATACTACTCTGAGTTTAAAAAATAAGAGTTAATTATTAGGGTTTACATTATGCCTTTCACTAATAACTGTACTTGCACTAGCCACAGCATTACACACAGGCATATTTATGTATGTCAACACTTATTGACGTTCAATGCAAAGTGCATTTCAGAACAGATTAAAATGTGTCACGATGCATTTTGACATACAGTTTGATACATTTGCATTGATTTCAATGTAAAATGCATCAGAAGGAAAAATGCCTAGGTGTGAATCAAACAAGACAGCTAGGGTGCACATGAATTCAAACCGGGTCAGTTATTAACACTTGTCATGTACTTTACCTGATAGTTATTTCAAGCTGTAGTTTGAAGCTTAAGTGCCCATTCACACTGGGCGTTTAATCGCGCGATTTCCACCACAGTATCGCGCATATTTGCCGAAATCACGAGAAGTCGCCGTCCAATGATTTTCAATGGAGCTGTTCTATTGTACAGCTCCATGTCGCTCGTCACTCGTCGCTGTCACGTATCGCTTGTGCAGGACCCTTTCTCCCGCGGATGTTGCGCATTTTTTCTATTTTTACATACAGCCCGATGGTGAAGGTCGCGCGATCGCCGCCCGAACAGCCGGTAAGTGTGAATGGTGCCTTGGGACTCATTCACATGGACAAAGAGTACCTTAAAAAAATGACTGGGTCTCTGGGTCCCGGAGCCACAGGTGTTGTGTACAAATGAATGACAGGCCGTGAAGTTTACCTTTAAATGGTCAACTGTAAATGAACTGCCTACTGAAAAATACCGGCACCAACCTGATATGCACAGAACTGTATCCCGCAATTTAAGCAAATTTTTCCAGACCAGACATCCCCAGGCTAAACCCCACCCAACCTCTGACTGATTATGGTGTACTTTTGTCTGATTTTTCGGTAGCTATTTATCCCTTCCTCCCACTCTGCATGTCTTGGCATACTGCTGGCTTTGTGCTGTGATTTTATGTCTTGTTATTCATGTGAATATTGCTGCATTTGTACTCAGTTACCTAGCACTGCCCTGCATTTATCCTTGCCTGCTATTTTTCCTTTTGTACTTGCCTAGCAATCTTACCTTGCCCTGTACTTATCCTTGATAGTAATTTGTCTTACCTGGTTTGGATTTTGCCCAGTATATATAATTCCTGCTTCCCTTGTATAGCTTTGGTACTCTGTGTATTCTGTTCAGTTTGACCTTTAAAGTCTTCAGTTCCAACAGAAAATGAACTCAAGTCCAGGTACCCAGATAATGTCCATAGCATGTTCTAATGATTTCTGAGAGGGATTCATACCTAGGTAGAGATCAAGTGGTAGCTGAAAATGAAGAAAACTGCAAAACTGATCAAAAGGGGGGTTTGTTAAGAGAAAGTGCATGGTAAAAAAACCAATGTGTACAGCAAATTAAGTGTAAAATCCTTACCTGATCCCTCTGTTCTGGTGTCTACAAGACACACATAGGTGTGCTTACAGACAGATAAATATAAGTAGACTGTCTCAATCTGGTAGCTTTTATGCATGGTCTCATGCTGCTCATGCACATTCTTAGGCTAAGCTCAAATATTGATTGCTGGCTATTCCATCATTGCGTGTGAAATAGTTCATTTTTGTGTGTGCTTGTCCTTGTACATGGTTACTGACCTCTGACTCCTAGCAACAAGAATGGTTACTGACCTCTGACTCCTAGCCACCTGCCCTAACCCCGGCTATCCTCACCTTGGTCCTGTCTCCTGTTTTGGCCTAGACTTATTGGTTTTCTATTCATCTGGTTTTCAATCTCCAGCCTGTGCCCTGAACCTTTGGTTGTTAATCCTCTGCTTTATGGCTCTTTTTATCAATTATCCACTATTAAAGCTAGCCTATTGTTGGATAATTTAACCTAGATGACTTGTTGATGTGGCTCATCTTCATTAACACATTCCTCCACCTCTAATCTCTATTATCCACTATTAAAGATATCCAATTGTTGGGTAATTTCACCATATGTACCTTGATGACGTGGCTCATCTTCATCAACATATTCCCCCACCTCTAATCTCTATTATCCACTATTAAAGATATCCAATTGTTGGGTAATTTCACCTTGGTACCTTGATGACGTGGCTCATCTTCATGAAAGTACCCCTGTAATCTCCTTTATTATCCACTATTAAAGCTAGCCTATTGTTGGGTAATTTCACCTTTGTGACTTGTTCACATGGCTCATCATTACTGCACAAATCTGGATAAAATACACAACGCATACCAAGATTCAAGTAAGCACACATGCCCCTTGTATTTTGACAATACTTGCTTATTCTGGAGTTCGGCTTTAAACAATTTATATTTTTGGTTCAGCAGTCAGCTGCTAAATAAGAAAGTAGTAAAGTGATCTTATTGACTATCAGAGGTATGTATGAATCACAAGAATGGATAGAAAAAATTACAAATTCTTTGGCAGTAATGCCACAAGTCTTGGGTATGTTCCCCTTTAATGTCTCAAGTATGGTGTGGCTGTATTCGCAGTATGTCTTCACCTGTTTCTCACATGATCTGTGTTTATGGCTATTTACTAATGTGTGCCCTCAAAGCCAGTGCTGGTGTCTGATTTAGTCTCTACTGACTCCAGGACTCTGTCATTTATTTTTCTGCCCTGGATTTCTATTTCTGGTATCAAGCTCCTTTATTACAGGAGTTCATACAATTTAGAGATAAGGCCAGCAGTCCCCTGCTACCCATAAACAGTAAACATATACAGTGTATATGTGTATCCTATTTGCTTGGAGGTACAAGTTAACTTTAAGGCCTGTTCTTACAAATCCCTTGCATTAATTGCATGATTCTGTGCGATTAACACATGGCACCTACCGTGTGTTACAGTGCAGCAGGTGCGTTCCATTGCCGTTCATTTGAATGCATTGCATTGTAGCTGAAAAAAGTAGTGCATCCACTATGTTTTTTAAACACAACACGCAGTATTGCAGTATCATGCGTTGTAGCATGGTCAAGCACATTGCAACCAGGAGATGCATTTGGGGTGAAATGCAATGCAATGGGAAATGTCGCACTGTAAAGCATGGTAGGTGTGTTGTACGGTACTGTGCATTATTCACATGGAACCGTGCAATTAACTCACAGCAATCGTGTAAATGGGCCCTTAGGGTGCAGAGTAAGCTTAATGTAGAACTGCACCATGGCAAGCACGTATTTAAATAATTCTGTTTAAGGCCCTTAAAATATCATCATTACTTGAACAGAATCCCTAATGTATTAAACAGGTTTCCATAGGCATGCACAGAAAGTGTGCCGGGTGTGCCTGGGCACACCCTAATCACCCTGAACGCAACAGCAAAAACCGCAACAGTGGACGCTGTGTTTTTAGTCACTGAGCTGGTAGAAAGATCACAAAGATCTCTCTGTGACCAGCTCAGAAATACAGAGCACAGCAACACTTGCCACTTACATCCCTCACATAACATTCACTGTCCTCAGTGCCTAGGAAGCTGCAAGAGAGCGTGGCTGTGAATTCCCAGGCTTCCCATCCAATCAGGAATGACCACCTGCCAGGCTCCCTGTTTCATTACTGCACCCCTGCTGGAAGAGGTAAAGGACAGTTGAAGAGATGGGAATCAGGGATGCATCAGGTCTGTGTATGTATGTATGTATTTCATATACATTTTTTAAAAAAGAGCACAGTGGTCCTGATGTGATCTTTGGCCTTAGTAGACATTATTTACATGGGTTTTGAATTTTTGTTCTTCTGGCAGATTAGTGTACTTCCAAATTGGGATAATCTATTTTATAATTGTTGCATGTTCCCATTTACAAAGCATAAGCTAAAAAAAAGCTTATTGCAGTGTAAAATAACTTTTTAGTTCCTAAAACTTTACTTTTCCTTCTTTGTAATGTTAGGAGGGGCTGTGAAGAGTTTGTGTTAACCCTGTCTGTACTGTGCTGGCTGATTTAATTATGATTTGTAAAGTAGATTTGAACACTGCTTGTCCTAACAAAGAGTTAAAGGATTACAGCTCTGGATTTTGCTTAATGAGAAAAAACACATTCCACAAAGACCTGTCTTTAGCCTTTCCATAAGGACAGCACACTGAGAAGATGCTCAGAAAAACTTGGATTCAGCCATGCTGCCTGCTGCAACAAAAAGGTGGAAAAAAATATGTGAATTGGAACAGATGAAAAACCTATAATGGGTTTGTCTGTTTTTTAGTGTTATATGGCCCATGTCACTAAGCTGCATTCTTGGAGTTAAAACCACTACTGCCATCAATGCCATCTGAGTATTGCCCCTCGCTAGATTTCTCTTTTGAGTCTCATTCTTTATCACATTTGTGTTATTGGAAGTCTTTCATACATATCCATTTCCTCCCTAAGTATACCTTGCTTTTGCTTACAAAAGAAGCAGCATGACTACGTACTAGTGGAGACTGAGATGAAGATAAACCTATACTTAGAGGGAGATGGCTTGAAAAGGATGAGGAGGATTGAGAGGTATCCTGGCTCAAAGTCAGTCTCTCAAATTGTTTATCCTGCAGCGACTGCAAAGATAAACACGCCATCAAGTTGATGGAATGATGCGGTTTGTCGCTACATCCTGAAAGGGGAGAAATCGCTTTACTTTTGTTTTGGAAGGACAACTTGCCGAGAAAAAAGTAAACAACTATTTATTTTGTCTAGAAGCAGCCAGCATGGTATAGACCCCGCCTGAAGATGGAGCTGGAGTTGGGATGAGGCAGTGAAAGTCTCTTTGTATTTTATTATTTATTGTATTTAACTAGCAGACACGTTTTGGTGATTAATATCTGATTGACAGACAATGAAGCATACACTGCTTAAATTTGACCATGTCCTGCTGACTTTGGCTGAATCTCCGGCTCTGGGTGGCCTCCTGACCAGGCCATTTTCCAGTTTTCAGCGCTGAGTATTTTGACTGATAATTATTCAGTCATGCAACGCCTTACCAAAATGAATTTTATATACTTTTTGGGGACAGATAGAGCTTTCTGTTGGTGGTATTTTATAACCGCTGGGGTTTTTTATTTTTTACTATATAAAGAACAAACGACTGTTTTCCCTAAGTTATGTTATGAAACATTGCAAATAAATAATCTTTCTTCATACATTTAAGCCAAATTGTATTCTGCTGCATTTCTTTGGTTATGTTGGGTAAATAGATACTTAGGCCTCATTCACACGAGAAAAGGCTGGCACATACAGCTCCGTGCTGCGTGCACAGCCGTATCGGGAAGCTCCTGGGAAGGACAGGTGCTGCATGTGATTAGTACGTCATCCCTGTCACGCTCACCCGCCCTACATATCCGTGCGGGTGTCCATATTCATACACTGACAGGAGGGATCCTGTCTGCATCCGAGCCGGGACACCCGCATCCGTACAAACCTGTACTTGGGGTGAGCATAGGGCGGCATACGGCTGCGTTCTCCCATAGAGAAGGACAGGAGCTGTGTACTAATCACACGCAGCACCTGTCCTTCCCGGGAGCTGCCTGATACGGCCGTGCACGCAGTATGGAGCTGTACGTGCTGGCCTTTTCCCATGTGAATGAGGCCTAAACGTGTCAAGCCTTAAAATTGCATGTGTCTGTGAAATCGCAAAAGAACTACCAAAACTGACCATAGGCCACATTTTAGACGCTTTAACTGCTCATCAATTTAATGTTAACAGTGATTAATGGCCCTAAAATTATTGCTCTCACTCCGATGTTCACGGTTATTAGTAACATGTGTGTATGTGTGTATACATGGGTGGGGGACATGTGTGTGTGTGACGTGTATACATGGGTGGATGACTTTTTAAATTTTTTTTTATATGCAACAATAATTTTTTAAACTTTCTTTAACACTACAGCAGCTGGAAAAATGACACACTGCAACCAGAAGTGATATAATACACATTGCTTCTGCTTTCAGTGATCAGAGGGGAGATCAGACACTGGAAGTGTCCAGTGTCACTCCCTCTGATCAATGTAAGCAGACCCACTGTGCCAGTTCCACCCAGGGGACAGCAGAGCTTGGGGTAGCAGGCAGTGGCGGTGGAGGGGGTGACGCACACTTCCCCAGCATCGTACAAGAGATTGCTTGTACGTAAACAGTAAAACATGTTCAAAGTCTCCTGCTCCTGCGTGGGGGGCATGCATGAGTGGGAGTGGGAAAATACTTTAAAAAGCGTCCACCCACCCTCACATGTGAGCAAGCAGTTAATCCTCCAGTCACTGTTTATGTATTCAGATAGTCATATGTGCCAGCTAACGGAATACAATAGCATGGCAGGGGAGATTCCCCCATTCACGCTGTTTAGCACAGATTGGCAAATTGAAAGTTGCAACTTAATGCTGCAAGAACAATATTGTAGTCACTACACCCTAATAAATCGACTAAAATGTTTTAGTAAATGAAAGCTAAGGGCCAATACCATTTTTTCCAGACCCAGTACCGATACCGATACTTTTCCTCAAGTATTCACTGATATTAATTATTGATACCTTTCTTTAGTGTTATGTGTTTTTTTTAAAACAATACAGACAAATGATTTCAGGACAGTGGTAAAGTGCCAGGGCCTGGTTGCAACTGCAAATGGTACAATCCTGGTAGTTCTGCCACTGACTCCAAGCTGCAGAGGGACTACAAATCCCAGCAATACATTATACAGCAATGCAGAATAATACCATCAGCTATAGAGGACTACAAATCCCAGAAATACATTATACAGCAATGCCGGATGGCAACTGGTTATAGAGGACTACAAATCCCAAAAATACATTATACAGCAATACAGAATACTATTGGCTATAGAGGACTGCATATCCTGGCTGACAATTTTTGGACCAAAAGTCGATGGAAAAATTGACTTGTCGAATGGAGTGGTGCTGACAAGGCCACACAGAACTCGAGTCCTGCAGCCAAAATTTGAGCAGTGCATGGAAAAACTAAGATACTAAAACAAATAAGGAAAAATTACAAAAGTTAAAGACAGCTACCTCTGTTGATAAGAAAATGATTGTCAATAGCTGTAAGGCAAATAAATAAAAATTGACAATACATAGTTTCATCTGCTATAATGAAACACCACAATGCATTAATTATATGCGTTAATAATGATGAATGAGAATAAGAAGCACTGTGAATAGTGGTGAAGACTATGAACTCTAAACAGAGAAACTGTAACAGCGGTGTGTTCGAACCCATAGCGACCCAGGCGGACCGCACGGCATCAGGGGGGTTTCTTGGCCGGGCCCCATAGTGGCCGCCTGGGTCGCTATGGCTATTGTTACGCCACTGCTGCTGAGCATATACTACTGCATTGCTTTTGAACAGGAGCTGTGTCTGATTGTACAAATCGTCTTGATTGTCTGCAGAACAGAGCAGCATGGCACAGGAGAGGCCAAAAGCCATTGTGGGGAGCCCTTTCATATATATATATCATATTGTAAATATAGTTAAAGAGCAAATTGGTCGTTTTCAGGTCAAACCTGGGCCAGAGGAATTGAGCTGCTCATTTCTAATCAGTAGCTAAAAGCGTCACTGTCACCTTGTCCATTTAAGACATACAAGCCATCGAGTTGACTGAATAAGCCCTTTTTGTCACTACAGCCTGAGTGATTTAACTTGTATTTTGGAAGAAAAACTTGACGAACAAAAAAGTAAAGTAATATTTATTTAATGTAACTAGCAGACAGATGTTTTGGTGATCAGTGTCTGAGTAATACTGGCTGCCCATGTCCCAACCACTCACCTCCCGCCACTGTAGCTGCCACTGCAATATGCCCGATGATTCCCGGGTAGAGGTTATCATGTGACCTCTAGATGATGCTGCTCTTGGATTTTGTGGACAGTTGCCAGGCCTGAGTACTTTAATGTGACAGAGGGGGTGAGGTCACTACTCCCTCTGATCACCTCTAACCGGCCACTCATTTTTTGATGGTTGCTCAGAAGGAGTGGCGGGGGGAGCATTGGAGAGTGGACTATAAAGCAGTCAGTGAGTGGGCTGTACACAGACCCTGTTATCGTACTTTGCCTTTAAGTGACCAGGTGGCAGTGTCTCTTTAAACAGTATTAAAGTAACATTATGCTACTTACTTATGTTAAATATATTGAGTGTGATAATTGCTTAGTGGATTCAGAATTCAGTGCAATGAAAGACAATAGTTGAGTGTCAGCATATTCTAGATGGTGTAATGAGTGAAAAGAACCAGACAGACCTGGCTGCACATTAACATGCTGTAGAGGAAACCTTTCAGAGGAAAGAATTTCATCACCCACCATGCCAAGGCTTGATAGTGAGACATCTGAATGAAGCCTGATAGCGGAAAAAAATACCTATTTATTGATAGTAGTTTTGTATAGAACATTCCCAGCAAGTCAAACAAACCCTGTATAACATTAAGCTATAGAGATAAGCAAACCATTCCCCATCACTCTTCCGTCCTGCTCTAATATAGCTCCAGCTTGTTATGCTTTGCTGGTTTTGTAAGTCAGACCTTTTGTGGAGCTGTCCGCTGACTGAATGGTGCTGAATTCCTGAAATAGAATTTTATCTAGTTGTACAGCATGATTCCCTCTGTATTTTATTGACATTGGATTAATAGCTATGGCACAGACGACATTTCAGTTCTAACTTATTTACAGATATTTGTGCCTGAAAAATACTGACCTGAAAATGTTTGAACACAGCTTGTATGACAAGCACGTAGTTTAAAAGCATGAAAAATACAATACAGTACAGGGAACGCAACATCACAGTCACCTGAGATGTAAGATGTCTTGTATAGTTAATCCAATCACATGTCTTCTTGGGCTGCTACTCTTGATTGTCAACTTGATAGGGCTTAGAATGGATAAGAAGAAGAGACTGGCTCTAAGTGCATTACGCTTTTTGACTAGTTGTTTGCCAGAATGGAAGACAAACGAAAATGCTTGCTTTTTGTTTGTCCTACATGTCAATGGTTTGTGGACTTAATGTGTATTTCCACTTTCTCAGCCAATTTGGGATAGCGCCTTTTTTATATTTGTTACATGTTTCCATTCGCAAGCTAACAAAATATTTAAAAAATTGCAGTTTAAATGGCTTTAATTTTGGTTAAGGTTTTAAGGGTTACAATTTCTTATTGCTTCTCTTTCTTTAAAATGTTAGGAGAGGCTGTGAAGGGTGAGGGGTCTGAAGTGGCTTGTCCATTGTATGTTAATGAAGCTTATCAACACAATCCTCAAATTTCAGTCCTAAGTCTTTCCATTAGGACAGATGACTGTGAACAGGTTGAGAAAAACCTAGAATCAGCCATCTTGCTTGCTGTAACAAAACATCTAAAAGGTAAGACTTTTTTTAAACTTATTTTTTGGTATGCTGTTTGAATAGGAACCCATAACAAACGAATAGAGGAGTTTTCTCAATATGACTGCAAACTTTAAACTACACTTTAAGTAAGAGGTCCTTCTGCTACACCCTGATTTCTGGTGTCTTGGTAGAGTGTAAGGGACTTCTTTTTTAGGCAGGTAGGAGACCCAGCTGTGTTGTTTAATTGCATTATAGAAAAGTCAGGTCAGCAGGATGGATGTGCTGTGTGACAGTTGGTGTAAATGTCAGGACTGAATAAACAGAAATAGTATTCATTTTCCAAGTAAAATAGATCCCATACACAGTATATACTTTTTAACTGTGTATTTAGCTGTTTGCCTGGTGTTAAGCTTCAAATCTATTTTTTAAGCATGTAGTTTTAATCATGCTTTGCATAATGTGTTATTATGACATAAGAATTAATTTACTTTGCATATATTATGAACGTATTGTACTATCTTACCAGTGGCGTAACTAGTGACCTCAGGGCCCCATGCAAGAATCCCATGAAGGGCCCCCCCCCCCCCCCAAGAAGAAAAACATTAGATTTTTTTTTTTTTTAAACAAAATTTAGACAAGGAAAGAAAAAAAAGCACTGTCCTCTTTCATCTCCCCATTATCTCCCCCTTCATGTCCCCATCGTCCCGCTCCCGGACCCCATGTCACCTTCCTTGATACTTCCAGCTCCCTGTCTCCCCCTTCGTGTCCGCAGCAGCTCTATTCGGCACTCGGCGGCAGTTCTGTGTGATGAGGGGGCGGGGATTACTCCGCTCCCTCTCATTGGCTGCTGCCCGGCTGGATGATGCTTCACGCTGCGCCCGGAACAAGATGAGGGGAGCAGCGTGAAGCATGTAGGGCCCAGGACGGGAGGAAGAGGTCCCGGGACTGGTAATCAGTGGTCACCAGTGGCCCCTTCCTCCTGTCTTGGGCCCCCTCCAAGTGGCCGAACTCCAAGGCCCGGTCGCGGCTGCGACCTCTGCGACCCTGGTAGTTCCGCCACTGTATCTTACCAAGTTCCATTATCCAGTTGTCCACTATGTTGCAATCAAATTCAGGTAAATTAAATATCCTCTTATGACTTCTAATTTAAAGGGTAAAACTAGTAAAAAGGTAAAACTATCTTATAGATGCATTCACCGGCCAATCTAAACACACCCTACGCCAAATGCAATTCCTTAATGTATGGAGAACTCTGCATCCCAATGTGATAGATTTAATGTATAAATTAGCTGTTCACACTGCCTACTCAAGAGTAGATCTGGCATTTGCCTTAGGTCATTTCTGCCATGATTCATAATACCATGCCCTGATCACCGTGAATATGACCACTGGGAACTGCCCCCCAAAACCCCGATAATTGGTGATTAAATGAAACTTTCTTGAATGACACCATAGTCCTAGGCTCTTTGAAGCTGAACCTACAATCATTTTTTAAAGGTAATGATGACAAATCATTATCTTACCCTGTACTATGGAAAATACATAAAGCCTACATTCAAAGCAAACTAATAGCCTAAGGCACAACTTAAGGTCCAAAAAGACACTTTACTCAAGTGTATTATTAGACTGTACACACTACACAAGAAGAATCTTGCTAAAAGCCATCTGTCTGAATCTACAGACTTCACACTTTCCTTAAAACAATTACCTGACACAGACACAAAAATAGCAATACATGAAATAGACCCAAAATATTATGTGGCTGGAAATAAAACAAGAACATTGTTAGCCACAGCCTTGCAACACCAACAAGCTAGATCGTATCCTCTTTGCATCAAAAATATTCCAGAAATTATACAGTACTCCTCTAAAGATATAGCAAAATGCTAGGCCTGGTAAAACCTACACTTCATCTTATAACAAGTGAACATAAATACTTAATAAAAATAATAATAATAATAATTATAGTGGGCATACATTAAATAATAATAACTCTAGGCCACAGGAAAGAATATATCTTGGGAAGAGTTTCAGGAGGTGATTGGTGATGTAACTATGTAACTATGATCCAGAGCACACCTAATGAAAAGATCCCAGGCCCATACTGCTATACGGTCAGATATTATAATTTGTTTGAACAAATCTTATCCATCTTGATTCTTTAATTTAACAAAAAAAAAAAACACCCTTGGAATTTCTTTCCTTACAGAATCCAAATTAGCAAATATCAGTTATCCTGAAGGAAAGTAAAGATACTCTTCTTTGCCAAAGTTACTGACCAATCTTCCTGATCAATGTAAACATAAAAACATATGCTAAGATATCCTATGTGCTAAGATTCTGGTCTAAACCATTTCTACCCTCTTGGCCAAGCTACTCTCTAGACCAAGCTGGCTTTGTTTAAGATAGAGATGTTTGAGATAATCCACTACAATCATTTTTAATCATGCAGTATGCCCACATACAAAAAATACCTCTTCTATCTATTGGTGCTGATGACTTTGCAAAACATTGGCCTGGGCCCTAACATGCTGTCCAGGATCATGACCTTATATAAACAACCTAAAGTTAGAGTTGGAATTAATGAAGTAACTTTGTTTTCAATTTACTTCTGTAACAGAACCAGGTGGGGCTGTCTGTTGCCCCCTCTGCTCTTCATTATCTCCCTAAAGCTCTTCCTAGCCACAATGCACTACAATAATGATATTGCAGGCATACACATAAGATAAACTGACCATGAACTGGCTGAACGATGTCATACTATTTGTATTAAATCCCCAAATCACTCTATTGATACTCATACACAAATTCCATAGATTTGTCCACCTCTCAAATTTTAAAATCATCTCAGTCAAATCTGGACTTTTAAATATCAGGCTTTCCCCCCCAAAGTCTCCTAGTTACAAACATAATTTCCAATCTTCTGGTGAGAGGAAACGTTAAAATACTTAGGCATCCACCTAATCCATTACTCAAATCTTTTTAGACATACTTTCAAACCCTGTACCTGGTTTGACCCTATCAAAATTATAAAAAAAAGAATATACTATCTTGTATCTTGTTAATGTTTCAAATGGTGTCGATCTTGCTCCCTACAAGCTTCTTGAGATCCTTAAACTTCAAACTTATTGATTTTATCGGGTCACATAAAAAGCCCAGAATCCCATACTGAGTGCTAACTAGAACTAAAGCTAATGGAGGCCTGGGCTTTTCTAGATATTAGAAAATATTACAAAACACTGCTGCCCTCACAACTATCACTATACTTAGAATTTTGGATTTTGTATGAGCATGCCATAATAAGGTAGAAAAAATCCTCACCTCATACCACTACTAGGCAACCTCCAGGGCTAGATGACGGTGCTTTCCAACACTGGAATACAGAGGGCATACTATGCCCATATCACGTTACCAAAGGCAACATGGCACTTGCTCTTTTGGAAATAATAAACAGATGGGAGCACACGCTCCTAGACCTTTGGAAATTGTTTTAACTCTAACTTTGTCAAGAACCTTCCAAAACCATGACAAACCTTAGGGGTTTATTTATAAATAATTTGCAGAGCCATTCACCCTGCAAATGTCTGAAACATTCGTTCTGAGTGAATAACGAAATTCTTAGTATATAGTATACAGTATATAGGTTATATTGCAACATTATATTACATTTGTCCTGAAAAGAAAATATACTAAACCATTTGATTTTGCTTCCATTCGCCCAAAATTAATGTTCACAGAGATTTGCAGGGCGAATGGCTCTGGTAATTGTTCAGAAGCAAACCCCAGAGACTCCCTTAATCTGATAGAAAAAGTATTCTTACCACCTCAGGTCCAACTCTCAGCATTTTTCTGCTGTACAAACTACTCTTAGTAGTGGCACGCTTTACCCACCTTCCCCCCCAACCTACCTGGCCCTCTGGGAGCAAAAATTGTCCTTCACCCGCTCTGGTAACCAATTTTCCTTCCCTTAACACATACTTCTTCTATCAACACCAATATATCAGAGTGGTACAGAGACCCAGTGCGCCTAAACAGGTGAGACCCCTGGGTTTCTAAAATGTGTTGGGGATGTGAACTAGTACTTAGCTCCCTCTCCCATTTTTGGTGACCGTCCCACGTTATTGAATCTTATGAACCTTATAGAAAACCACTACTGTGTCCCTTCCACAAGACCCTTTGGTCCTCCTTTTTCATGACACAATGATGTCTGCTTCCACATATAAATAATAAATCACTGATACCACACAGATACCTGAATGAGGCAAAGAGCCTGATGCCCACATATTTGAAACCTTCTAAACCAACATCAGTTTTTGAATTAATATTATGAATTGATAAGATACATTTGATGTAAAAGATGACTACTCTTTAAAGAGTTAGAAAACCCTTAAAAAACTTTACATTTGTGATATTCTGGGGATTAACTGGGATTCAGGACACCAAAATGTCTGTCACAAAATATAATCTTCATTGTGACCTTAGCACGCTTGTCTTCAGCTAGATAAAATAAACAAACAGTGCTTCTTATGGCAACTCGATAAAGTCCTGAGCACAAAAGTTACTGGATTACATCACCAGCATAATGTCTATAGAGCAAAGAATAGTCCAAATATATCGCAGCAGCAGTAATCTCAACCAGCCATGCAGGAAATGAACTTCTTCCTGTGCATGCTAAACCCAGGGCAGCCTACGCACACCTTAGACTCCCTCCTCCTCTTCTTATTTTATTTTCACCTTCCCAGTTCATTAACCCTACATTGGCTCTGAAAGTGCTTGCTTCTAGAACAAGGGGATAGACACCTGCCATCCAGGGTATATGATTGGCATACACATATTTCAAAACTTACGGAGATGGCTACATTTTAAAAACTCTCACTCTTGTAAGTCTTTATTGGAAACAATCCCTGACCTGATTTTATAGTAGAACGTGCTAAATTATATATTGATCATTGTAGACGTGAGAAGACCTATGAATACAGGTCATAACTCAACAGGGGACCTCCTTTATTACACAGAGTTTCTCCCCCCTTCCCTCCTTTATGTCCCCAATGCCTTTGTGTTAAATGTACACCATTTGAAGGTTTGTTTTCCTATGCTTTTTTACAGGATGATTATTGCTACCCTCTTACCTCATCATTCTGATTACCAAACGCAAGCGTACCCAGATTTATACAAGACCTGTTAGAGCTTCACCTAATTGCACTCTGTAATGGTATATGCACTGTTACTGAAAGTTTTTATATTTCTTACATGGATAGATCTTTAATTATAAGGAAGTTATATCTGCCTGGTAGATTCCTAAAACTAACAACTGCAAAATTTGTTTTAATGGACTTGATAAAAGCAGAGTAACCAAATATGACTTTTCTGAACTAATACTATGACCTGACAATCCACAAGTCTGTCATGGGGTCCTGCCCGGGGCAAGAAGGAACCAATATAGGCTTTCCAACTCACCCGCTCCCACCTTTCTGTATATACATTTAAAAGGATTGTGTAGTGGTTTGCATATATTGTGTTTGTTTATTTATCATGGTCAGGGCTGAAATAAAACTAATA
The DNA here is from genome assembly GCF_000935625.1 of Nanorana parkeri. NCBI lineage: Eukaryota > Metazoa > Chordata > Amphibia > Anura > Dicroglossidae > Nanorana > Nanorana parkeri. The sequence continues at coordinate 751,455 of NW_017306477.1, read as the reverse complement.
CTTATTTTTATTTAATCAGGTAAATCTAAAAATATTGTGTGTGAACATTTTTCAGCGAGCAGATGGAATTCTGGGATTTGTTTCTGGCATATCCCTAGCTGCCTTACAGAAAAAAAAGCTTGTTGTTCACTGAGCTCAGTAGCCCAATCTCCAATTTACACACATAACTGAATGAGGCAGTGACTCATCTCCTTCCATCACTTCTTCCCGCTCTCTTTCTGCTCTGTTCAGATGGAAATGTAGAGACCTTTAATTATAGCTATAGTCTGAATTCAAACAGCTTCTGCTGCGCTCTGTCTTTTAAAAAAAAAATGCACTGTGAATAATGTTTCATGAAGTGTTTACTTCATGAAGATTTTCTTTTTTTTTTAAATGACCCCAAACCATTATAGTTTCCTTTTAACACTGCATTGGATCATACTCTTCTTGACTGAAGCTTGCATTGTATTTGTATAGCCTTCAGTTCATTAGAGATCAAAAATAGATCTGCAGGCAATTACTGATCGGGCTACTTGGGACAAAAAACTGTCCCCTAGTTTAGTTGTTCCAACCAAGATATTTTATATGTACTTGAAATACCAAGAACAACTTCAATGTGCCTATTTATGGTTTGCTATATCTGTTCAAATGAATGTGCATCTCAAATTAATGCAGCACAATATCCTAAAATGCCTGGTGCTACAAAAGGCTTTACAGACAGAGGAGTGGTTGTGTGTCGTAGTCTGGAAAATTGCAGCTAGCTTTGAGATGGAGGCAATCATTTCTTGGCTGGTATTTTCAATGGATATATAATATTGAAACACTTGAAATAAATGAAACCCAGATGCCACATGATGCCATGTTACTCAGTATAAAGTTATGGCAACACAACCCGTAGCTTAGAGGATACATGAAAAGGATTAGCTAAAGGGAATGTACAATATTTTCAATTTTCTTTTAATAAACATGTCAAAGACATCAGCTTGATTTAAAATAGTCTCCTCGATGTGTGATAACTTGTTTCTTTTATACTTATTCTAAATATATATACGGCTTCCTTTAGATTTTTCTAATACAATGATGATTAGTTAGCATCTATTTGGACTTCTGTGGTTTTAGTGTTGATTTAGTTTAGACAAATGATCTAATTAATGGCTATAGATTACTACACATTATACATTCCTCCTTGTGTATAAAACATAGGCTTTCACCTAGGACTTGAGTAAAATTTTATCCAAATCATTATTTGCTGTTTTGAGAAACTCTATATTCAATAATGATCTTTTGTATAGAATCATCATTGTAATTAAATCCATCCATTGTAATGTGCCAGGTGTGACTTGACATATTTATACCCAACACAATTAAAAGAAAATGAAAGAGAATCCCAGTTTGTGCTCAAATACTGGCAATTATTTGTATCAATTAGGGATGCACCAATACCAATACTAGTATCGATATTGGTGACGATACTGGGCATTTTCACAAGTATTTTTACTCATGAAAGTGCCCCGATACTTAAAGCCAATGCCGGCCCTTTACATTTTTTAATGACTTCAGCTTTCGTAAGGTTCCACTGCTTGCTGGGTTTCACCAGGGCTGCGTGCAGGTCTCACCATGGATGTGTAGTCTCACCAGGGCTGTGCGGTCTCACCAGGCCTTTGTGCGGGTCTCACCATGGCTGTGCAGTCTTACCAGGGCTGCGTACGGTCTCACCAGGCTGTATCCGGTCTCACTAGGGCTGTGCGATCTCTGGTGAGATCCTGGTGAGCCCTGGGAAAATCCACACACAGCCCTGGTGAGACAACACATAGCCCTGGTTAGACCCGCACTGAGCCCAGGTGAGACTGCACGCAGCTCTGGCGAGACCATGCACACAGCCCTGAGGAAACTGCACACAGCCCTGCCTAGACCGCACGCAGCCCTGGTCAGACCATTGATGTTAATGACTAAATGCACGTAAACCGCGTGCGAAAACGCAAAAAAAACACACAAAAAAATCTTATTGTAACAAAACGCTCAGATGTGAACAGGGGCATAGAAATGAATGGGATTATTTTTGGCCATCCTTTTAAGCGTTTTTTAAATGAGAAAAAGCGCTACAAAATGCTCAGTGTGAACCAGGCTTTAATCAGTTTTATTGTACAGCTCCACTTGCTTCTTTCTTGCCCAGTGGGAAGTAAATGATTGAATGGTTCATACATTGTTTTCCCAATATTAAAGCCACAGAAGCTGCCTCCAAAAACTTGCCAAAATGTAAGCCCATAGAGAATTAACTGCTGTGTTCATTTTGTATTTTTTGCCAAGATATACATACTACATACAGTAGGTATTCACCTACTTAATAATTATATCTGTACACATGGTACTGTGGCCTTAACACTTGCAATTCCTAATAACTGCTGTACTTCTGTTTACGTTGTCATGCACGACTGCGTATAATTACATTTTGAGTTAATAAGCTGGAGTTACAAAATGTTCCAGAACAAAGAATGCATGAATATATAAACAGCACAAAATACTTTTACCTTTTATATTTTTTAATAGACATAACTAAAGTGTAAGTTATGAGACTGAATAATGAATTTCCAAATCTTCAAAATATTAACATTTAGTGGTCTATTTACAAACAATTCACAGAGCCATTCACCCTGTGAATCTCTCTAACAGGGCTATTCACAAAAGGGTGAAGAGTTTGGAGAAGGCAGGTGAAGTCAACAATCTAGGCCAAAATAGCTGATTTGGAAAAATTCTCTAATTCAGCTCACATTTCAGTACAGCTGTGCTGTCCTAGATTGATCACTTCTCCTGCCTTCTCCAAACTCTTCACCCCTTTTGTGAACAACCCTGTAAATGTACATTCTGTGCGAATAGAGGCAAAACATTCTTAGTATATTTCCTTTTAAGGTTGAATGTAATGTAATACTGCTTTATGGCCACTAGATGGAGTTGAGGAGCATAGAAAAAAATACTTATTTCCTATACTCCTTAGCTCCATTCAGTGGCCATAAAGCGGCATTACATTACATTTGACCTCAAAAGAAAATATATTAAGAACACTGTTTTTTGGCTCTCTTTGCCAGAATGAACATTCACAGAGATTTGCAGGGCAAATGGCTCCGTGAACTGTTTATAAATATTTTTTTTTGTTAAAGATGTCACCAGCTCACCATATTGAAGTGACGAACACGTCTGTTTTATGTTAAAACAAATAACAACATTTCGGGTCCACAAAGGGTCCCCTTTATCAGGCATGAAATTATGTAATTTCAAGCCTGATAAAGAGGACCCTGTGTGGCCCCAAAACATTGTTATTTGTTTTGACATTATGCATCAATAAACATACGTGTTTTTCACTTCAATATGGTGAGCTGGTGAAATCTTTAACAAAAAAACTATTTATAAACAGTTCACAGTGCCATTTGCCCTGCAAATCTCTGTGAATGTTCATTCTGATAAAAGAGAGTCAAAAAACAGTGACATCTTTAACTAGTTTCAGTATTGGCAGCACCATCCACAGTCAATTCGACACCCACACTGACAGGGATACCCGGGAAGGAGTGGAGCAGGGATCTGGAATACTGTTTATGAATAGACCCCTTAAACACTCACATACTGTAGTAATATGTGTGTAACTAATGCCACATAAACCCATTTTTATATACTAATATATCCGATGTGCTATTATAATGTCATCATGCAGAGCCGGAGATGAAACACCTATTATGTTTTGGGATTCTTCATAGTTCAGTGATTTATAGAAGGATATCATTTGTGGATCCCATGGAGGCAATCTATTAGTCATTTTAAATACTGCAAGGACAGTATATCTGCAGAGCCATGGGAAATATATTTATGACAGCATTTGGTTTCTGTAGGCACCAACCGATAGTACAAAGCTAGTGTGCAATAGGGAATTGTTATGAATTTTGTCACGCAGCAAGGTAATATTAATCAGGAACAGTGAGACAGATTACAGGTGTAGGCAGGGGCGTCCCGAGGTCGGGTGTCACCTGGTATCTAGATCGGGTGACACCCCGCCGTGTTGTCATCACGCGTGACGTCACTTTGCGCATGCACGATGACGTAATCGCCATCTGATTGACGCCTGCCGGCAGCCATCTTTGTGATGGACGCCTGAAGAGAAAAGAGGGGACGTTCACCCGGCAGGATGAGTTATGCTGCCGGGTCCCCTCCTCTCTCCTGACGATGTCGTGCTCTCGGTCCATGACCGTGTGCCTGACTTTTTTGGAAGGGGTGACACCGAAATGACTGCAATGGTGACACCCGGGTGCGGGCCGCACCCCCCTTGTGACGCCACTGGGTGTAGGGGTGGCAAAATACATAGAAAAACTGCCGCATAGACTTTTTTTGCTGTCTGCGTCTCCGTTAGGGAGATTCACCTCCTAACAGGGACATTAGTGCTGGTGGCCCTGTTGACCACCAGGTATTTCCCTCTCTTTGGAGAGATTTTCTCACTTCTTGTTGTGGCCATTAGACATGAAGTGGAAATAAATTTTCCCAATGGGACACAGAAGGTGGCAAAAAAAAAAGCTGACAGGAGTTATAACCCTTCCAGTTTCTTTCACAAACGTTTTATTGTTTTCAGATAAACATTACAACAAAACAGGAAACAAGCTTATGTAGTTATGCTGGCGCAGCAGCCAGGAGTGTACATCAAAGCAGTCAGACGGTGTTATGGAGTTAATCTTAATTGAAGTAACATATCTAGGAAGGACCAACCTATTAGAGATGTTGGCGTTATGGGCCGTGGTCTGATGGAACAATCAACTGGGGCACTGAGCCCAGAAGTAAAGAACTATATGGAGGGGAATAGGGTGGGAAAGGTGGTAGGACGTTACAAGGGGAGGGGGGGGCGACAATATATTGAGCGGCTGTCATGTCTTGGGGATCAAGGAGAGGGGGAGAGAAGTATAGGGTAGGTGCAAACTCTCGTAGGTCAAGTGGGCACCCCACACCCCCCTTCACGGGGGTCAATCAAATCTGTAGCTGGGCTGGGCTAAGTTTTACGGACTATCATAGGCGATCCAAGCCCCCCAAATCTTCTTGAATTTGACATAGGAATCAGTCAAGATGGCCATGAGCTGTTCATTAATCATCGTGTGATGATACGATTTTTAACTTCCACATAGCTAAGCACAGGGGATTTCCAGGATCTAGCAATGGTTTGTTTGGTGCCTATGAATATGTGGGATATTAAGCACTGTTCATGTTTGCACATATATGGTGTGACTGTGCCAAGGCTAAACATCTATGGATCAGAATGTATGCTTTAATCAACACTATATTAAGATTTAACCTAAACAAAGACCCGTGGGAAGCGCTTTCACATAAGCCTACAATGGGTGTACGCAAACACCCTTCCTGTTTCTATCCCAAACTAAAAATGTTTCAGTTCTATTTAAGACCCCAGTTGTTTCAGGGCACAATATCTATTTTATCTTTTGCAAATAGTCAAGATCTTAGAAAACTAACAGACCAAGAACTACCTTTAAAGCAGGAGGCTCTATCCAAAACTAAATACAAACTTTTGGCTTGACTATAGAGGGGAAGGATTAGAACCCATGTTGAGTTGTACTGTTCTCTGGAGCTCCATTAGAGAGATTTGCCTTAGTTCCTGTCACAGTGACAGGAACTAAGGCAAATCTCTCTAATGGAGCTCCAGAGAACAGTGTCACCCATACCTCCTAACTCTCCCTCATTTGGAGCGACTGTCCTTTACTTGGAACCAAATCCTTCTGTTCATCTTTCGTCCTCAGCTGTCAGTCTTTTTGGTCGGATGTATAGATATCATTGAAAAGGTTCTATTTAACCTCTAAAATTGTTATTCTGCACTAAACTTTCATCTTATCTCCTAATTACCTTGTTTGCTATTTAGAAAAGCCAGTATAAAGGAAATGGTGAAAAAAAAAACATTTCTGGGTTTAGTTAATCATGTTTTGCCTATAAATTCTTAATGGTCCCTATAACTAGGGGTGTGGCAGGGGTGTGTCCATTGCCTAAATACATTGTCCTGGAAGGTGTCCCTCTTTCTCACGTCAGAAAGATGGGAAGTATGCATTTAGGAACACTCACTGTTCACCGTGGTCACCTATCACAGTGGTACCATGGCACTTTGCATGGTACACTATCTCCAGCTTAGAGAAATCTGTCCCTACCAAGAAAAAGGCTATTTGGTTGAGTTTGTCCCCCAAGCGAAAGCTTGCCAGTGCTCTGCTGCTATCTCAGCCTCTCCAGCATAGACATGTCTTGTAATAATGGTGTCGGGACTCGAGCCGCGGTCCGGTCCTGGCTGGGCCGTCTGATGCAGGGACACGGCACCCGGTGACGAGGCGGCCCGGCGGGGCACGCCCACCAGTGACGAGGCGGCCCGGCGGGGCACGCCCACCAGTGACGAGGCGGCCCGGCGGGGCACGCCCACCTATGACGAGGAGGCCCGGCAGGGCACGCCCACCTGTGACGCGACGGGCTGGTGGGACACGCCCCTGTGCGTCAGGACGCCGCCCAGTGATGTCACTAGGGCTATAAAAGGAGGCACAGCACTCCCAGTCATTGCTGAGTGCTCTTCAGCCTGTGTGCTTCAGGTCTGTTCTGTTCCCTGCTGTGTTCTGCATTATATTTGACCCCTGGCTTGTACCTGACTATTCTCTGGATCCTGCTCTTGCTCTTAGTATTTACCTGGCTTCTGACCCCGGCTTGTCCTTGACTATTCTCTGGATTCTGATTTGGCTATACTCCCCCTCTCTGGCTTCTGACCTTGGCTTGTCTCTGACCACTCGCTGGATCCTGCTGGCTACTAGTATTGCCTCCTTGGTTGTTAACCTAACTTGCCTTGTTTCCCACAGTGCTTGATTCCGCTCAGCGGCACCCAGGATTTCATACCGGCACCCGTGCTGCTCTTGCCTGTGCCCCCTGTTACACTTCAGGGTTCCACAGACGGAACCGCAAGGGAAGTCCTCCTTATCACTTCGGGCCCGCACCACGGTACGTGACAAATGGTGTGTAAAACTAAGGTTGGTCTGTAGACTAGGGTAAGATTGGGTTGGCACAAGACAGTTGCCCTAGGACAAAAGCAAATATAAATCCAGCCCTGGCTATGCCCATTCAGTAAAACTGCATTTCTAGTTTTGCACAAAGCGATTTTTAGCAGACCTTTAACCAGAGCTTCAATGTCCTGCTAATCATTTCCAAGTGGATTATAAGAATAAAGCTGAAGAGAAGCAGAGAGAGGACAACAGTGCAGTGTTTCCCATGCAATACAATCCCTCATGTCCCTTTTCATAATATCAGTACAGAGTGTGACCGATAAACTTGAAGAAAGCAATTTAGATTGCAGATAATGTAGAAAACACAGAGATATAAATGACTGTGATTTCCAGCCTGAGAAATAGCAGTGCTAGCAAATGGAGAAATGTTTTAACACTTACCTGGACCAATCAGCATATTGCAGAAACCCATTTCAAAGTCTACTTTTGGGCCAACTGTGGAAAGAATGTGACTCTTTACACAGTAAATATATCAGTACAAATATTGATTTGGTGAAACATTGGAACATCCATTATAAAGAAATTCCCTTATAACTTACCAAGCTTTATTCCATACATTTTTGTTTAGAATAGACTTGGGAAGGATTAAACTCACTAAGAGATTTTAAGGCCCAACCCTGGGCAATTTTTTTAATCCATGCTCGCAGGCAGCTAATAAAATAGAAAAGCAGCTTGGGCTGCAATGCTCACCTTCTATGCGGAGCTGTCCCTGTAGTACTTTTTTTTTTTACCACTACCTCAGTCAGTTAAATGATTCCCAGTGTGACCAGCCTAAAGACAAGGGGTGAAGGGATGAGCCCAAATTTGGGCTTTGAAGTAAACCTGTTGTAAGAGAAGTATGGGGCTCCATTGATGGACTGCTTCTAAAAATGCTAGATACCTGTTAGTGTTTGGCTTTACCATTTTAATTACAAGGCCCGTGGGAATCACTCTGGGTGAATGACTTAAGGGGCTATTGACAAGGGAGCCAAAGGATCCAGCCATAGCTTCGGCTGATCCTTCAGTTCTCTTCGGCCGCTGGAGCCCTTCGGTTCAGTCTTCAGCCGAAGTGACACCCGAAACGGGGCGAACAGTCTGCAGAAGGCCAGCCGTAGGCCCCGCCTGGGGGGAGCCAGGCGTGATCTCATGGCTGGCTCCGCCTAGTTGTAATGACACATCAGCGTCCCCAAATGACCTGTCATTAAACAATAACAACTCGGTGGAGCCAGCATTGATGTTACAGCCAGCTCCGCCCAGTTGTTATTCATTGGCCGGGACCTGCTAGAAGACTCTAGCATGTGCCGGCCAATAGGAAAAAGTTGAGTTTGTTTTTTTGGGGTTTTTTTAAAATTATTTTTTTAATCTTTATTTATTTATTTTTTAACTTTACTATTTATTTACATTTTCAAAATATTTTTTCAACCTTTTTAAAAAAAACTTTTCATTTATTTTCTATCTAACATCTGGATCAGCTGAGCTGAAGCTATGGCTGCTCACTCGCTGCCGTTCGACGCTATTCACATAGGGGTCTAACGACAGTGAGTGAATAGCCGAATGCCGCCGAGCAGCATTTGGCTCAGCTATTCTGCTCGGTACCTCTGTTTTATGGCTGACCTGGAAAAAACATGAAAAGGCTATTCACTCACTGTCGTTAGACCCCTATGTGAATAGCGTCGAACGGCAGCGAGTGAGCAGCCATAGCTTCAGCTCAGCTGATCCAGATGTTGGATCGGCTGAGTCGAAGTCCTTCTGCACTTCAACTCAGCCGAACATGCAGAGCATGTTCGACTGACCGAAGTGCAGCCGCTGTACGGCTGAAATCAGCCGTAATGAGCCAGAGTGAATAGCCGAACGTTGTTCGGCTCATTTCACTTCGGCTGGGTTATTCACTCGGCTGCCTTTGGCAGCTTTGTGAATAACCCCCTTAGAATGACTTAAAACCAAAGACTGAGTATGACAGCCAACTAGCATTCTCTAAAAGAACACAATTTCGGCAAGACAGGTTCACATTACTGTCTGTGTCCCCCATAAGGAAGATTCCCTTTGATTTCTGTTTTGTCCGACACCCATCATCTGGACAGGAAGTGAGGATAATCTCCCACAAGCAACAATAAAAATCTGACAGAGGTTTTAAACTTTCCTCACTTAAAAAATTGTTTGTGCCCCGTTGTGAAGACTCTCCTTACTTGCAGCTGTCTAATGCGCATTAAATAGGAAGGAAGTTAGACAAAATATTTATGTCCTTGCTGAGCAAAACGATCAAACTGATTGATGGTTTTCTGTTTTTGTGGGGAAAAAAATGTCCTACTTAAATTAAAGTGAACCTGTCTAGTGAGTGGCTGACCTGGAAAAAACATGAAAAGGCTGACAGCTGGACCTGCATGCTTCTTCCAGGTCAGCCTATATGAATGGTATGTTTGCCTTCACATGTGTTAAATCTGAGATTGTGACTTCCATGAGTACAACTTGATCTACGTCCTCCTCCTCTTTACCTCCTCCAGCAATTCTTTCTTGCCAATAGTCCTGTAAGGGGATAGAAGCCCTTCAGGTTGGGATCCCGCCTTGGGTTGCTTGGCAACATCCTTCTGTCATTCACTGATTTTGGTGGAAAGGTATTAAAGTACAGATGGGTAGGGCCATAGGCAGTGATGGGTAGCAGATCTGTAGAAGAAGGCCTTCTCATGTTGAGCAAGCTAAAATAAACTATGTTAGTTTTCTCAGTATTATGTGGACTGCTCCCTTACGGGAAGGGAAGGATTGAAATATCACTGAGCAGCATGCTCTGTCTATATGTTCAAGTGTGGCCAAGGGCCTCTCCAGGAGTACTGAATTTTTGCAACCTGTAAAAGAGTTCTGAAGTCCCAGAATACACTCTCATGTTATAACATCAGCATCGTAATATGAATACACAGTAGAGTTATTTTTCCTAATGCAATCAAAGCTTACTTGAAAAAATCCCTTTTATGTAGTGAGTTCTGCCTTCTGTCTGCATAAACAACACGTGTAAATCACTTTAGGTCTTCTTCGCCTAGTAATTAGCTTTGCATTAACTTAAAATAAAATAAAATGCTCAAGCCTGAAACACTTGCAAAAACAACTGTACAAGCACTCCAAAAAAAATGCCCAATACCCAATGCTCAGCTCAAGTGTGAATGGAACCTTAGGGTTTGTGCTATCTTTCCTAGGTACTGGCCTAGCAAACACTGATGAAGAGGGTACGCCCCAGAAACGTGTCAGTTTTGTCATTGTAACCGACAGGAGAGGTCCATGTTATACATCTACCTCCAGTATATTGGCTATTCACTCTGACATGTGATGTTTGGATGCAGGATACCAGTACATACATGCATATATGATCAACTCCGTTTGCTAGTTGTTTTAATAATTTTATTATTTATTAAATACATTTGATATACTTCATGAGGAGAAGTCGCTGTCCTACTGGCCTACTAGTATTATATGGCAAATAAAGTCATTGGAAGACGACAAAAAGAATTAGAATGGCCCAATAGTCCCATGGCAGGAGGGGAAAACCATCAAAATGCATTCTTACAAGTCCCATACAACCTTATGCACAGGGGACCATTGCTCCAAATGACGAACTAAAGCCTAATAGATGTCAGCAAAATGTACTACTTTGCATTATGTCAATCTATTCTTCTTTGCGTGACTTCTGTTTTTCTTGTTCAGCATTTTTTATTATTGTTATTATTAATTTTCTCAGACAAAATGCTCACAAAAAAAGCAGTAGCATAAATCATCCAATGTTCTGGTGTTACACATTCAATAACCACAGCTGTATATTTCACTGGATTGGCCTATTACAAACCCAAAAAGACATTTCTTTTTTTTGAGTTGGCTTGAGGGTTTGCGCTCACCTCTATGTGTGTGTGTGCGTGTATGTGTGTCTATATCACATATGCCTGTTGTATAACTGTGTGGATGTATTTAGAGCACTGTCTGTCTGTGTAGTTGAATATTTATAGCTGTGTGGGTGTCTGTCCTTCTGCTGTAATTGTGCTATAGTGTTTATGTGTGACTGGATAAAAGGATTTCTGTTAGGTGATTGTGTGCAGTATTGTGCATTCGAGGACCGTTGATAAAACATACAAAATATGTATTTTATAGGCTGTAAAGAGCCATTACATGAGAGCATACAAGATTGGCACCGCTCCTCCACAGCACCAGCAAGGGAAAAACAGCCTGGTGCTCGCTGACAGGACCATGTCCTCCCTCCAGCCAAAATGCATAATAAAAGAAGAAATCCGGCCACATTCCTTTCCACGCAATCAGTTTATTGAGAGTTTATCAGTAGCACTGAGTCATGGCTAAGGTCCGCCCCCCCCCCCTTGACGTGTTTCACCCTGGTTGGCCGGCTTCACGGCCAAAATGCAAGTTCACATTATAACATCAGGCACCCCACCCACCATGCCAAAACATCAGATCATACCTGTGAAAAAACGTTAGAGAGCATACTTACCTTACACCCAACCCTTATCCCCAGTGCAAGGGGACCCTGGGAATTCCAAATCACAAGCTTCTGCATTCTGTAGTTCAGGAATGTGATTTTAGATCCTTTTTAGACAAATGTCGGTGCATGTGACACATTCATGTACCTGTCAGGAACATTTACATTTATTTTTCCCATGGAGGCATGGTGGGGGGGACAGCACTGAAGCTGAAGTGTCCTTACATGGCACTCTGGCCTTGGTGCGCGCTCAGCGGCGAGCTGCACATTGTCTTTGGTTGTTATGGTTTGTGCAGCCAACAGCAACTAATGATGCTGTGAGACTGACGTCATCATAGCAACCAATAATGCTGAGCAGACAAAAAGGTCTAAGCAACTAATGATGCTGTGCGGCTGATGGCATCCTAGCAACCAAAGACTCTGTGCGGCCAACAGTGTCCGAGCAACCATTGATGCTGTGCTGCCAACGGCATCCTAACCAGGGGGATTTGGGGGGGAGTGGGAGGCGCATGGCCCTAGTACTCCAGTATTCTTAACTCCGTTGTGGCAGTGTTTGTTAATGAATTTGTCACAGCCATAGCGACATATTAATACAGTGTTGCAAATAAGAACTTGAGCAATTTGTTGCACGTGTGGGAATAAACTATGGAACAGTTGCATGCATTTTATTAATTCAGTGCAAGAGTTTTATATAAAGCCATAAAGGTAGAATTGTGTCATAAAACCTTTATTGAATTGCCCTCATAGTTCTTTAGCAAACAAATGCCTAGATAGGGTTAACATCTACTTTATGGACGGTTTACACACAGGACCATTATGTTCATTGCTTACTTAAAGAATAAATCATATCTGCCCCCACAAAGTCTTATACTAACCTGTCCATATTCCCGTCATGGAAGATAGTTTGGGAGGAACTGTCAATGGAATGGATCCATAATGTCACCGTTCTGCTGCCTGTCCTGACCTTTGGCTTGTCTTCTGGTGATCCTGGTCTGCAGCCTGTCCTGACCTCCAGCCTTCTCTCCTTACTGCTGTCTAGGCTGCTACTATACTTCTTCTGCTTATAACCAGGCAAAGTCACATTCATTCTTATGGAGAGTCCAATTATCATGCGTCCCAAGGATAGACAACCTCCCAATAGGAATGAATATGATTTTTCCACATGTGTGTAGAAGTTTGGGTCTAACCAGAAAAGTTTGCTGTGCTGTTTCCTTTGGGTGGCACAGCCTGGATATGCCAGAAGCATGGATAGGTGAGAAGTCCTTGGGGGAAGATTAATTTAAAGAATAACTATAAAAAACTACAGTTATCCTAATGTCTAAAAAGATTGTGCTTTGTGCGGCTCTAAAAACAATATAGCAACATATTTTATATGTCTTATGGAATAAGCCAGTGGCCTTGAATTGGCTGCTTTCTTTTCATTTTCTCTTTTAAACTATGGCTTAACTGAGGTGTTGTTGCCAGCAAGATATTTATAGAATATCAATGTGTTATGATAGGGAAGCCTGAGGGCGACTATAAAGGTTGTTCTAAGTGTAATAAGTGGTTGTCCATTTAAGAGTGTGGCAAAAGGTCACTAGCAGAGAAATTATAGACATGAGGAAAAGAGAAGGACACCGCCTGAGAGAAAGTGGTCAAAAGAAGTCATGAGCAAGCAACTAATAAGGCAACATAAATAACATGATGGCTGAGAACGTTCAGTAAGAGAATAGCAGCTGTAGCCCAGAATGCTGGTTTTCTGCTATAGATAATTAGGTAGAAGTGCCCCTGTAAATAGCAAAGTTCATATAATAGACATGGAGTGCTGGAGGAAAGGATTATATAGAGGTTTTTCTGGCTCAGGTCATCGAAAGTGCATATCAAGTTCTCTTTCTTTTAAGAGTAGTTTTAAAGCCCAACTCAAGCTGATATGTTTTATTGTGTTTTGGATAGAGCAGAGAAGGGCTAGAGCCTGGGTCAGATACTTTCTTTTTTATGGATTGGAAGGTGGTGAAAGTTCATTTGGATAATTCTAAAAAAATCTTTCGTTCCGAGTAGAGTAACTGCATCAAAGGAATCTTCTTTGGCTGTTCAACTTTTGGGAGGAACTCTCAATGGAATGGATCCATGATGCCACAGTACAGCTTCAGAGCTGCAGCTGAACTGTCAATTTTAGTTCTATAATCATGTGTGGACTTCTTAACCCTGGTTTCACAGTCATGCAGGGCTATGCTGTTGCTTGTAGCCCTGCAGGCATGTGCTCTGCTCCTACCCTGCCTCTGCACAGTTCTGGCAGCTGTGTTGCCCAATCTCACCTGCTGATTCTTATGTAGCTTCTCAGCCAATCAGTGCTGTCAACTTGTGGTCAATCCAGTGCTTCCTCCTTATTGCTCACCCTATCATGCAGATCACAGCTTGTTGACTGAGTAATGCTCTTCCTGAGCCCGTTTTCTCTGTCATTTTTTTTGTACTGAAACTGAGCTTGTTTCCTGGTAATCCTCGTCCGCCACCTGTCCTGACAATTGTTTTGTCTCCTGATATCTGTGTCTGCTGCCTGTTCTGACCTTTGGCTTGTCATCTGGTGTTTTCACAGAAATGTGCACCAACCCCCCCCCCCCCTTGTGTTTCCATGCACTAAAATTAACTTAAGCGTATTTTTTACTGATTTTTTAGATTGTTAGAATGTAAGCCCTCAGGGGCAGGGCCCTCCTTACCATCTTGTCTTGAATTGTGTTGCAATTGTAATGTCTTCCTTATATTGTAAAGCGCTGCGCAAACTGTTGGCGCTATATAAATCCTGTATAATAATAATAATACTGAAAATTGGGTTTGATAAACAGGTGCGCTAATATCATGCAACATAAATAATTGCAACTACTGCCAAATTATTTCTATAGGGTTTCTGCTTCCAGGAAATACAGGTGAAACTCGAATAATTAGAATATCGTGCAAAGTTAATTTATTTCACTAATGCAACTTAAAAGGTGAAACTAATATATGAGATAGACTCATTACATGCAAAGCAAGATAATTCAAGCCGTGATTTGTCATAATTGTGATGATTATGGCTTACAGCTCATGAAAACTCCAAGAACCCCAAATCCACAACCTCAAAAAAGTAGATTATTACATGCAATCAATAAAACAAGGATTGTACATAGAACAATATCGGACCTCTGAAAAGTACAAGCATGCATATGTAGTCAGTACTTGGTTTGGGCCCCTTTTGCAGCACTTACTGCAATTACTTTTGCACGATATTCTAATTATTCGAGTTTCACCTGTATATAATTGGGAGGGGGGTTGTAAGTAATCTTCAGACCTAAAATGTGCATTTTAACATGTGTGCAAAAAACATGTCTGAAAGGAAAAGGGTTAAAGTACAGTACATCACCAGGATTATATTAACTCCACTCCCAATTTACCTCTCATCCCCACCCCAACTGATGAAGTAAAAAAAAAAAATCTAAATGTCCTTTTAAAGCATGACAGCCTGAGTGATATGATCACTTTCTATTGGCTGTCCAGCGGTGAGGGCTTCTCAGGATCCAGAAGAAGAGTGACATCATTGCAATGGGATGAGACTAGCTGGCGAAGGGCCATCTGCTGTGCTGGATTAATGGTCCTCTGTACCTGGAAACGGTGCCAGCAAGGTAAATTATGCAAGTATAACTTGTTTCATGAGGTAAGGAAAAATAAGAACCCTGCAGGATCCATTAGAGGGGGTGCAAGGGAGAGATGGGGTGGGGGTCATAGTTTGCCAGAAGTCAGGCATTAAAGAAAACCTGTCTGTCTATCAGTTTTCTTACATTTCCTGATCATAGAAAGCCAGCACGATATGGCTGTACGCTGTGGCAGATTTCAGATATGTTTTCTTTTGTACAAAGAATCTGCTCCACCACTGTGATAAACTGCAGTACAATTCTAATAACTCACAGTAACCAGCTGTGTGGCTATGTGATTGGTGGAGGTACGAGGGGGAAGGATTGGACGTGTTTTTAACTGCTGCCATGGACTACATTTGTTTAGATGAGGAATCCTGCTGGGACATTCGACTGAACGTCCAATCCTTCCCCCCTCGTACCTCCACTAATCACATAGCCACACAGCTGGTTACTCCGCCCAGCTGTCAGATTTAAAAGTCTCCTTTCCAGCCATCCCTTTTGCACATTTACCCAGGCTTGAAAAAGAGGCAGAGCCTCGAAACGCGTAGCTGTCTGGTAGACCTTCAGTGCTCTCTCCCCATTCTACACCTCTTCAGAGTTGCTCCGTCCCTTGCTGAACATTTTTTCCACTGGAAGTGTTTGTCGGCACGAACGCTTCCTGCTTAGCCGCCACGGCTCAGCCTGGCCAGCTGAGCTTGTGTTATTTGTATCTTCTTTGTGTCACAATTAGTTTGTTACATCTAGGATAGTATCCTATGAGGATCGGAATTCTGTCATACACATACCCTGTGGATCATCACACACTTCTTCAAACGCAACCTTGTTTCAGCCATGAACCCATATGGATAATGGATATTTATTTCTCCATCTATGTCACACATATCCCTTATCCTTCACCATAGGAACACCACTGTCTCCATCCAATAGTGAGTCCCTGCATTTTTTTTTATATTTAGTAGTCCATCACTGGAGCCTTTTTTTTTATCCGATTAACCGATTAATCGAACCTAATAATCGGCCAACTAATCGATTATGAACATAATCGTTAGCTGCAGCCCTATATGTTTCCATATAATTTTTATTCATCTTAATAATTTTTATACATCTTTTTACTTATACATTGTTTTACAGCTGCTATACCACCACAAGTAGCTTTCAAGGTAGTAGCGCTCCTTGTTTTGTAATTTTTGTCTAATATAGGAATTTTATAGGAGGGAGTGCTGCCGGCTCCAAGGATTGGATGAGTATAACTTTTTTTTTTTTTACCCTGGGCAAAAACAAGCAGTTAATCCTTGCAGTGTGAGGGTAGCCCCACGGCAAGTGTTAATAACATTTCTGCCTGGCATTCTTTAAAGACTTGCTATGGCAGCATTAATGTTAGAATTACAGACATAAACCTGGAGATGACAAGTCATCAGTTCCTCTGTTTCCTTCGTCTCTTCATTCCATACAGTAAATGTTTATATTGACACAAACCAATAATCTTCCACTATATCTGTTCCCGAATCTTTATACTCCCACATTAAAGTCTATTGTCGTTTTCAACATTTAAATGCTGCCAGTAATGTTTATCTGAAATGCATTGTATAAGACTTGCTATGCTCTTTCATTCTTTGTGTTATATTTGTTTTAAACACTAATTACTTTAGTAATATTCTAAGAAGAAGAAGAATTTGATTTAATTTTTTAATAAAATGTATGTAAACACTAGAAATCAGCGTCTCTTGTTTGGTCCTTTTTTGGTCTTTTAAATATACAATTGAAAGTTTTTTGTTATATCTGTTCTATAAAGAAGAACTAATTATTAACCATTGCATTGAGGCTACCCAGCACTGCACGGGTTAATAATAATTTTCCCTGGAGTTCTGCTTTAAGTTCAAAAAAGCCTGCCAGAAATCCAGTAAGCTTCTAACCTCCTGTGCTCTCTGTCTGTGCTGTGATTGTCAGCCCCATCACATATCAGTACTGCCCAGTTTGATTTTGTGGACTATACAACACCTCCCCGTATGTTATATAGATGAGGAGAAGATGTGCTCTTTAGTTCTAACACTTTCCATGTCCTAGCACTGTTCCTCCATAGATGCATTGCAGTGAGTGAATGTTGCCAGCCTAGGACAGGAAGCGCGTCACTGGCAAGGCAGACAAGATTGGAAGCCCAATGTTAGCCTATGGGCAGCCAGATCTAAACGAACATGCGTCTATTTACATCTATTACCCCCGGCTCTGGCCAAGTCAGGAAAAACAAACAGATCAGAGTTCCGTTTCGCCAGACCTGATCATACCAGTTCGGAGGTAATCTGATGTAAATGGGCACATGTCCATTTACATCCGATTCCTGATAGACCAACATGGGTCTGGTCATTTCAGTTCTTCCCTCCATCTCAAGATGGAGTTAAAAATAGGACAGACACAGATGTCACAATGGTGACATCAATTGCAATCAGCAGGGGATCGATGTATGGATCCCCTCCTGATCAGGCCATGTAAAAGGTGCCTAAGGACACATGGGCGTGGCGTGAAGTCGTCGATGGCGGACTGCTTCTGAGACGGCTCCGCAGCTCACCCAGGCAAACCCTGATATAACCCGATACAGAACGCAGCCAGATAACTGAAAATACTGTACCGTAATCCGCTATACATACCGACACGGAATATGGCTTCTTCAAATTCTCGGAACAGCCAAAAATCACAGAAAACCAAAGGGAAACCCATCGCTGAGGCACTTGCGAGGGCCTCGGCTAAAATGGCGCCCGCACCTCGGTCACAAGATATTGCTTCGGCATCTAGCAGTGACATGGAGGGAGAAAACTCTGACGGGGAAAGAACACAGAACCGGTCCAACTCAGCGCTACTACAGCGGTTCGACTCCATACTCCAAAAAGCACTTCAAAACACTTCGAAACAGATTACGGACCGTCTCCTCAAAGAGATTCGTGAAATAGGCCACCGCACCGCGGCCTTGGAAGACAGATGTGACGAGTTTACCTCAGGGATCAAATCCATCACTGACGATATGGAGGCCCTGCGCACTGAGAACACCCAGCTCCTCACCAAACTTGAAGACATGGAGAACAGATCTCCTCGGTCGAACCTACGTATTCGGGGAATCCCGAAACATGTATTGGACCTCTTTTCTACAACCACGGCCCTCTTTCAGGAACTGGCCCCTGACATCCCCATCGAGCGGTTAGAAATAGAGAGAGTTCACAGAACGCTCACCCGCAGACGAGATGACGGCCCTCCGCAGGATGTACTTGTGAAGCTTCATTTCTATCGTTCTAAAGAGGCCCTACTGACGGCAGCCAGAACCAGGGCCTCCCAAACGCCACTAACCTTTCAAGGATATGAATACCAGATCTTCACAGATCTGGCTCCCTCCACCATCACCAAACGTAGAAGCCTTCGTCCTTACCTCGATATTCTAACCAAACATATTACTTACAAATGGGGCTTCCCATTCCGCCTTCTCTTCTCTTATGGCGGTAGGCATCATGTCTGCACCACCCCGGAAGACACCCAGACAAAGCTGACATCACTGGGCCTAACAGATGCAAACCACTCCGTCCCAATGAATGCCGAACCCTCCCCATCATCCTCCAAAAGATCCAGGAGTGACTCCGATCCAAACCACTCGGGTGATTCCCGAGGACACGCTCACAAAATGGGTCCCAAGTCTGAAACCCCACGTTGACTTATCCCTCTAGATCTTCGGATTCTCCACGGTTCTACCTGGTTCTTGTCTTCACCATCCAGACTGCTAAATTTTACTACGAACGATGCCGTGATGACAGCAACAAGGGTGGACGACCCACATCTGAACAACCCACATATTCACTGCAGTGATTCTGGTCAAAATATTACCTGCAACGACATTTAAAGCGCCTGACACAGAATCGCTTTATTCCAGACTTGGACACCATCTCCACAGGACCCGAACACTGCAGAAATATGTCGCACACTCAGGCCAATATATCCTTTAAGCCTACAAGTTGTTTATTGCATAGAATATAACATGTTAATTAGGAGTTTCTACTACATGATGGGCCTTGAGAATCAGCCCAGGAGTAAAGACTCCCATACGGTCGTTTTAATATCTAACTGGCATACTAATTCTCACCTGCTGGAGGTTATCTGTAAATTAAATTACCATTCAGACTTTCTCCAAGTCCACACTCCAAATGTGAGAACAACCTACTTCTTAGGCCTTTGGGTCTACTTCTAACGCCCTCAGATGCGGAAATTCAACAGTGGAAGAAAGCCCTGGAGAAAGTCTGACTCGGTTTCGGTTATTAACTTTAACGTTATAATTATGCTTCTGTTATTTACAGTCATTTAACTACGGTTTGCTGGGGGAGCAGTTCACAGCTCACCCCACTCCTTGGACAGTTTGGGTCACCTTAGACCCCCTTGCCCAAGGATTATGGCAAGAGGAGGTTGCCATCCTCCTCTTGCCGAGGTTCTCGATAGATTTCTCATGGGTTTTTTTGGGTTTTTTTTGTCTTCCTTCCTCCCTCCTCTCTCCCCCCCTCCTCTCCTTCCTGACCTCTGTGTGGAGACGACCGTACCCTTGGTCTACACCTCTGACTGAACAACGGGGTAAGTGTTTATCTAGCCACTATTCCTATTATAACCATGGCTATTAACCTCTTGAGCCTTAATGTACAGGGACTGAATTCACCCAATAAGAGAACACGTGCCTTTGGATTCTTTGGATCCTCCCATTATATTTACATAACCCCACGTTTGCCCCAGCTCTAGACAACCCTAAAGCCTTTTCTGCCTGGTCCGCACAAAAAGTGACTTATCTCTGGAAATTATATTCTGTCAGGGGGATAATTACCTTCCCAGAGCTTCAAGAAACATACCACCTCCCGGTTAAAGAGGTCTTTCGATACCTACAAATCAAGAACTATATGCTTAACATTGCCCCTAGGGACAGGAGCTACACATCCTTTACATGGTTCGAAAGGGTCTGTCGGGATGATCCACATAGACCGGGTCTTATCTCACTTATATACTCAACCCTCCTTACCCCACCCGAAGCACCCCCGCCCTCATACGCCTCCAAATGGCACCAAGACTTGAATAGAACCATTGAGGAAGACAGATGGAATAAAATTTGGGAAAACACTAGATCTAGTGGGAAATGTGCGAGCATGTTGGAAATCAATTATAAAGTCCTCTTGCGGTGGTACCTGGTACCCAGCAGAGTAGCTCTATATAAGCCAGATTGCTCCCCAAAATGCTTCTGAGGTTGTCGGGAACGAGGCACCTTTATCCACATATGGTGGCACTGCCCCATAGTATCTGTATTCTGGAATGAGATATTTAACCTCCTTTCCACAATTTTGTCGATACCAATAGCAAAACACCCGCAACTCGCCATACTGAATTACAATACTTCCAAACTTTCCCGCACCGCATTCAAACTAGCCCTCTTTATTACCGCCTCTGCCAAAAGAGAAATAGCTAGGAATTGGCAGACTCCATCCCTCAGTGTCCCCTCTGTAATAACCCATATCCACTGGATTTTATCACACGAAAAACGCACAGCACAACTTACCCCCTCCATAGCTAAATTTGAAGCAATCTGGCAGCCTTGGATGGATTATTATTTTGCATCTGATACCCAACGCAGGTTGTTAACTTTATAACCGTTAATAACCCTGTTAATATCGATTGCTCAATCCACTTAATCCTTCTCCACACACAGTTCCCTCTATCACTCCCTCCCCACAATTTACCCTTTGTGTCTCCCCCTACGTCTGTTCGCGTTCATGTGGTTTGTCCTACAGGTCTCTCCTCCTGGATCTGCCTTGCCTCTGAGAAGGGACCATCAAGTAAATCTGACCTTTATTTGTTAAAAATACAGTCCCTACTCCATTAGAAACCTTCTGGACCTTTTTCAATACCCTGAGGCATAAACCTGCAAATAATTACTCTCTTGAACCACATTGGAAATTAATTATACACTGGATAGAGTTTACCCCAGACTGTCTCACTAAATTCGTCATTCGGCGATTGTAAACTTTTTAACATGTAATGCTGAGATTATGCTTTGACTGCTCCAGTAACTTTGTGAATGCAATACATATCCATATTGTTATTGTTCAACATATATGAGCCGCTGAGGCCATTTGTTTTATGTCTATCTTTATTGAAATTCTAATAAAAACTTATTTGTTAAAAAAAAAAAGGTGCCTAAGGAAGCTGCCATGCCTAAGGTCTGCTAACGTGCAATATATTTAATTTTTTGTTCTTGGGTTTAGGGTTGGTTCACACCATAAACAGTGCGTTCCAGAGCGGTCAGCTGCAGGGACGCACTGTATCACATCCCGGCTGGCTTCTTGCCTGCAGTGTGATCGCCCCAATCTAGAACGCATGGCACATCAGTGCCTGCCTTCTGGTCCAATGCGATCTGCAAAAATAGTGCTTGCAGTTTTTTTGCAGATCGCACTGGATTGTAACGCAGGCACTGATGTGCAGAGGACGTGGCTGCGTTACCATTGACTTCACGCCCCCTCCCGCCCCTGAACGCAAGAAGGAAGGCATCTGTTGCTATTTCATGATGTAATGGAGACGCAGCTGGAAAACACCATTTTCAAACTATGATGGAAAAGTCTATAAACTAACTATGACAGAAAATACCATACACAGACTATGATGAAAAACATTATCCACAAGAGATGATGGAAAACTCTTATCTACTGACTATGACAGGACATACTACCCACAAATTATGAAGGAAAACAGTATGCCCAGGCTTTGATGGAAAACAACTAGACCGAATACACTTTGCAGACATTTTGTCTTCCTTCCATGGCCTGCAATTTCATTTTCACCAAAATTAGCAAAATGTTGTTGAAATTCTATGATTTTTGCCAAAATTGTGGGAATTGAAAAATTCTAATTTCATTCATCCCCTTGTGTCAGCTTCACAAAAGAGCTTCCTGCTATGCCCATATCCACCAACCAAATTATTGGTAATAATGGTATAGATCACTGTCTGGCATGGGACTTCTAGTCCTATACATCCAGCAATACAGCAGCCATTGCCGTTGAAACAGATGACATGTTGACCCCATAGGCGTGCATACAGGGTGTGCCTGAGCACACCCTAATCAACCCGAGCGCAACACCAAAACTGCAACAGCGGACGCTGTGCTTTTAGCGTGAAGAAAAGGTGGCAACCCTACAGAGGGCAGCAGCACTTGCCACTTACATTCCTCACATAACAACCGCAGTTCTTGGTGCCTGGAAAACTGCGAGGGAGTGTGGCTGTGGCCTCCCATCCAATCAGAAAACCGAGTAGGTGGACCACCTGCCAGGCTCTCTGCTTCATTACTGCACCCCTGCTAGAAACACCTAGAGTCTGATAGACCCCTAATGTCACCTTAAAGGGAAGCTGCCACCATTACTGTGCTATCACATAATAATGGCTATTATATTGTATTTTGGGCACTAAAATTAACTTAAGCATAATTTTTTATGAAATTTGGGGTTTGATAAAGAGTTGCGCTAATATCATGCAATGTAAAAATTTGCAGCTGCTGCCATTTTATCCACTTCCAGCGGGTTCACGTAAATGTACATCCTCCGCTGCAAGTGGTTATACCAAGAACACGGCTGTTGCTGGCGTGGAGGGTCTCCCCTGATAGATCGGAGGGGAGATCAGTGACTGTGAAAATTAAAGTAACATACAAAAAAATAAAAAGTGCAAAAAAATATGTTTTTTAAAAGCCCCCCATGTGCACGCACATACAACCCAAACACGCGTGGGACGCGCCTATGTGCAAAAACAAAAATTGCGCCACACATGTTACATATCATTGCAAGCGTCAGAGTGAGAACAATAATTCCAGGCCCATCAATCACTGTTAGCACTAAACTGATGAACTGTAAAAGTGTTTAAAGCGTTGCTTATGGGAAATTTTGGTTATTGTAGTTTTTTGCAGTTTCACGGACGCACGCAATTTTAAGGCTTAACATGTTTGGTATCTATTTATCTAGCGTGACCTCATCCTTTATATTATACCAAAAAATGGGGCATCATATTCTGTTAAAAAATTAAATTTTAGTGTATTTTATCCTAAAAATACTTATGAAATTGCAACTAACATTTTTTTATTCTACAGGGCCTCTGCTTTCAGAAAATATATTATTGGTTGGGGGTCTGAAGCGGTTTTCTAGCCAAAAAATCTGATTTTATCATGTGTGTGCAAATGTAGGAAATTGCTCTGGGCAGCAAGTGGTTATTCTACAAGGTCTGTACTTTCAGCAAATATATAATTCTGGGGCAAAGTATTTTCAGGCCGAAAATGTGGATTCTAACATGTGCAAAAAAAGCACACAAAAAAACCAACGCCTTGGCAGCAAAATGGTTAAAGGAAATAAATATAGAGCTAAGATGGACAATCAGAATCACTCCAGGGATGAATGAGAGACAATTCTTTGGATGCTTGTGACAAATATATGAAATATTGTATGTATGAAACGCGTTATAGAAAACACTGTTTTCCCAAAACAAGCAAATCTATGTTCAGATGACAAGTCATATTGAGGATGTATGAGATAATTATTCCTTAGGTTCTTTACAGTGACAGACTGTGATAAATGTATAAACTGCTTTATAGAAAATGCTGTGATTTCTATACAGTATGCAGTCTATGGATTATAAATTAGGTTACTCATTTATGAACGAGTGGACTTGCTAGATGACCCAAATGTGTCAGGTAATGTCTAGTATATGCTTTGTAGCTCAGTTATATTTGCTCTTTAGATCTGCCACTCAAATATTTATTACTTTTTTTATTATATTACATCATGTGGTCTTGATGTGGTACCATTGATGTTATGGAAGATGTTAATACATAGATACATATCGTTGAGCTACCCCCCGCCTGGCTTTGATATTTTGTACAGGAATGTTCATGGCCCTATAAATCCCTTTATTTCATAGATCTATATAAAATATTCATAGGCCATATTTCATATTTATCTGATGAAATAGAAAAAAAATCAAACATTCTATGTTTTAGTACTGAACACAATCAATAAAGAAAATACATTGAGAAAACGCACTATATTTATGACTTGTAACACTTTGCAATCTACTTTCCTGGGCACAAGTGTGGTGCTGATGCTGCATTTACCTGATCGGTGACAAATTATTATGGGACACAGAGGTTTAAAGTGACATTCAAGGTCAAATGCTGATGAAATCACTTGCATTGGATGCTGCTTCTTGATGTTTAAAAGTTTTAGTTTCCTGCAGAATCAGCTGCTACCCTGAGCACTGGTCCTGATATCCTGTTTAAGGGCTTGTTTACGCCTATACCAGTGCGTTTCAGCACAATAAGCTGCTGGAACGCATTGGCTTGTATCCTGGCCGGCTCCCTGCATTCTGGGGTGGCATTCCTGCATTCAAGTCAATGGCACCACAGCCATGTCCCCCCCACCTACAGTGTGATCGCCAGCACCAGAACACTGGGCACAGCAATGCCTGCGTTCCAGTCCAGTGACATCGCAAAAAATAGTGCTTGTACTGTTTTTGGAGATCGCCCTGGACCAGAACACGGGCATTGCTGTGCTACGTGTTCTGGTGTGGAAGATCGCAGATAGTTGAAGAATGTCACCAGCACACCAAAACGATGATTACAGCAATAAGTGTTCATGTATTGAAGAATGCTGTCCCTCATTTGCAAGTGCTTTCGGGGCCACGCAGGGTCCCCTTCATCAGGTTCACAGATGACCCAGATCGCAGGAAGCCGCCCAGGATGAGATCCAGTGCGTTCCAGCAGCTAATTGTGCTGAAACGCACTAGAATAGGTATGAGCAAGCCCTTAGGGTGGCTCCCTTCCCTTGCAAGGTCCTATGGAGCCACCCTTGTGAGTGCTAGTAAGCGGTGTCTCCACAAATACACAGGGACAGCAAGGCAAGAAATCCCCCAATCCACAGTTCTTCTCCAAGCTAGCAGATGGATAGCTGCTCTGTCCTGAATATGCTGTTCACTTTACAAGGGAAATGTCCAAAGTAAACCCACGGGCTGAGATTACCTTCAGACAACTGCACCTGGATGTAGTGTTTGTGTCCAGGTGTGATCGTCTGCAGGTAATTGAACCAGGTGTGAACATGTGTGGGTGGTGGCAGCTGTCATTGGGAGGAATTTATGAACACTTTTTTGATGTAGAAACCAAAATGTCATGCTAACTATACGGTGCAGTATTGTGATGTGTCACCTGCACTCCTTAAAGCCATTGGACCTTGATTAATGGTCATGGTGCTTGTAGTGATTGCACGAATGGTGCTGTGTTTTCCAAAATTGTAGAAAACGGAGATCACCAGCAATGTCAAAAGCCTTATATTCTTTTGTTTATTTATTGAAGAAACATGTCACTAGCGTCATTTAGCCAACGTTTCTGGTCCCTTCTTCAGGGCGACATAGTGACGTGACAATAGTGAGAAACCCTCCAAACTGACGCACATTCTTAATGTCCTACTGAGCATTTCTAAAGCAAAGATAACGTGGCTCATACACTCAAGTCAACTAAGCACTTCAGGGCTATTCAGCTGTCACCCTGGAGGTTCCCTGCAAGCTTGCCACAGTTTAGGGACCGGGACAATTTAGAGACAATTATGATACAGTTTTCCTTATGAAGGCATTTATAAAAGAAACATAAACTAGGTCACCTTTCTATGCACTAGAATTCAGGGATGCGACATTTTAAAAGATGCTGATGGTGCAACCAAATTGATAAATTCTCCCCACTGTATTGTACAGCACCTCCTGCCTGCAGCTGATCATGTGAGTCTCATGGAGTTGAGCCCCATTTTCAGGTGAGAATGAGTTGATGCTCTGTTGACTTCCATCATCCAATCATATGCCTGCAAGAATCCTTTTCTTTCTCCGCTGCATTTGATTGGGTATTCTTGGCAAAGTGAATTTTCACGCAAAGATAAAATGACCTTGCAAAGTGAATAACCTATTTACAGTTAATCAACCCCAATGTGTTTAGAAAGCTTGCATCTTTAACCCCTTGCCGTCTGCCTGTTGTAAAATTACAGGCGGACGGCGGATGCTTCCCGGCGGCTGGATGTACATTTATGTGATTTAATTCCTGGTTGCGCGTGTGCAAAGAGGACCCCGCTGGGAATCTAAGCAGCCGTTACCAGCTGTTATATACAAGCGTTCGGCCGGCTCTACTAAATTGATGAGCGGTAAAAGCTTTTAAAGAGATGCCTATGGACAATTTTAGACATGTAGTTTTTTTTACGATTTCGCGGGCGCACACAATTTTAAAGCTTGACATGTTTGGTGTCTATTTACCCAACATGGCTCTGTCTTTTATATTTTACCAAAAATGTTGGTGCTGATAAATGTTTTATAGCATAAAGTAGGGAAAGCAGTTTTTTTTTTTCAAAATCTTTGGAACTTTTTTCATTATATAGTAAAAAATAAAAGTCATTTCAGTACAGCGTTGCATGACGGATTAAACGTCAGTCAAAGTACCACAGCGCTGAATACTGAAACATGGCCTGGCCAGGAAGGGGGTTGAATACCCTGGTCAGCAAGTGGTTAACAGATTAAACTTTGAACTTTCTGCAATTTTTTTAATTTACATTTGTAGGATATTTTATTAATTTAGAAATCACTTTTAAATTAAAATGCTAATTAACTAACGATTAAAATAGGCATTATGTAACTAGCAATTATGTCCTAATTGAATTGTTAAATTATTAACTAAAAAAATGTAACTGCCTACTAATTGTAATGTAATTATTCCTCTATGATATATTATTACTATGTAATATACAGTACCTATACCCTATGTAATGTAACTCTATGTAATATTATTATTAATTGTGATTACTTTATGCAAATAAGATTTAACCCTGTGACTACGTGACCCTATCAAAATGAAACTAAAGATTCCCTGTGAAATGAAATGCGGTATACTAACCTTTTTGGCAGCCTATGCCTTAAAAATTCTCCACGTTGCTGATCCCCAGCCAACACTTTGAATACCTGCTGCCCCGCCAGTCACTGTGGTTCCTCCTGCCATCTTGTACAGCCTCTAGTGGTGTAGGATCCAGTGGGAGAAACCACAGTGCGTGGGGGGGACAGAAGATATTTTACACAAACCTATTTCGCAGCATATTGTCGCTTAATCACTCCACCGGGAGATGAAATGGGGTGCCATTCTAATGAGTGGCTACACGTCTGGCACAGGCTAGATGTATTGTACACAATCGTTCATTAACCACACAGTATCATGTGATTTACACAGTGCTATGGTGTTAATGGGTCTTAAACGTCAGGCACCTGCAGCGGCTGGAGATCAGCAATGCAGAGGATTTTTAGGACAGGGGCTGTCAGAAAGGTAAATAAATACCATTGCTTTTTACAGGCAAACTTTACATTGCCCCTGTAGTGGCAGGGTCACTTTGAGCATTTGTTCACTTTAACACTTTTTCAGTATACTGCCAGTACATTTATGTAGTTCTGAATTAAAAGAATTAACATTATCCACCCAAAAAATTAAACCAAAAAAGTTACAACTTTAAGTTTTAATTTTTTTTAACAGATGTTTTATGTGTTTTTTTTATAATTCATTAAAAAACCTTACAAATAAATATCTACAATATGATCAAAGATATACAAACACGATGGGTTTTCTAAAAAGAGATCACAGTGGCAGTTGTCAAGCACAATGGTGGAGATTTAACCACCTCCAATGGCTCTGCTTCATGAGCTTTTTGGGGGTCCTCAGGTGATATTAGGGGTCTTAGAGACCCCTAATGTCTCCATAAAGAGGACCTGTCAGTGTGCCTGTGCTATCACATAGGGGAATTGTTATCTCCTTATGTGATAGCAATAACATTAAGTGTAAAACAAAATAATAAAAGTTAAAAAAATAAAAGTCACATATAAAGAAATGTAAAAAAAAGACCCAACATTTTTTAAGCCCCCCACCCCCACATACACGTCAGATGCACCAACGCGCGAAAACGACAATTGCTTTACACATGTTACATATTGCCACGAACGTCAAAGTGAGAGCAATTATTTTCGGGCCATAAATCACTGATAACACTAAACTGATGAGCGGTAAAAGCTTTTAAAGCGTCGCCTATGGCCAATTTTGGGTATTGAAGTTTTTGGAGGTTTCACGGGTGCGCGCAATTTTAAGGCTTGACATGTTTGGTGTCTATTTACCTGACGTGACCCCATCTTTTATATTGTACCAAAAAATTGGGTTTCTTTTTCAAAATATTTCGGTAATTTTTCATTAATATAGTAAAAAATTTAAATCCCAGTGGTAATTAAATACCACCAAAAGAAAGCTCTTTCTGTCCCCCAAAAATTGTATAAAATTAATTTTAGTACAACGTTCCATGACTGAATAAATGTCAGTCAAAGTACCACAGTGCTAAATACTGAGAAATGGCCTGGCCAGGAAGGGGGTTTAACACCACAGTCATGAAGTGGTTAAAGAAATACAGAAACAAAATATATTTAAAACAGCCCCGTAATGATCTCATTGCACTTGCTGGTCCTGGCTTCTCTAGAATCATCGCTAAAAAGGTTGGCAGCAAATAGAATATTGGTGGATGTATGTTTTTTAGGGGGGTTTATTGGCCCTGAAAATGTAAATAAACATTTACTTCTTTTCTTTACTCTAAATGTAAATAACATTTCTTTCCACTTTGTCTTCTGAATGGAGTTAACTAGATTGCTTGAAAGCCGCTGCCAAAAGCAACTCTTGTGCTGCTGTAAATGATAATTATAAGGAGTGACAAAATTGCGTTGAACGTGTGCCAAGTTCCTGTCTATACATCCCTGGCAGAGGATATCATTGGGTTGCACAATAAAGGGTTCACAAAACAGCCTTGATTATCATTGCCATTGTATCAGATGGTCCAAGGCATTTCACAAATGATAAATTATCCAGGCTGTTTATAGAGAGAGGGCGAGTCCATGTTTGTATTACCGGGATTCAGGGGTAATGTTTGCAGCTATTTTTACAGCTATAAACACTGGACTGGGGAATAAAATGTGATTGTAATCTAAATAAAAAAAGGAGAATAAGTAGAGATTAAAGGGAGGACAATAAGTGGTTTAAGTAAATAAGGGGTCACTGCATATTGTAGTTCACTTAACTGGTGTTGCTTCTATCTTTGTGGAACTATTATTAGAGCACGTCTAATGGAGTCTTTCAGCTCTGTGTAATCAAACAAAACATGTATACATATTTCTAACAATCACACTCCCTTTTAGATTGTAAGCTTTCACGGGTAGGGCCCTCCTACACATCTTGTCTTGAATTGTATTGTAACTGTAATGTTTTTTCCTGGTGCCTCCATGGCAGCATACTAATGATTAGCTCTGCCCTTAATCCTACCCACCGGACTACTAAAAATCTATAAACTGAGAGGTGTCACCCCCCTCCACCATTCTCGTAACTATGATTAAAGTGAGTACCACAGGGAGGGAGTATGCTGCCATGGATAGGCACCAGGAAAGGAAAATTACCGGTAAGTATGAAAACAATTTTCCGTATTCCTGGTGCCTCCATGGCAGCATACTAATGCTGGAGGGGGGTGACACCTCTCAGTTTATAGATTTTTACAGGTCCTGTGGGTAGGATTAAGGGCGGAGCTGATCATTAGTATGCTGCCATGGATAGGCACCAGGAAAGGAAAATTACCGGTAATTATGAAAACAATTTTCCACAATATTGTAAAGTGCTGAGCAAACTGTTGGCGCTATATAAATCCTGTATAATAATAATAATAATTATACAAAATATTTTGAACCACCAAAGAACATGATACATCACACCCCTAATTTTACTAATACAACACCACACAATACTAAATGGGGCTTTTAAGGTGTCATCTCCAGAATGTAAAGGGACATAGCCACACATAAGTCACATATTTTAGGTTTATTGAAAATACATTCTATTTTAAAACATACATATAAAAAGATGTCTGCTACTCCTGCTAGAACATATACATTAGCAGCTCCCTTCATAACATTACTGATTGTGCCACGGCATCACACCTCCCTGGACCACATATTTATATATATATTTATTTATTTATTTTCTACATACAATTGACTCAATACATTATTTATCATCAATTTCCTCATAACAGTACATTAAACATATTCATTAATAATGAAATTCTTCATAAGGTCATAAATGTGTTAAGGGTGCAGCCTTCTACGCATTTCACCGAAGCTTCTTTAGAAAGATTGGAGGCAGCCTATAATATTCCCATGGTAGATAAATACACAAGTAGTTACATCTAAATAAACTCAAATGACAGAACATTCTAAAATTTAGGTGGACAAACACAATACAATATAAGCACATAAATACAATTTTTTGGGAACTTAGTGCCAATTGAGTCCACATATCCGGGGAACATCCCCCCTCACTCTTTTTATATGTATATTTTATATATTTTAAAATAGGATAAATAAACCTAAAATATTTGATTTATGTGTTACTTTATGGCTGGTTATGTCACTTTGCATTCTGGAGATGACACCTTAAAAGTCCCATTTAGTATTGTGTGGTGTTGTATTAATATCAAAATAAGAATCACACAAGGAAACACATCTGTTAAATGTTTTGTTTTTTTTGCTGAAAAATGGGAAATTAAATTACGGTATAGTTAAAGTTTTAATTTTTCTAGGTCATGGTATCGTGACATTGGACGGGATTGTATAGTAATGTAAAGAGGAATCCATTTGGTCGATTGGTGAAACATAACTAGACAAGTCCAATTAAATGTAACTAACTACTGTGCATGACGATATCACAAGCATCCCATTTACATTGATCTTGAAATATTTATTTATTATTGGTATTCATATAGCGCTGACAATTACACATCCACATCAGTCCCTGCCCCCAAGGAGCTTACAATCTAAGATCCCTATCGCATATGCATGCATACAGGGCCAATTAACCTACCAGCATGTCTTTGGAGTGGGGGAGGAAACCGGAGTACCCAGAGGAAATCCACAGCAAACACAGGGAGAACATGCAAACTCCTTGTAGATAGTGACCTGGCTGGGATTCAAACCAGGGACCACTAGTACGGCAAGGCAGAAGCGTTAACCACCACACCTGTCAGGGTACAAGAGGGCTTACCTCTCCTCGGGGTGGCCATGTGCGGCGGGGGGCACGGGTTCCCCTTCCTGGCAGGACCCCTGGTACCAGGATTGTGGGTACGCATTCGCGACAAGTGCGCGTGCGCGGTGGACAGGCTGCGCGCGCAGGCACGGGGACATGCGCGTAGTGCACCTGTTACTGGTATCAGGTGTGATCCTTGCTGGGGGAGGTTCCCAGCACACACCCTCTGCCCCTCTCTCGCCATTGGCTCCTGATGGAGAGGCTACCTGGTTGCCTTGGTAGCCGGGGAGTGGTCTCAATCCTCCACTGAGTATAAAAGCCCAGTCAGAGCCCTGGCTCATTGCTGAGTTATTCTATCCCTATGGTGTGATCTCCCAGCTCCCTGTGCCTTGAACCTGTCTTTATTCCTGAACCTCTGCTTGGACCCTTTGGCTTACCCTTCCGTTACTGAAACTAGCTGCCTGCCTCGACCCGGATTGGACCTGACTATTCTTCTTGGATTTTCCCTGTGTACCACGACCTCGGACTTTGGCTTGCCGCCCCTGCCAAGGGGTTCCACTCACGGCCCAGCCGTACCCCCCTGACAACACCACTATGCTGAAACAGTACTGATTTTCAGATTAATTAATCTATAAATTGAATGTACTTACAGAGTATTTGGTGAAATTAGCATTCATAGGGTTGACTCATCAATAATTTAAATAAGGTTACTTGGAGAAAAACAGTGAATAATCACATTCAAGACTTCATACATTAACCCTCATCATGTTTTAAAATGTCCTGTATCCTGTGCCTTTGCCCACCCCTGCTCTAGAGAGATAGTGGGTATTAGTAAATGTGTTCCTGTGACCCAAAAGGGAATGCAGAGCCCACCACAGATCCTGCACAGAGATCCTGTGGAGCCCACCATAGACCCCGCAGAGCCCACCACAGATCCTTGAAAGACCCCTGAGACCCTGCAGAGCCCACCATAGACCGCGCAGAGCCCACCATAGACCGCGCAGAGCCCACCATAGACCCTGCAGGATCTGTGGTGGGCTCTGCAGGGTCTCAGGAGGGGCTTTGCAGGGTCTGTGGTGGGCTCTGCACCCTGCAGAGTCCACCACAGATCCTGCAGTGCCCCCCTGAGACCCTGCAGAGCCCACCATAGACCCCATAGAGTCCACCACAGATCCTGCAGAGCCCACCTGAGACTTTCAGGTGGGCTGTGCAGAATTTATGGTGGGCTCTGCAGGGTCCCTTTACCAGCAGCGTGATCCTCTTACTCGCCTCTGCCACCCACTGCTTGACCTAGCCTCCTTCACTACTGGACCACTGTTGCTGCGGGCACGCGGCCTTTTTCCCTGCCCAATGGGCACTTTCCAGGTCCCGGCCTCCTCCACGCCC
Source organism: Nanorana parkeri (assembly GCF_000935625.1). Taxonomy (NCBI): domain Eukaryota; kingdom Metazoa; phylum Chordata; class Amphibia; order Anura; family Dicroglossidae; genus Nanorana; species Nanorana parkeri. The sequence continues at coordinate 718,781 of NW_017306477.1, read as the reverse complement.
AACTAGCCCAACTAGCGCTTTGGGACCGGCTTCCTCTGTTGCCCGACAGGAATCTGAACCCGACACCCCATGGGGATCCGGACCTGCCCCCTCCTGCCGCTCCTCCTCGCCTTCGCTTCCACCTCCTCCTCCTGCTCGATTAGCCAGCCGAAGCTCGTCGGTGGATACAGAGATCAGGTGAGTATAAGGCCCCGTTCACATTGAGGGACTCGCAAATCGCGCGTTTGTCACGCGATTTGCATTTTGCGCGATATCGCACAAATGCTTGCATCAAAAACTATTGAATCGCGAAATCCGCTCCAAAAAGGGTCCTGCTGTAGCGACACACGACCCGCGACAGCAGGACCCTTTGCCCCATTGCAAAGCATTGAAGAGCGATATCACGCGGTAAATAGCCGCGATATCGCGGGAATTACCGCGCAATAAATCGCTCAATGTGAACGGGGCCTTAAACATTTTTTATTTTATTTTATGTTCCTGGGTACATTTCCAGGGACATAATTTGCCCAGGGACGTTCTCCTCAATCTGGGGACTGTCCCTGGAAATCGGGGACAAATGGTCACCCTATGTTAGGTTCATGTCTCTCTGAGGTGGCTTTGCTGTTTTTCCTGCTTTGTCTTTCAGATTACAAGCTGCCTGCTGTTGCTAGGAAGATTTACCTCAGTTGCTGGGCAGATCTTCAATCAGCTGAGCATAGGATTGGTGACAGATCTTTTGCTGAGAAAACAGTTGGCCAATGAGTGTAACTTTTCACCTCTATAGTCACACCTGTCACTGGGCGGGATCAGCAGTTACCCCAGGACTGGCATTTGGACTCACCTCTGTATTATCTATCTAGTCTTCCTGCTCCCCCACCCTCACCCTCCATTTGCTCTATTTTTACGTATGGTGGTCAATGTTTATGGGGTCATGTCGCCCACTTTGTGGGTGGACAGTGTTTGGTAAATAGTAATTTGGTTGGTGTAAGTTTTTGGTAAAATATAAAACACGGGGTCACATTGGGTAAATAGAAACCAAACATGTCAAGCCTTAAAATTGCGTTCGCCCACGAAGCCGCAAAAAAGTAAATACCCCAAAATACCATAGGGAACATTTTAAACGCTTTTACCGCTCATGAGTTTAGTGCTAACAGTGATTGACAGTGCTATCATTATTGCTCTCACTTCGACGTTTGCGGCGATATGTAACATGTGTAGCGCAATTGTCGTTTTCTCACGCAGGTGCACCAACGCGTGTTTGCGTGTGTATGTGCGTGCATGTGGGGGGCGGGGGAAGTGATGTAATACACATCTCTTCCGGGTCCAGTGATCGGAGGAGAGATCAGCGAATGCCCAGGGAAGACAACGGGGTGGTTCGGTGCCGCCGCATGGTACAAACGATCCGGCGGCTGTACAGATGCCGGATTGCTTGTACATTAACAGCAATCGCCTGCTGTAAAAAGCGGTACCAAGAACACAGCTGCTGCTGAAGCAGCCGTGTTCTTGTTTTAACCAGTTTAACGGGCCGCCATCTATAGACGTATTGCGGCCCGGAAGTGGTTAATAATATTCTGTGAAGTGGAATGCTGGGATTGTACACACAGTGCGGTCATAGCTGGCCTATTCCATTCCGCAGATATTCCATTTCTTCTACAGCTTGATAAATAACTTAGTTATTGACTAGAGAACTATAGGGACAATGGAGGACTCCAGCACAAAGAGTCCTCCATAGACTGATAAATATCACCGAATGTTTTATACTCCCCCCAACTTCCCTGTGGTATCATGAAACATACGGTCAGGTAAATCCTCAGGTCAAAGCATCCCAAACACAGAAGAAAGCATCCCAAGCAGTATATCAGAGCAGCAGGCTGCTGTCTCCAGGTCAGATCGTCAAATGTATTTATCACAGAGGATACAGAAAACACTCTCTAACATATTTCACCCCATAGACTGCCCCAATTTATAGCAGAGAACCAAACAAGCATTGTTCATACAGTGCTAGTCCATTCTCTGTGCAGATTCATGGAGGGACAACAGAGGAAGACAGAAATGTATATTGAAAACACACAAATCTAATCTACAGCCATTATGGTTACAAATAGTTGGGGTGTATACAGTGGAGTTAAAGTGGACCTTTACCCCCTCTCACTAAAAATCACCTCAGCATGCAGCTCTGCATTCTGATATGAAACCATCTTACATTCATTAGCTAAACAAACACATTTTTATTTTACTTACAGTTACTGTTTTTCCACTTCCTGGTCCTCTTGGGCATTAGTGATGTAATGTGCCCAAGCATTGCATTCTGGGAAGGTTACATGAGCAGAGAATTGCTGGGAAACCTGATCTGTAAGACCACAAGATCTCAGGGAAAGGCATTTTCCTCCCCTAGGATGATGTGCATGGTCACATGTCCTAGTCACATGTCTTAGTCACATGTGCCAGAGTTCCAGGAAGTAAAGGGAGATATATTAATCTGCTCTTATGGCCAGTGTGAGGAGAATGGGGAGGAAAAGAAAAATAAACTATGCAAAAAATAAAAAGCCAGCAATGATCTAGAAATATCTTCTTGTAGATTGCCATCAGTAAACAATTTTAAAAGTGTTTTTGTTGTCATTTCAAAGATATGGGTAAAGTTCCTCTGTAATGGAGATTGGGGATGAGCTTTGGGTTTGGGCCGACCATGAGTTCGACCTGAAACCAAACTGTTTGCAGTTCGCAAATGATTTTGCAAGTTCACCTGCATGCTGAACCTCTGTCTACGTCCTACAAACCAATGACATCATTGGTTGACTGCTGGCTAAGACACACAGCATCATTGGTTGGTAGGAAGCAGGCGGGTGTACCATAACAACCTGTGACATTGTAAGGTTGCCAGCATCTTAACAACCAATGACACTGTGTGTGACTCTTAGGGATTTTCATGTATGTAGACAGGAATTGGATGCAAAGAGAGTGCAGGGGATCAGCAGCCCTGAGATGCAACAAAGGATAAAAACAAAGTAAAAGCAAGTATTTTATTTAAAAAAATATATATTAGTATTATTATAAAGGATTTATATAGCCAACAGTGTGTGCAGTGCTTTACAAAATAATAAATGGCATTTGTTTATGATACACAGTGCTTTAGCAAACCAAATGTCTTTCAGTAAAAGTTTACATATACTTTGAGGGCCCATTCACACCGCATCTGTAGCGTTGTGTTGCGATATGTTTTTCATCGTTAGGGCACCGAAAAATGAATGGGTGTGAATGGGGCTAGTTCACACCGCTCTATTCTGTTGCCTTTACGTTACCTTGCTCTGAAAAACAATAAAATATGCAGTACTTTTTTCAGCGCAACGTAACGCATCGTATCCGGTGCGAACTAGCCCCATTCACACCCATTAATTTTTCGGTGCCCTTCCGTTAGCATCCGTTGAAAAATGGATCACAACACAACAGATCGGAAGGACCTTCTGTTGACTTGCCAGCCATTTCCTTGTGAATTTCGTGTCAATGCACCCTAAAGGATAACTGCACTTTCAGGGCCCGTTCACACCGCTGCAGTGCACTTACCATGCCGTTAACACACACTACAGCGCAGTGTATCCACATGTGTTACTGTGTGGCATGTGCGTTGCATTTATTCTGACTCTGATTGTTGTGATAGCGATGTATCCCTTGTGAGACCTCTATGTCTGGCCTGTATAAGCAGATTCAATCATTGTGGACATTCATTGTCAGATAGCTGAACTCACCAATACCGTTTCATCCACAAAGGTTGCTTTATTCTGCACATCAAACAACAGGATACAGCAGATGGATGGTTTTCAGTATTATGCGGTCAAAAAATGATGCCTTTTCTAGCGTACTATGCAGAGTACATGTGTCCTAGTTACATGTGGCCTGTTAGCTGTGGCCATGACACAGGAAGCACTGACCAACAAGAAGAAGGGTGGGGCTTACATAAAGAGGTGTAAACTGTGTCATCGATCTCAGGGATATCAGGGAAGGTAACATAGAAAAATATATACATTACCACAAAAGGCCACTAGATGGCAGCATAGGAACTAACATATAAAACGTTAATAAAAAATGGTATAGAGAAAACAATCTATATAAAACTTCTATCTAAATAAACTTCTATGCCCCATTGGGGCGGCACAGCATTGCCATTCATTTGAATGACACCCCAAAGCACTTACCAGCTGCAATGCTCTTCACCGCAGCACAATGTGCGGTACTGCAACGTGCGGTATTGCTGTACCACACGCTTCTCCCAAAGCATGCAGGCTACACAGACAAATCAGAGCTGTTACTAATTAGCAAATTTTGCAAAAGTCTTCATCTGCACCTCCACCTGACTGCTGATGTATGCAGACAGTAGTGACACATGCCTGCTATAGGAAGGGCAGAGAAGTCTTGGACATGCGGGCTGTAATGGACACCTGGCTTAATCTTCTCCATGCTGTACAAGAGGCAAGATGGCAGCGGCCGATGGGGAAATAACTGGGCCTCTGGGGATAAATTTGAGTTTTTTGTTCACTGATTATGTATCAGTAAGTTGTTTATAAGCTAAATGGTTGGTATCTGGCAACAGTTTCTGCAAACATTGGCAAAGCAAAGCGTTGTTTGAAGCACAATCAGAATGAGAGCCATTCTTCCTGTATTTCTCAAGGCAGAATGCCGCGATATTAAAGACGCTTCTCCAAGGTCTGACAGTTTCTAAAGACCAGCGCTGATTAGTAAATACGTCTTTTTCTTTCATTGTTTGGGGGGCGCATCAATTCCTCAGGAAACATAAAAGATAAACCTTTTAATCATCAGTCTTTTTAAACCTATGCATGCTGAGATTTACAGCCAATTATATATAAAACTGCTTAATGCAGCTCTAGAACTGTGTGAAATAAGGTGTTGATGTCTTTCATCAAGCTGACAAATGACACCTTAGGTTCTCAGCTTTTGTCACATGCTCACCATCATTCCCTAATAGGATGCGGCAATGTGCTGCCTTGCTGCGTAGCAGAAAAGGGTTAACAGTATGTGAGTGTTCTGCATGACTCCGTGATCCCGTATTAATCTCAGTGTTCCTTGTGTCCCTCCAACAATTTATAGTAATGCAAGCATGGCTGTTCATGCATTAGCTGAGAGGTGGGGAGGTGGAGTGACAGGCAATCTGTAATGTCGGGCCCGCATAGTAGCATACCGTTGGGTGTAGTTTGAGGTTAGTAGGGGTAGTGAGCTGCCTATTTCCTTCTGATCTCCTATGTGCTGAGATCCACTCTTTCTTAAATTGTTATTGCAGAGTTTTCCTCTTTATACCTGCTGCGGGTTGCAGAAACCAAGCCCCTTGTTTCCACAGTAACGCAGTTGAAAACTGCATTGCCTACTTTTATGGCAACGTAAAACATCCTTGCCATTTTCTAGAGGGTATTCTGTTCACGTGAAGAGGTGACAGTTGGCTGATTTCTGGATGCAGCCTCCAGTCTGCCGTGCTTGTTTGCGTACTAAAACAAAAAAAAAAAACATTTATGGCTCTGAATGTTGATGTATCCACTTTATTACTGATCTGATGGCTATAAACCTATCAGTCAGTTAATATTATTTCTATATAGAAATGGACTTTTATTGCCTTATGTAAAATCTAGCCATGAATCGTGCCGGTTGTCACTTATCAGCAGAGGCTTTTCCTATTAAAAATACGATCATTTTGTTTTCCTCAGCCTGCAAGACAGAGATGTTTAAAAACCAACAGCTGTAGAATGTGTGCAGGAATAAAGATGAGTAAGGTCCCTTTCACACTCAGCGGTCCGCTCGGGTCCAACTGTCAATTTTTTAGGCGGACCCGATCGGATCCCCAATTCTAGTCTATGGGCAGCCAGGTGTAAATTGACAGGCGTCTGTTTACACCCATTTACCCCTGACTCCGGCCAGAGTTCCGATTCGCCAGACCCGATCTTGACAGATCGGGGGTAATTTGGGTACATGTCCATTTGCATTTGATTCCCCGTAGACCGACATGGGGTGTGGCAGTTTTATTTATTTCTTCCATCGCAATATGGAGAAAAAAGCTGGACAGACACAGATGTCACAGCAGTGGCATGCAATCCATACTGCTCCGATCAGGAGGGGATCCGTGCATGTATTCCCTCCTGACCAGCCCGTGTGAAAGGGATCTTATGCGGTTTACATAAACCAGGTTTGCCATGAGTCTGGGCATTCCACATTGATTGGAGGTTTGTATGAACCAGTGATTTGCTCCACCAGTGGATTTCTAAAGAGTTCCAAAGGAACATACCGCAGCTTATTCTGCTTCTCTTTCCTAGGCAAAGTAGGTTCATTCTTAGGGCAACCTAGGACCCAGTGGATGTCAGGAGTCCAGATACAACCGTCATGCTCCTCCAATAAACCAGGAGGATGGTACAATTGGTCAAAGCTGTGCACCTGCCTGCCTGCACTTGTAGGTAGTTGGTGTCCGAGGGGATGGGCTATTCCAGTACAGACAATGCAAAGGTCTGGCTGTGCCTAAATGTCATTCAAAAGGATAGGAGCTGCTATCTTGCCTAGGCCCTCAGTCTGTCTTAAAGGTAAAGTCCACTTTTTGGAAAAAAATAATTAATGCACACTCCATAAACGAAAAAATGTGCATGTATTATTTCTTTGCATTGGAGCCAGTAAAGCATTGCATTCATGATCAGTGGATTGTGGGTGCAATGGTTTGGCCCCTGCAGATCTGCAAATAGATAATGTGGCTGTCTGGGCAGAGCCACGCACAGCCGTGCCAAATTCAGAAAAGAGCAGCACTGTGTGGGGAGAAGAACCTCATGATTTAGTTTAGTAAGGGGAGAAGAAGGGTGCTTGCAATGTTAACATATGTCATGTTATACTTTGAATATTAGTGTTCCCATGTAAGCAGCATGAGCTGGACCAATTGTGAAATAGTGACCCTTATAAAGAAGGACTGCACTTCCATACTAGTTGCTGTCCCAATCAGATAGTATAGTACTTCTGCCATTCATTTTTTTATGCAATAAGGAGAAGGGAACCTTGCTCCACAGTCCTGAGAGTGGGCTGCCTGTAACGCCCCAGTGAACTAGAGAGAGTTCTAATGGAATATTTCACTAATATGATGAGCAAATTGTGAATATATGCTCAGTGAAGCGAATCGTTGGGAAAAAAAAGATTTGCTTATATCTTTGCAGAAGTCCTATACATACTTCACATATCCCTATTCCAGGGTCCTGTACATGCCCTGCTTAGTTCTATGCATTAGTCCTAGAGATACTTCACTTAACTATATGCAGGAGACCTACATGCTTCACTTATCCCTATGCCCGGGGACCTGTACAAGCTCTGCTTATCTGTATGCAGGAATCCTATAAATGCTTCACTTAACTATATGCAGGAGACCTACATGCTTCACTTATACCTATGCAGGGGTCCTATATATGCTTCCCTTACTCTTTTGCAGGGGTCTTTTACATGCTGTGCTAATGCCAATATAACAGTCTTATACATGCTTAATATTTATTGTACAGTAAGTTTACATTTTCCTTACTGTACAATATGAGACAATGACCCACTTCACTCTTCCTAAGTCTCTTATTTTGAAGTCAGAATATTGTCATCCATATGATGAACACACTTTCTGAAAAGTAAAAAAAAAAAGAAACTTTAACCCAAGGACATAACATGATAGGTATCTATAATGTCAGAAGAAATATATTGAAATAACCATGGTGTCATGGTAATACATAATAGTAATATATGTATATGGCTCCCAGAGTAATAGTAATATATGTACATGGATCCCAGACCCGAATGGCATTCAGGATCCGAATTTCAGAATTGCATGCGGAAGCTCCCGCATGCCATTCGGGTCTGGGAGTCTCAGCTTTAGTAATATATGTATATGGCTCCCAGGACCCAATTGGCATGCGGGAGCTGCCGAATGCAATTGAGAAATTTGGATCCTGAATGCCATTCGAGTCTAGGAGATTCGGCTTTAGTATTAATATCGGTATATGGCTTTCAGTGGTAGACTTAAAGTTTGTGGTGGCTTCTGCTGAAGTCACAGATTCAAGAAGACCTTCATCACCATGCAAGCCCCACATGTTCTTGGACTTTAGGTGGGGATACAGTAATGATTGACATCCTTTGCCAATCCCTGCCAGAATCCGCTGTCACACTGTGGAGGGCTGGATGGGGGTGTGACAGCTGCATTCTGACTTCAAGACTACTGACACGCCATGCATCAACATGGCATCCTGTATATGCCGTACCAGACGAGACACAAACAGATCACGGTAGGACGAATCCCATGTGTCTGTTGTAAAGTATCCACCACTCCAAGGTCACTCCCATGATGGACTACAATCTCAATACAAATTAGTAAACTAAAAGTGATATTTTAGTCCATCATGTGAGCGAGCTTGGAGCAGTGTCTACTTCCCACACAGGGACCATGGGGAACCAAAGTAACCACCCTCCAGAAGGAAGGACAGTGCCAGCACCAATTCAGAGATGTTTTGAGGATCTACAGCCCAGTGATGCACAAATAAGGTATAGTGGGGGGAATTTATCAAAGCAATTGTGACTGTTTTAGCCTCTTAGATGATTTTTTTAATATGCAAATCTGTTTAGCCGCTCATTATAACATGTGCACCCGTTTTGACCAGTGAACTATGGGGTAAGTGTTTTTCCCCATAGTTCTCCTCATGGTCACGGGAGGACATAAACTAGCGTCCAACAGGATCGAGAAGTGAGCGAGCGACGGTATGTGTTCGCTCACTTCCTGATCTATTGAGCAGACGTGTGACAGTTTCATTGTCACACGTCGGCTCGAACTATGAGGTTGAGTGAAAATCACTCACCTCATAGTTCTCCTTTAAGAAGTCCCTATGACTACTTCTTCAAGAAGCGACAGTTAAGCTTTTTGCCTGGAGTTACAAGTCTTCTTTCCTTCTATTTAATCTCATTTATGAACAACATTATACTAGCAACATAAATCTGGTGCAAATATATCCCGTGCAACCATATGCAAGTTCAAACACTCGCAATTGCTATGATAAATTCCCCCCAGTATTGTTAATAGTTAGGGTACTTGGATGCATTTTTTAAGATTTAACTCATGAGTTTAGTGTCACTTTAAATGTAACTGTTTTGGGAAGCAGGTAAATCAGTGAGTTAAGTTCGACTTTAATGATTAATTAATTACACTCAAAAGTGTAATTAATGACCACCTTAATAGAATCAGGCCAGCTTCTGTGATATAAAAACAAATAAAGGCTCTTGGGCTCCTGTAGGTGTCTGTCCGAATTTAAAATGATACAAAATCATTGTAGAGTGACCCAAGCCATGTGAAATAAGGCCCTTTCATCCAGAACTGACACAGTGATCGACGGAATGTATTTAATGCTCTACCAGACCAGTCCATCAATACAACAATGTCGGAATGTGTGCTACAAGCTGCTTGCCCCAACCATAAACAGAAAGGACACAAAATCGATCAAATACTTCTCTGTAAATGTTTGGTGACAATCTGACATGCATTGAAAAGACCAGTGGCCATTATAGCCAGCACCCCAAGCATATGATAACATAATGAAACGGGATACAAAAAGACTTGTATTCTTAGCTACTCTGCCTCCTTCTGAAGAAAATCTCCCCATCTGTCTAATAGTCAGCTCTCCGGTAGATGTATTTAATTCCGTTGCACGTTTTCTTGGTTCTTCGGAGATGCCATCAACATCCAACGAACGGGGACAATGTTTCTTACACTCTCCTCAAGAGTCTTATAATAATTAACATAATCCTTAGCAACAACATGAATCAAGTCAGGACTCGTTAACATTGATCATTAAAGAGCATTGTCGCCGCTTAACAAAGCCTAGAAGATGCAAGAAAGATTGATAACATTCTTCATCTTGTGCTTTTAATAATTAAATTCTCCTTAGTGATGCAGTGAAAGATAAACAGGCTCTAGAGTATCTTATGCAGGCATATACTTTATTGAGGTATAACAAGAGCACTAGAGATCTCTAATTCCTTGCACAGTGTGAATAAACTTACATATTGATTATAAACCACGCTCTGCAAGCTTTTATTTCATCGTGCTTAAAAGGCAGCCTTACAGCAATAGGGTCCGGAAAGGTCAATACAACCCTTGACAACACAGAAGATTTGTGGTCTGGCAACTCACCCTTCTCCCATTTTAAATGGAGAAATTATATTCTACTACAATTTCAAGTAGCATTTATTTTCATTTTAATAGGCAATAAAAATAAAAGTAGTCTTTATTGGGTACTGAGCTTGTAACTAGTCAGTTTATGGTGATGCGGGCCAAAAGGCAAAGGAATGATTTGCATGCCTCCACTGGCTATTCTTAAATTAGGAGATAACCCCCCATGTTTTTTCAATGCGTGTCAGAAGCAAGACATGTAAATTAAAGACATTGAAGAACTTTGCAGCACTTTAGACAAATAACTTTTTTGTTCCTTTAGGCTGACCTCAACATAAACTGACTAGCTATGCTTATGATTTCTCAGTGAAATGTGTCAAGGTTTTTACCACTAGATGTAACTATATTTATTACATTTCCAAAGAATATTGCTGCCAAAGTATGAATCATAGTTTCTGTTGATGTACTGGCCAAGGTCATAGTAGGTCTTAAGGAGGACCAAGTTTGAAAATAATTAATCTTAAGTTATAGCAACTTTTCTTGACCAGCTATCGTAGTTGGTTACCAACTATGGCTGTATTTAGACATCATGCTGCCTGGGCTTTTTGTTGCAAAAATGTGCTAGTGGAGGAAGCAAGCTGTTTGCTTTATATACAGATCTATTTTTCAAGTGTACAAACCAGCAAACAGGAGGAAGGGGAGATGGTTTCAAGTTTCCTAAATGACAATATATGACCAAATGTTTTTGGACATCTGACCATAACACCTATAAGAACTAGTTGTACATTCTGTTCCAAAACCATGTGGTTTAGTATAGAGTTGCCCCCGCCCTTCTACCACTCCCCTTGGTGGATATCACAGCCTCCACTCTTCTGGGAAGGCTTTTCACAAGTTTTGGAATGTGTTTGTAGAAATCTGCCCATTCAGCCAAAAGACGATTTGTAAGGTCAGGCATGAGAACAAAAGCACTGTTCATTAGACAGAGCTGTACAGGGAGTGTGGTGGACTACTAGAGAGCTGGGTAGCACTTGGCAGTGTAAAAAACAAGGTAAATAGCCCCATATTTATTACTGTATATGCAGACTGGTTGCTTTAGGGTACAATTGAGTTTAATGATCTAAACACTGCAAGTGCATACTTAGCACACTCTGGTTTAACCCTTTTGTTGCCAGAGGCGTTTTTGTATACTTTAACATAAACACGGTTAGGCCTAAGGATTACTTTACATTTCTTTTTTAATTACAAAATAGATTCAAACCACCCAAGCTTTTTTTGGTAACTTTATTGCTATCTCATAGGGGTTCACAAGCACATTGGAGGTGGCAGGTTCACTTTAGGAGATATAATAGAGGTCACCACTGCACTTCAGTGAAGTTGCTCAAGCACAGGTCGTGCTGGACCAGCTTTATCTCTGGCCACAGTGGCTAATGACAGCTCTAAAACCAGAAGTGGTGAAATCGTCATCACTTCTGGCTTCATTTAATGGAGGGGAGATCAGCAAACAGATGTTTCCTGGTCTCTATGTCCTCTAAGAGGGACCCATAAAGCCACCTACACATGTGCCATTTTTTTCAAATTGTTTATTTAGGACAAATTTCACATACAAACATCTGTCCAAATGCATTTATAATGCAGCACCAACATCACTGTGTCAAACAGTACAGGACTTATTACATATACAAGGCACTAGCCATCAAAAAAGTAAAATGTCACTGGATAAAATCTTAGCATGCATAACTGGGTTCAGTAGTGAGGTCCCGCTACTAATGGAAGGTGGATTTGTCCACAATTTCCGTATAATAGGGTTTCAATGACAGAATTAGGTAGATAGGGGTGGTGAATGGGGGTATTACCCATGTGAGCAGTCCAGCATCATCCAAAGGTGGTATAATGGGGAAAAGAAGAAGAGAGAGGGAAAAGAAGATAAGAGAGAAGAAAAGGGGGGGGGGAGGCCTAAACGTAGAGTAGCTAGATAAAATTGAACTAGGATGGTGAGTAGGGGGCAATCTGAGAGGGAGGAATAAATAAGGAGGTGTAGTGAGACTGTGCATCAAGAAGCCCAATCAGTAAGCCCAAGTGTGGATACCCCATACAGGAAATGGGTGCGTGTTTCCAATTAATTTCTAATACCAGTTAACAAATGCATTTAAGAAGAAGACTGAGTAGAGTTCAAGAGAGTCAGCGTGTTTTGGTACACAGAAGAATAGAAACAAAATTATCCATGGAAACAATGTTACATACATAGTAACATAATATTTGAGGTTGAATAAAGACACAGGTCCATCAAGTTCAATCTCTGTGTGTCTGTGTGTGCTTGTGCGTGCGTGCGTGCATGTGTGTATATGAGTCCCTGTGTGGTCTAATATTGAAGATTACCTGTACCCCTGTTTGTTATGGTCTCTGAGGAAGGTATCTAAATGATTTTTGAATGATTCAATACACCGTGCTGATACCATTGCTTGTGGAAGAGAGTTACTGACTCTCTCCTGTTGATTATGTAGAGTGGAAGTCAGGTACTCAATGTGCCATATATTGTTAATTTTACAGTTCGTTTCAATAGAGCTGGGATGCACGCAGGTAGAGCAATCCCAGCAAGTGTTATGAACCTACAGGTATATCTGAAGATGGGACTTTATACCATCGAGATGAGTTTAAAATCCAGTTCCTTGTATCTAATCCCTACTGTTGAAGTATGCGCTGGGCATGTCACACATAAATTTGATATGAAGTAAAAGAAACTTGGAGTTTTGCTTCCCATCTGTGCATGTGGGATGGCCGAGTCATAAAATCAAACGTTTACCAACAGACTTTCTGTTTAATGTTCGTATTCTTATTATGAGCGCTGTTTGGCATCCATGCAATATATTGCAACAACATTTGCTTATGAGAGTTATGGTCTGTGACTATTGTTTGTTTGACATACAATGGTGTTTTAACACCTCTCTCTGGGCAGGTTAATAACACCTCCTAGACTCCAATTATGCAAATGCAATCAACACCTGGTTGTGATTAACAGATTATGTGGATTGGAGCAACATTCACCATATTTATTCCCAGATAATTTTTTGTACAAGTCATTCTGAATTGAGAAAGCTGGCTGGATGGCCATTGAAACGTCTTCAGAAAAATACAGCAAGTCCAGTTGCCTTGACTTTATGAGCTTTAAACAGTTTGCGTTACATGATTAACTTTTTGACATATATTTTGTAACTTATTTGGTGGACTCTAAGTGGTTTTAAAGGAACATGACACTGTGGCACATGGTATCACACACTGTGCTACACTGTGGCACTTTATAACTAGTTTTGTGTCAATATTAGATTTATGAGGTTTTGCAACAGTGCCCTGCTATAACTTTAAAAATTGACTGATGCGCCCATCACTCTGGTACAGGGTAAATCTGGACTTATCATACCACATGACCTTTTTCCATTGCTCCAGAGTGTAATCTCAATGCTCCTTAGCAAATTGAAGCCTTTTTTCTGATTAGCCTCACTGATGAAAGGTTTTCATAAGGCTACACAACTGTTTAGCCCCAATCCCTCGAGTTCTCTTCGCATTGTACATGTGGAAATGCTTTCTCCTTCACTATTAAACATAGCCGTGAGCTCTACTGCTGTTTTTTTAACGATTTGATTTCACTAAATGTGTAAGTGATTTCCGATCACAATTATTCAAGATTTTTTTCTGACCATATTTCTTCCTGAAAGATGGTGGTTCACCACTATCCTTCCAGGTTTTAATATTGCATTGGACAGTTCCTAACCCAATTTTAGTTGTTTCAGCAATCTCCTTAGCTGTTGTACGTATGAGTACTCGCCCAAATACTCGGTATCGGCATCAATACCGATACTAGTATCGGAGCATCCCTATTAAAAACATTTGCAAGGGTATTATTTGCAAACTCTGTGCAAATGCTGACAAATTCACAGAGCACATTTTTTGTAAATAGACTCACACAATGCTCACAATTAGCTGCCTGTCAACTTTCAGTCTCCTAAGTGTCCTTAATGAGCATATGCTACTCGTAAAAACATAGTCACCTTCTGTAATCACAAACACCTCAGCTGAAAAAAGTTTTTACACATCTACATTTCAGAATGATAACTTTTGCAAGCAGTATATGTTTTACAATTTTTTTTCTTTTCTTTTTGCCTTAAACATTGCTTAACACAGCATGTGAAGAACTTGTTGAGGAATCGAACCATACTGACCTTTAGTAAATCAAGGTAAAAAAAGACAAAAGCAATAAACTTTAGTAAAATATTCGATTCATGTTAGAGGTCATTTCAAGCTGACACAATCTAGAATATTATCACTTGGTTCACCGAAGACAGGAAAACATCAGTGCATTATTAACACCTGGATGTTTTTTCAGTAATACCTAATGCACAAAACATTTTTAATGATTAAAGCAGCAAAACATATAATTTCAAATTGTTCAGTCTAATGAAAAAGATAATATTTAGGTCTTGGCCTCTCGTGTTACAAGAACAGCGATGGATTTTAAAATTGCTATATCTGTTTCCTATGAATTTTTTCAAAATTGGAAAACGTTCCGCTCCCAGAGACCCACATAAGAGCCAGTATCCCTGAATGGCTGTGAGCTTGCAGCCAGCTGAGCCATGCTGTTAACAGTAGCCTTTATGCTTTTTAGAATTTAGGTGAGTGTTTGAAGAGGGGTTCCCAATTTATAACACCATCACAGTGCTAACCCTTGCCCAGGACATTTGTAAAATGATCCTTTAGACAAGGGATATATATATAAGGCATTGCAAGACACTGTCATCCACAGGCATGCATTTCCGAGGCAGAGGCATGGTGGGATTGTTTTGAGAGAGCTGTCAATTCCAAACAGTAAAGAGTAAGTTCGCGTGCCATCAGACAAGGGCTTGCGTGCCAGGCTGGGCACGTGTGCTGGGGGTTGCCGACCCCTGGTTTAGACAGTTGAAAACCTCAAATACACATTAACATTAAGGACCTCTTCACACTATAGCAGTGATCTGAGCAGTGTGAACAGGGCACATAGAAAACAATTTTCTATTTGTTTTCTATGCGCCCTGTTCATACCACCACGAGTCATGCTGCATTTTTTCTGCAGAACAGTAGTTGCTAGTGCAGGGTCACCCACTTCTGTGCAGAGACCTAAATGGAGTGTACACATTGTACCTTGCCAATAAAGTTAAAAAATGTAAACAGTGACACCTCTGGCATTGTGCAGTACGCACTACCAAAGCTGTTGCAACACACTGGCCCACCCACTAAGACGCTTTGTTTTAGCGGACAGGCTAGTGTGAACGAACCTTAAGTGTTGCCGAAAAGCTTTCATGTATCGAAAAAAATTGTATAGAGCTCATTCACAACATAGCGCATGTGATAATGCATATTCAAACTCACAATTTAACATGCGTAATGGGCTAAAAGTGTGTGCTGCGGTATATTGTCGTTCATTTTTAATTTCCCCCCAACACACATATACAGTGCACTATAACCCACTGTATATAGTGTACCATAACACACATGTGAATGCTTTGTGTGTTGCATGAAACTTGTACTGCACAGCACACTCCATACAGTTTGTAGACCAGATTAGGTGGGTGACAACAAACAATGGTGAGGTTGTAAACTAACAACAAGGAGTAAAATATATTACAAGCACACAGGGACGTCCCTATCTTTTTTGGGGGCATCCCGCTGAGCTCCTGGCAACCTGTGATGTCAGGAGCTCGGGGAGACATCGGCAAGAGTGTCCCAGGCTGCTGAGAGCTGGGAGGGGATGTGAATGGTCCTTGCATATCTCCTTACCTGGCTCTTAGCAGCCTGGGACACTCTGGCCGCAAAGGGGGCTGCAAACATTGTGTAACAAAGTGGCCATGATCCTGTGCCCCAGATCCCTACAAGATGCTACCTGAGGCAACTGCCTGATTATAGGGACAGCCCTGCAAGCACACCAGGAGGCCCCCCAAACGTTCGATTTTTTGTTATGTGACAGCAATAAATACTTCTGGTAAGAATTATCTGGTATACTGGTGACAAACCTTCCCTGGTGCGATTAAGCCCTTAAATAATAAAAATTAATAATACTATTCATTATTGTGTTCACAAATTGCGATGGTCTCCTATATTCTCTCCTCCATGGGTATGTTCCTCTTAGAAAAATAGAAAAAAAATATCTAGTGATGTTTCCATCAGTT
The DNA here is from genome assembly GCF_000935625.1 of Nanorana parkeri. Taxonomy (NCBI): domain Eukaryota; kingdom Metazoa; phylum Chordata; class Amphibia; order Anura; family Dicroglossidae; genus Nanorana; species Nanorana parkeri. The sequence continues at coordinate 702,443 of NW_017306477.1, read as the reverse complement.
TCAGTCCAGGTATAAATTACTCTACTAGGCCCTGTAGACATGAGCTTCAGTTTGTATAAGAACAGTATGTACCACAAGCTTTTACAAAGTTTTATAAAGATTTCAGCCAGCTTCAAGCAGCTTTGCTGAAGCCTTTAAAGCATCCTTTAGCTCCAGTTTGGAGAGGTTAAAATTTGATCTTAATAGGGGTGCTGACTGTCACTTTAAACAAGCTGTTAGCAGGTTTTAGTAGGCTTCTGAACTTCTTCAAACTTGTTGGAAGTCTGCTGAAGCCAGCCAGCTGCTTGTTTAAATTAGCATTCAACACCATTTTAAGACATACTCTATGTTTAACATCCCCTTTATAGAACTGAAGTTTGCTTTAAATGTTCCAACAAAGCTGCTAGAAGTTAGAGAGCTTTGCAAATACTTTTTAAAATCTTGAAGTACACATTGGTCTTTTTCATATTGAATAGTTTGTACAAGGTCTAACAGGGATTCATTATAATAATTGGAGTTGAAGATTCCTAGAGATTTTATCATGCTCCAGTTCGCATGCTTTCATTTTTAATAACTTCATTAATAGGCATGAGCAAATATTCCTGGGTTCGGTTCGTGGGACATTTGATGAGCCCATCATAAAGTCTGAAAGCTGCGAACGTGAATCTAAACCCCCCATTGCAGTCTATGGGGAAATCAATTCTGGCCACTTTACTCAACTATTTAATGTCCAAAACAGTTACATTTAAGACATGCCATCTGTCAGAAATGCCAGTGTGTTTATTTCACCTCTCAAGTGAACTTTCAAGCCCTCAATTGGCTGGTGTCATAGCTGATCTCATCTGCAGCACCACGGCAACTGCAATCCAGATAGAGGCTAAGATGGCACCTTCCTTGACTGTAAGGGATAGGAGGTTGTAGTTCCACTTTATGGCTAATAGGCAAGGTATTGTCAAACAAAGGGCATGGGTTACTGGGCAGTTCCCTGGGGGACAAGTACCAATGCAAAAATAAGTTTGAAAAATACCGTTCAGCAGGGAGAGGGGATCTTTCTTTTTATGCAACTTTGAGGGTGACATGGGAAAACACTAGTCCTTTAAATTACATGCTTATGACATGTCTTTAAGCTGTATGTTACGTTATGCAACAGTAAAATTCTCATAGAAGATGTCAGCGACACTGTATTCTGGCATGACATATTTTACAAGAGTAATACACTTTTTTTACTTTTACATTTACTTGACTTGAATACAGCAGCTGCCTACCCCCCAATCTGTTTTATTGTTTTATTATAACTATGAATAACATTGCTTTTTTAGGTAGTTTTGAATGTAATGCTGCAACGGACTGCTGGAAGTAACAGCCACAACAGATCTAGATCTAAAAGTTGCAGGAAATTGTACTTAAATCAGTTGTCAACATGCGTGACATTTTGTTGAAGCGACCAGAATGGCGAGCTGCAATGAAGGAGGGATTAGTGACACAAGCCCTGTGGTGTTCCTGCTGGAGGTCACACTGCTCAGTGTAATAAATCGGACACAGGAAGAACAGCAGCAGGAGGAAGAGGAGGACAACCTGCTGTCCCAGGACCAGCAGAATCCTTTGCCTACTGCTTCTATCCCTGTAAAGGCCAAGGCAACATGAGGGAGGAGAGGAGGAGGATGGTTGGGGAGCTGGCAGTAAAGAGGAGAAGGAGGGTTGGGGTGCTGGTGGTGAGAAGGGTAAGAGGAAATGTCACCCTACCCCAATCCAAGGGGAAAATTATATGGAGATCTATGCCGCCATCCAAGACAGAGCACAAAGGCCCCACCGCTGAGGTAGCATGTCAAAGATCCTCTTTGCTGCATCTACTAATTGTAGCTGGATCCACAGCCCTGTAGGCATAGGTGAAGAGGTCACACCTGATGCAAAAAGGCAGGCCTCCCTCTCCACAGCACCTCCTCTTTTGTCCCCCCATTGTTATTGCTGGGATAAGGGTGGGGACAAGGAGTGCTTTTTGCATTATCTGCATATGGTTCTCTGATGTAAAACAGCTTTTCGATTTGGCTTCCACTGCTTCCATGGGCTTTTCCGACAATGTGGAGTGAATTGATAGCATAATGAAAAAGGTGGACACTGACTTTTAACAGGAGTTGGAAGTCTCACTTTTGGAACCCAATAAATAAGAACAGGAATTAATCATTAGCACATAGAACAGACTTTTAAAGCAGATCAATGAAGAGATTTTTCTTATTGAAGCCAGGAATAAAAGTGTGTATCCAGTGATGTACTGGAAAAAAAAATCACAGAACATAGCCAGAAATATTGTATAGTCAGAGCAAAGTATGATAGCAGATTTTTTTAAATGCCATTTCAAAAGGGAAATGCAATTTCTTAAAGGGAAAGATGAGCATGTTAATGATAAAGTGTATTGTTTAACAAACAATAGCCAGACATATTGTGCAGTTGATGCACAGTATGTGAACAGATTTATTAGGCCACAATTTAAGAGTAAAAGACAAGGCAGGTTTTATAGTGAAAAAGAAATGGAGTGTATTACTTTAAAGAAAAGAGCCAGAAATAATATAAAGACTCAAAGAACACTATATAAGCAGTCTTAGAAAGCTGCAATTCAAGAGCAAAAGACCAGGCAAGTTATTAAGAACTAAAATGCTAGTTATTATTTCACAAAGAATATTTTAATGCACAGTACATCAGCAGCTTTATTAGACTGAAAGTGAAGAGGAAGAGAGCAGGCATGTGTTATTATGAAAAAAAAATGACAGTGTATTATTTCAAAAGCAAGCAAGAAATATTGTACTGACTCCAACTACACTATGTAAGCAGCTTTTTTTTTTTTTTACCAATCAGAACCATACTGACACACCTGATACCAATCTGTTGACTCAGAATCAGCAGATTTTTGCACAGCTTCAGTGTTCGTTGGGTAGCAGCATTCATACCCAACCCAGTATTCTTGGAATAGCTCTTTACACATTTAGGGGCTGTTCACATGGGTTTCAGGTCCTGATCAGGTCCGGATCAGGTGCGGATCTGCAGACGCAATGCTATGTGTTTTGCCGTGTTTTTGATGCGTTCCAGTTCAAAAAAAATGTATTTATTTTTTTAGCTGGAGTGGGGCTGTCAGTATGTCAGCTGCAGTGCAGTGCGTTTTTGACGCGTTTTGCGTTTCCGGACCGTTCCCTGACCGTACAAAATGTGACATGCAGTATTTTTCTGTCGTAACCTGAACGGACTGCGCATGTGAGAACTGTAGCCCATAAAACACATAGGGATACATTGGGATGCATTTTTAGTGCAGGAGCGTACGGTTCAGGTCAGCACAGAAAACGGATGTCGTGTGGACAGGCACTTAAAGTGATATTTAAGGCAAAAAAATGTTTCCCTCCCCCCATGTAAATGTAAGCACTTACCTTAAATGATGTCTCTTATTCTGGTCTTCCTCTTCTTTCCCCATGTTTTCATGTGTCCCTCCAGCGGTGCGACGTCACTCCAATCCAGCGCTGACTGCTCTGTCCCTCCGATCCAGCGGTGTCTGCAGGCGGGTGCACGCCGTCCATAGACTTACCTTGCGTCTCTGCTCGTCTCCCGGCCGAGAATCGTAACTGCGCATGCGCCCGGCCCAAGATCCTTTGCGGCCGTACAAGCAGTTCCTGATTTTCGGCGCGGGAGCCAGCAGCGATAACGAGGTAAGTTTAAAATGATTTCAAGCGTTTTTTGTTTTTTTTTACACTTCTTGCCTATATCTACTGCTTGCTAGCGTAGATATAAGCAAAAAAACCGGAGGGTTTAGAACCCCTTTAAGGATACATATGCATGCCGTCATCTAATTATGAAATACTATTTACCGGGTAAACCACGCTGGTAGTCTTATTAAAGGTTAGGTATGCTAGTTACTCCTAATGTACAAATTAGATAGAAACAATAACATTACAACAGCATAAGCAATGAGCAGCTTAATGCTGTTACTGAAGCTTACAGTGATATTAATTTCAAGTCCAGCTCTGCCATAAAATGACCCTTAAATTCAGATGCAGCATTAGTACCACTTTTATTTAGCACTAGGCAGTGCACAAGCCTTCTCCTTTACCAACTGTTAATGAACCAAGTGTTCATTAGCATGCAAAGCCGAGCAATAATTACAGCAATATTACTGCTCAGTTCACTGAGCTTTGATGCACAAAGCCATTGGTTCCTAATATTGAACTGAGATGATAGTATTTCCAGTAGATTAAAAAAATTGTCCTCTGAGCTTTGTAAAGTTTAATCACGAACAAATGCAGACAATAATATTGCCTTATAAGCCAGTTCTGTCTTTTAGTCTCTGCCCAGGAGAGAACAGATCACAGTACACTTAAATTCAAACCATTGTTTTATTTTTGATATGCTATTAAATTTTTATTTATTTTATAATTTTTTCATCAATTTTTTTTTTTTATTCTATTTGTTATTTTTCTTCACTTAACTTTATTGCTATAACACATTGATAGCATTTGGAGGTGACAGGTTCTTTTTATTCAACCTGTCACATCCAATACAGGAATTTGAGCACAGCACTGTGTTGGCTCTCCTGTGATAGCTGGGATGGGAAGGCCGCAAGTACAGCTCTCCTGTCTCAGTGTTCACATGGAGCAAAGTGGAACACAGACGTTCTCCGCTCTGCTCCCTGATCTCCATCCTGGAGCGAAGTAGGAGAGAGGCTGCAGGGAGTGTTATAGCAGCCATGCGGGTCTGAGGTTTGGATGGGTATATCTTTGTTATTTTAGACAAAAACGAACACTTAACTCTTGCAGTCCTGGGGTAGCCCCACTGCAAGTTTTCTTCTCGGAGGTCTTCTTGAAAGACAAGCTTCTGGATAAATATACACAGAAAATGCAAAATGTAAAAATGTTTCTACGGCAGAAATCTGCATAAAGAATCAATGACCACAATATGCTTATATATATGCAGAGTGAAATGTTTTGTGTGTAAAAAGACAGGTCACATAAAGGCAGACGGCAGAATTTTATAAGTTAGAATGACTCAACAAAAGAGACAAGTTTAACAATAAAAGGCCAAAAGGGTTTCAGAAGAAATAGACACTTCGGGTACTGAGTGTGCAATTTACTCCTAAGAGAGCGCCTTCTCTTTTCTCACCTGTCACATTGACTCCGGTGCTACAAGGCATATGACCAATCATAAAAATTTCTTCACTCAGCTTGACCAAAGCAAGACAGAAATAATTACAACAGCTAGAAGACAGTATATAATCAAAGAAGACTTCGGAGAACGTTATGAACGTTACATTGTCCTCTGTTCCAAACATTCACCTGAAAGATTGCTATTGAAGATGTACTGTATGTTCTTGCTCTTGAAGGTAACCTGTCAGTGAAAAAGCTCCCTGACCAAAAAATGTAGAGAATTTAAGATAACAGAGGTAACATATATATAAGAGGTAACAGAGGTAATTATATATAAATATAATATAATAATAAAGATAATAGAGGTAACAGTTGTTTTATCACAAAAAGAAGTCACATACTAGCTGAAGGTTAACTGAATTGAACACATCCGACACACAGTGGTGTGAGCCAAGCTGATTCAAAACAAGGCAATGTGCCCGGTCTTGCGTTTGGGAAGCACTGGAATAAATGGGCAGCACAGCCCATAGCAGATAGTGTGAACCAGCCCTTAAACTATACTCACGCCTGGCATTATCATCTTGGACACAGGAACCCTAAAGCTGGCTGCAGATTAGCATGCCAGTGGCAAAACAATTGAACAAAGCAGTCAAACAATGTAATATGCTAGTTGCATAAAATGACCAGGAAATATTTTCCCAAAAGTAGCAAAAGCAGGGCCAGACAGCCATTTATGTGGAGGTATGAAAGCTCCAGGAAAAGATTGAGTTTTAAGAAGTATTGTGACATCCAGACTGATATGTCAGTTAGTAAATTAGTGATGGCGCAAGGAAGCTGAGGGGGTGAGTCGTGAAGTGAAGAGATATATGCGAGTGTCACCGGCATAGAGATGGTATTGGAAGCCATACAAGGTTATCAACTGGCCAAGGTAAGAGGTGTAAATAGAGAAGAGAAGGGGTCCAAGGACAGAGCCCTGGGGGATCCCTACGGAAAGAGGAAGAGCCGGAGGTAGATTTGTAGGTGACACTAAGGCCACATTCACACGAGAAACGGCCGGCACGTACAGCTTAGTCGTATCGGGCAGCTCCGGGAAGGACAGGTGCTGGGTGTGATTAGTACGCAGCCCCTGTCCATCACCATGGGAGTATGCGGCCATACGCTGCCCTACGCTCACCCCAAGTGCAGGTCCATGTGGATGTCCGTACGCTGACAGGATGTATCCTGTTTGCGTCCGAGTCGGGAGAGCCGCACCCGCCTGCACTTAGTGTGAGCGTAGGGCGGCGTACAGCCGCATATGTCCCACAGAGAAGGACAGGACTAATCACACGCAGCACCTGTCCTTCCCGGGAGATGCGCGTCACGGAGCTGTATGAATAAGGCCTAAAGGAGATAGGTAGGAGAACCATGAGAAAGCAGAGTCATGTAGGCCATTCGAGTGGAGTTGTTTGAGGAGGAGCAGTTGGTCAACAGGTGGTCAACTGTGTCAAAAGCAGCAGAAAGGTCTAATAGTAAGGAGTAGTGGCCATTGTTTTTAGCAGTTAGTAAGTCATTAGTAAGTTTTAGGAGGGCAGCTTCAGTGCCCTCCTAAAAGGAGTATAGGAGGGCAGCTTCAGCGAAAGCTGGACAGTAAGGGGTTGAGAAGGTTGTTATCAGTGAGGTGGCGGCTCAGGTGGTTGTAAATTAGTCGTTCTAGGAGTTTGGAGGTGAAGGGGAGTAAGGAGATCGGTCTGAAATTGTTAAGGTTGGTTGGGTCCAGTGAGGGTTTTTTGGGTATTGGAGTGACCAGTGCATGTTTTAGAGGGAAAGGAAAGATGCCAGAGGGAAAGAATGTGAATGTAAAAATGTGAGTAAGAGAGTGTAGGATACAGCAAGAGGGTGAACGGAGAAGTGGTGAGGGAACAGGGTCCAGGGGGCAAGTGGTAAGGTGGGTGTTAGAGAAAAGCTTTACAACCTCCTCTGTAGGTCATCAGAGGAAAGTAACAAATGCGATGGTGGGTCTGGTATGTTAATTGGGGAAGATGACTGGACTATGGAGAACTCATCCTGAATTGCATCTGTCTTGTTATTGAAATGGCAATGTCCAGGGCAGTGAATGAGTTAGTGGGTGGCAGTGGCGTAACCAGAGTTCTGGGCGCCCGGGGCAGAATTTTTTCCCCCCATTATATAAACAACCACTGGAACTGTACCCTGCACCTCCCCCCCACACACAAATGTTTTTATTTTAATTTTTCAAATTTTAATATTTTATTTTTTTAGAAACTTTTTCATTTTTTTAAATCAATTTTTATTTATTAACTCATTTTTTATTAAATGTTTTTATTTTTTACTTTACTTTTAGGGGCTTCGGGGAAATATTGGGGGTCTAAACAGACCCCTGATATTTCCCTTTAAAAATAGAAAAAGAGATTGAGGACACAGAGTCCTCAATCTCTTTTTCTGTGTCCCCTGTTATCAATGAACAGGAATCCTTTATGAGTGTTCCTGTTCATTGATAACATGGTATGTTTACTATAACTACAATTATGAATGAACAGGAGGAGATGTAGATCACTCCCATTCATTCATAATTGAGGATATAGTATACATACCAGGTCCTCAATTATGTACAAACACTCAGCGATCACTGATCACTGAGTGCTTGTACCCGTTCTCCTCTCTGACACACACTGTCATAGGAGGCTGCAAGAGGAGAGCCCAGCCTCCTGTGACAGCGCTGGCTGTCTCCGCCCCCACACCGCTCTGCTGCACTGTGATAGGCGGCCGAGCGGTGTGGGAGGAAAGACACCGGCCGCTCACAGCGCTCGTCCCGCAGCGCTCGGCCGGCTGTCATTTTCTCTCTGATTCCTTTCATCCCTGCTGGGCACTGCTCTGTGTCCCAGCGGGGATGAAAGGAATCACGGCCGCGCCGACAAAACGGCAGGAAAATGTCACTTTCGGCATTTAGCCGAAAGTGCCATTTTCGGCCGGCGCCCCCCCTTCACTTTTCGCCCGGGGCCCGCGCCCCTGCTGCCCCCCCGGTTGTTACGCCACTGGTGGGTGGAGGTGGTGGTGGACATAGTAGAGAGTTAAAAGTAGAATAGAGTTGACAAGGACTGGATAAGAGTGTGTTAATGATGGTGACAAAATAAGTCTGTGGCAGCACGGGGGGAGGAATTATAGTTTAGGAGGGGAGCTTTATATAGTGTGAAGTCTTGCAGAGACCTAGTTTTATGCCACACTCACTCAAGAGCATGGCTATTTCTTTTCACATTTCTGGTTTCTTCTGTTTGGCATGGTTGTAGTGGACACAACTTACATCTGTGGGTAGTGAGAGGAGCCAAGGTGTCTAGGGAGGATGAGAGTGAGCTGTTGAAGACAGAAGTAGCCAGGTCAGGATAGCCAGGCAGGACAGAGCAGTAATTGATTACTACTTAAGGTATGCTTTTTTTCTACCATGTTCTACCTACCACCGCAAAAATTAAACTCCAATTAAACTTGAACAATATCTTTCCAAAGTAAGTAACACATTTGGGCAGAACATTGGCTTAGTGGTTAGCACTTCTACCCTGGAGCATTGGGGGTCCCCAATTAAAATTCCAGTCAGGACACTATCTGCAAGGAGTTTGCATGTTCTCCCTGTGCTTGTCTGGGTGCTCCAGTTACCTCCCACACTCCAAAGACATGCTGGAAGTTTTATTTTCTCCTGTCTAAATCAGCCTTGTATGTATGTGTAATAGGGACTTTAGGGTGTAAGCTCCCCAAGGGCAGGGACTGATGTGAATGTGCATTATATAAAGCACTGCTTAAATTGTCAGCACTATGTAAATCCCTGTAATAAATGTAAAAAAAAAATTTGGAAAAATGCCTAAAATACTTTGTACAGATAATGGCAGAAGCATAGAATTATGTTCAAGCCTACTGTACCATACAATCCAGGACAAAATTATGTTGCAGAAAAAAAAATTGTTGGATATGAGGTGTTTCCAAATAAAGGACAAATTAAAACAATGTATCTTAATGCATTTTTTTCAGCTGTATTATTAATAATAATAATAATACTATAAACTGGGGAAAAGGTGTTTCCTTTACGTTTTGTTTTCGTCATTTTTAAAATATTTTATTCATTCTAAGTGAGGCGTTAGGCACACATATGTGATATAAATATATAGCCCTATCTGTCCTCACAATATATAATATGTGTGGGGGAACTAAGTAAGAAAGTATATGACTGCCATGGAAGAATCACACAGCAAAAATGTAAAAAGTGCGTCAGTCATTTATGAACAGAAACTGAAAAAAAGCTCAGCCATGAAGGGGTTAATATAATAATAATTTTGAATAATAACAATAATATGAAATGAAATAAAATGGACCAGTTTGATACACAGCCAGGCATGTTAAGATTTCTGAACAGCATGGATGGAGAAATGTCATCCTGCTGGCTATTGCAATGCTAAAGCACCTGCACACAGACAGGGATCTTCTCCAAACATCACTTTATTTTACTTCGCCATAAACACAGTAAAACAGCTAGCTGTGTGCCAAATTAAAATAAAGTGATATTCGAAGAAGATCCCTGTCTGTGTGCAGGTGCTTTAGCATCATGGACTGTCAAGGAGGAGCAGAAACCTTTGCTGTGCACCGGGGTACCTGCAGGAATGTAGATTAGACAGGAGGTTGGAGCTGGTTTGCATATATATAACTTTGTATTGGGACTGCTGGCTATTGTATTCTGAAAGCCGCTGCTCCTGCGGCTGCCAGAATACCCAAACAGAGACTGCAACTGGTTGGCTGCAGTCACTGCTCGGCTGAGATTTTTCCAAATTTCAAATCGAAGTTGTTGTTTTTTGAGCTGGGTGGTGCTAACCAGACCACCCAGGGATCACGTTTCAGCTAATTCAGCAGGATTTGCCACAATATAATCCGTATTTGGCCGGATAAAGGCTAACCCTGTATGTGCTAGAGTAAATAAAAGAGAACAGGGTAACACTAGTTACATTATACTGAGCAAAATACAGGCATTTAGAATAATGGCAGCAAACGGAATCCCCATTACCCAGCGATTGAACAGACAGGTGAGTAATTATGCCTAAAATGTACATATGTATCCACACCGCTGCCAGGGTAATCTCATGACATAATAAAACTGCTTAACAATCTTCTTCAGTGTGTACTGGTTACAGTCACTGTCATCCTAGTATGTAATGCAGAGGTACAGCTAAAACTACAGGACACCAGTGCACAATTTAACTCCTTTGCTGCCAATGACATTTGCCGTGCAACGCTGGCAGCAGGCCACTGACGGAACTCTGTTTAGCAATGTAAAGCCGGCACTCAGTTTTACACTGGAAGCGATACTGGTGGCTGAGCTGCTGTCAGAACGCTTCCAGGGGCCGTTGAAGAGTGCCCCCCGTCCGACACCCCCGCCTTGCTTCCCAGGTTCCGTTGCCCCTCCTATGCCAATCTCCTCCCCATTGCATGGAGCCAGAAGGGATGCCGGTTGCATCACTTACGGCTTCTCAGCTGTCATTCCCTTGTTAGAGAAACCAGCGAAGAAGCTATTCAAGCACTTGAATAGCTTCTTTGGAATGAAAAGGTGACATTAGGGGTCTAATAGACCCCTAATGTCACCTTATAGAGAACCTGTCACCATTAATATGCTATCACATAGGAGGACCTGTAAGACTGATAGCAATGATGTTAAGTAAAAAAAATTTTAATAGGGTAAAATAAAATACATTTAAAAATACAAAGAAAAATGTAAAGTCCCTCGCTAACACACGCATACGTGTATACGTAAAACACGCATCAGGTGCACCTGAGTACAAAAACAACAAGTACACATGTTAGGTATTGCTGTGTGCGCTAGAGTGTGAGCAATAATTCTATGGCCCATATTCATGGATAACGCTAAACTGATGACATGTACAGGCTTTAAAAGTGTCGCCTATGGACAATTTAGGGGACTGTATTTTGTATCCGGGACGCAATTTTCAAGCTTAGCATGTTAAGTATCTATTTACTCAGCACAACCTCATCTTTTATACTTTACAAAAAAATGGGTATTATATGGTGTTTTTGTGCACTAAACTTAAGTTAAGTGTAATTTTACCTGAATTTTGGGTTTGATAAAGAGTTGCACTAATATCATGCGGCATAAAAATTTGCAACTGCCGCTATTTTTTTCTATAGGGCCTGTGCTTTCAGGAAATATATAACTCTCAGGGTTTGTTTTTTTTTAGTAATTTTGTAATTTTCAGTCCTAAAATGTGGATTATAACATGTGTGCAAAAAAACCCGCAACAAATACCTTGGCAATGAAAGGGTTAAACCCGTTCTTCCTCATATGTCATATACAAACCTTGGACCGCCCCGTTGATCTTTTTTAAAACTCTTTTGTAAAATGTTTACCTAGAAGATAACAGAAAAGAAAAATGAGTTGTGAAGACAAAAGCGTGTAAAAAAAAAATGAAATAGGAACACACAGATGGCGGTTTCAGTTATTGTTATAGGAGATCTGAAGGCGCCAGAATCACATTAGGTATTCAGAACAAGCATTTCGAAGTAAATAAAAAAAGCTTTGTTATTATGTTATTTAACAACATTGCATATCCCTGCTGAGTAGCAGCTTCTGCTGGGTTTTTTTTATGCTTCTGGGTCTTGTCAATCCGGGTCATCTCCCACAATGCCTAGCACAACGTGTCACAAACAGCTGATCTCCAGGCTGTAGGAGAGGATGGCATAGCAGAGAGGTGGGCGGGGATGTTGGCAGGGCATTAGGGAGGAGGGGTGGTGCTGTGAGGGAGTAGTAGCAAATACAGTGTACTAGTTTCTGACTACAATGGGGGATATTAGGAAGGCAGAACGAAATGTGGACAAAGGCATACAGGAAATGTATTTCACAGCATCTATTCATTGTATGTATGGGGATGTGTGCACAAAGAGAATTAAAGATGCAGGGTCAGAGATGACAGTCTGCATCAATAAAGAAGATGGATTATTGACACAAGACATAGTTGTGCTGGTGACATTTATCATATATTTGAAGATGCACTTCGCCATCCGTGGTTACTACAGCACCCTCCATTATACATAGGGGTTCCGGTAAGGAGTGCAGCAGTTCCACTCCAAGAGATGATAAAATGGCACGCTGAAGCAAATCTGATTTTTTTGCTTTAGGGCTCTTGCATAAGGTTGCCAGCTCTCCTACAACGTAAATACTGATGTATTCCCGCTAGCAAAGAGCCCCAGGTGCAGCATACAACCTCACATTAATGTCAATGGCTGTACACTGTTATGGTGGGTATATTTCGGCACTACATCAACCCGTGCACAGACATAAAATCTCACACACACCCAATCTGTGTCCAACATTTTACATCTCTGCACACACAATTCAATAAAGAGAACCTGTCACCTCCACATGCTATCACACAGGGGCTTGGTAGCTCCTGTGTGATGGCAATAAAGTTAAGTGAAACAAAATTAAAATAAAATAAAATTGATAAAAGAAATTAAAAAATACGTAAAAAATAAAACAAATACTAAATAAAATTAAAAAGTGATAAAACAGTAAAAAAATAATAAGATAAAAAATTCTAAAAATTTAAAAAGTAAAAGATAATAAGATAAATACAAATGGAAAAAAGTTTTTAAAAAAAGTGATAAAAAGTAAACAATAAACAAAAAATTGTAACAAAATTAAACCAACCCTGCCGCCCCCGCCATCTGGTTGCTATTCTCCATTGGGTGGGGTTTGGCGAGGAGGGAGGCGCATTGAGGTACCTAGCTTTGTGGCAGCAGAGAGAGTAAATCAGGCACTGCCTGTCATAGCCTGCCATCACACACCAGCAGCCGGGTGATATGCTAGTATGAATGGGTCCTAAAGGCTTGGAGGAAGCTACTCGAAGCTCCCTGAAAACTGTAACAGCTTGCTGTACACCAGACCAGTGGCGTAACAAACGGGGGGGGCAGCAGGGGCGCTTCTACGGCCCGCGGGCCACATCCAACCCTTTGGCTGTCCCTGTCCGGCCCTCACATGGACCCATCGTTGACCTGCGCGTGGTTAGGTCTTGCATACAGTGGATGTGCCCTCCTCCAAGGCCAGTACATCCTCTGCAAGCAATAGCCCAGTACAGGCCCCCATCTCTTCAGTTGTTGGTTGCTAGAACTGCTAACTATGAGACTAAGGTGGCACTCTGATGGGGACAATCAATTTAAGTGGACACGCTGATGTGGACAACTAATTACTAGTTGTCCTCATTGGAGTGCCGCCTTACATTAGTTGCCCCATCAGAGTTCCCTCTTTTATTAATTACGAAAACGGAGGGCACTCTGATGGGAGCAATCAATGTAAGGGGGCACTCTAAAGGGAACAACCAGTGTAACGGGCACTCCGAGGGGGACATTTAATATAATGGGTCAACCAATGTAAGTAAGCACTGTGATGGGGACAACCAATGTAAGGGGGCACTCTGATGGGGACAACCAATGTAAGGGGGCACTCTGATGGGGACAACCAATGTAAGGTGGCACTCTGATAGGGACAACTAATGTAATGGGGAACTCTGATGGGGATAACTAATTATTAGTTGCATCCATTGGAGTGCCCCCTACATTAGTTGTCCCCTATCAGATTTTTTTTATCAATTTACGTATGTGCACGTGTGCCTACGCACCTTCACAGTAGCGTGTTGGCCCTCCACAACAGAATGTAGTAGATCCCATTGCACTCCTGACCGGATAAAGTTTATGTGACATCATATTCAGTCAATAAAGGAGATTGACTTTTATTTACAATGGAGTGCGAGTGACTTTATGGTTTATTGGCCCTCCACAACAGTCACAGTTTCTCATGTGGCCCCTTGAGAAAATTAACTGCCCACCCCTGCTGTACACACTGCCCTTATACAAGCTGAAGCCTGTGTGTCCCAAGCCGTAGCGTCCATAATTCAAAGACTTGAAAACCACGGAAGCTTTAACACTGTGTGCCCAGTAAAGCCGAAAACAGACTTGCTGTGTGAGCACGGTTACAGTTTCTGTGGATTAGTTGGTGAAAGTGACATTCTGTTATCTAGCGGCTTCCCATGTTGATGAATTTGCAGTCTATTTTAGTTTGAGCACTGTCCTTCTTTCTTATATTATTAAAGACTTAAAATTGTTTGCTTTCATGTGAATGGATGTGACACACTTCCGATGTGTCAAGACATCATCCTGAATTGTGATGGAGCAATCACCGGATTTGTTTTAGATTCTTTATGCTGAGACAGAGGAAAGCTCTCTGTTACAGAGGCTAATTTCAAAACTTGCTTGGTAATAGCAAGCCAGCATTCTTGGCATTGCGAGGAACTGCTTAAAGGGCTAAAGATAAACTCTATTATGCAAATCTATTATATTAAATGGCACAAAGCGGGCTCAGCATGCTAGGTGTGATAATTCACTGGCTTCTCTATGTGATTTGAATAATGAACAATTTGAATAAATTCTGTCTCCAGTAGAGTTGTCCTTTACATTATTTTGTCATTTTAGATTCCTTTGAATAAGGATGGTGAAGACTAATCAGGTCATTCTTGTCTGTGCTTATTTTGAAAATGTTCCTTAATGGAACTCATAACTTTCATTGAGGTAATATACTTCTGGACATAGAAAGGACGTGTCTTGGTTTTAAATTGTGTATCATAAGGAATAATGGACCCAGTAATATATATAAAAAAAAGAATTGGAAGTCACCCTTGAGTTTTGTGGTCTGAGAGTTCCTCCTACAGCCTAAGGTAGTCTTTAGGCTGTAGGAGAAGACCAGCAGCCTAAGTAAACCTGACACAAACCTTGACAATACAAACTGAGCATATGATTAAAGCATTGATAAGTAGAGGTTACTTATACTCCCTCAGTGTTAGTTTGAGTTTTGACTTTGCCCAGAAAAGAGGTAATTTTAGAGAGTCAATTGGCTTTGTATTGAAATGCTTGTTTCACCTCAACAGAAAATATTCTCTGTAATCTGCCAAGCCTGGGATAAACTATATTGGATTCCTACTCTGCATCTTCCTGATGAGTTGACACTGCCTGTGGATCTTTTTGAGACAGCAAGTTCCCATACTGTCGGCACAGACCTGCAATACAGACTGAGCATATGATGAAAACATTCATAAGTAGAGGTTACCAACACTGATAGTCAGAATTATAAGCAGGTGCAGACATTAAAAAAAAGAAACAAGAGGGAAAAAGGGGAAGAACAACACCTTAGCATGGCGCAGGGTATAGATTTCTTCCTGGGTTGCCTTGGTGCCCGGCAGCGGGGTTGAGGGACACACGCTTGCACATAGCATTGCAGGGACCTATTCGTCAATTTGGGTGCTGGTCATTCACAGGGAGAGCCTCATTCACAGGGAGGGCCTACCTCTCCTCGTCATCCCATTGGCTCCCGGGGGTTGGAAGCTTTTTTTTCCACTTCCTGGTCCTCTTGGGCATTAGTGATGTAAGGTGCCTTTGCATTGCATACTGGAAAGGTTACATCAGCAGTGCATTGTTGGGAAATCTCACATGTAATCTTACGAGTTCTTAGAGAAAGGCATTTACTTCCTCTGATATGATGTACATGGTCTCATGTCCTAGTAACATGTGCCAGAGTTCCAGGAAGTAAATGGAGATATATTAATATGATCTTAGTAAAATGGCCACTGTGAGAATAATGTGGAGAAAAGAAAAATAAGGCATGCAAAGAATAAAAAAAGCCTGAAATTATCTGTAAGTATCTGTTTGTAGCTTGTCACTACTAAACGTTTCTAAAGGTGTGTTTGTTGTCATTTCAAAGATATGTGTAAAGTTTCTCTTTAACTAGCCCTCCTGTCCTATCCTATTCTAGGAACCTCTGCTCAGATGCTTATTTACCTTAGTTAGGCACTCTCAGCCCCCATTGTTAAAGTTTTGCCTTTTCCCAGAAAAGAGGTCATTTTAGAGATTCAAGAGGCTTTGTACTGAAATGCTTTTTCATCTCTAATAGTACACAGAAATCATCCTGTGTCATCCGCCAAGCCTGCAATAAACTACATTGGATTCCTACTCCGAGTCTTCTTGGGGAGTTGACACTGCCTGTGGATCTTGTTGAGACAGCAAGTTGCCTGACTATCGGCACAGACTGGGTCTCTGACTTTTTTCTTTTCAAGGTAAACAAATACTGTGATGGAGAATGTGGAAGACACAGAACACACACGGAGACCAAGAGGGTTTTTAGGACCCTTGACCAGGGGGTTCCTTATTAGGTATTTGTCAACAATAAGATACTGCAAGTGTAGTAGCAATCTGGGCAAAACAAAGGTCTAAAAAGAGCAAGGGACAGCATGGACAGAGTCCAGGGGCACAGAGCAGACAATCAGTAAAAAAAAAAGTACCTTTAGTATCTAATTCCCATTCAGAAGCAGCAGAACCCTTCCAAACATGTGCTAGTGTCTACGAACACTCATTCTTTGAGACGCAAAGAAAAGCCTATCAGGCTTTTGACACAATATCACTCTCACAATACTTCAAAAAAATCAATCTGATCTTCAAATAGGTCATTTTATTTCCTGAATTATTGCTAACATAAATGTAAAAAATAATAAATTAAAATGTTATGTATTACAACAACAGAAATGCTTTGATTGCTGGAGGGAGGAATTGACCTGAGTAAGGAATAAAAATGTGGGAAAAGCAGCTCCTGTTTTTGCTGAGGATGGAATTGCCAAGTTCGTTATTTTAAATCATTCTTTGGCCCTTTTAGGCACTTTCAATAGGTTAGTGTGACATGCAAAATCAATGCAGTAGCTGTGCCCAATTTATTTCTGATTGATTCTGATTGGCTGTTATGGTTACTGCACTTTATTTACTCAATAGGGTCATTTGTTTAATTTGTCTTGAAATAATTGAACACCATTTTGATTTTTTTCCCTTAGTTCTGTAGAACCCAATCGAGGCTTAGCCAGAGGTATGCTTCCGTCTGTAACAACCTTTAGATAAAAATAAACAATGCATTAAAAAAAGCATTGGAGCCTTGGTGAGGCCATAACATTGTTCCATATGCTTCACATTTCTGCAAAAACAGTGTTCTGGTCATTATTATTATTACTATTATTATACAGGATTTATATAGTGCCAACAGTTTGCGCAGCGCTTCACAATATAAGGAAGACATTACAATCACAATACAATTCAAGACAAGGTGGTAAAGAGAGCCCTGCCCGTGAGGGCTTAGTGATAAGAGAATCTGAAGGATTTAGCTACAAGAATTTTCATTTTTAGTCTAATACCAATATTAAACATACTGCAAGGAAATAAAAAGTTCCCAGTGCCATTATAATGGTGCAAAAAAACTGGCATGAGTAGTGTGCGCCACATTACCAAAGCAGAAACATTTGTGTCTTTGACAGGTTGTATGTTGTATAACATAATACCATTTTCTTTAGCATGATCATGTGAGGAATTCAAACAGATACACATCTCGGTTTAAAAACAATTCCTGGGTTTAATGATAGAGCTCATAGTTTAAATATGTTCCAATGATTAACATAATACTGATTGCGCATGCACCTAGACCTTACATACAAAACAACCTTTGAAAAAGGCCAGTTAGTTATAGCCTGAGGCTGGTACCTGCTTACAGTTAGGCCTCGTTCACACTAGATGCAGTGCGTTCCGGCCAGAACGCACTGCCTCACATTGCGGTATGCTCACTTTTTTGTGAGCAATGTGATTGGCCGCATGGGATCGCAAGGCACATTATGCCTGCGGGTCCGGTCCGATCAAAATGCTGCAAACACTATTTTGATCAGACTGGACCGGACCACAGGCATAATGTGCCTTGTGATCACGTGCGCTTTGCGGCCTGGGGGATGTGGCTAGAGTGCCATGGACCCTGAGTCCATGTTGTGGCGGTGACCAGCATTTGTTGATAGTGCAGCTGTGCACAGACCATCAGCTAATTGTCACCAGTAAACATAGCTGCGTGCACCTTTCTCCAGCTCCATACAGGCCTAGAGCACAAGAAAGGGAAATAATTGCGCGGAAGGACAGCATGATGGGGGAGAAAGGGAGATACGTCACAAGAAGTTAAAAGCTCTGTTCAGAGAGAGTTCAGAAGGAGGGGCCGCTTACCTGATTGACCCGAAAGCTCTGCAGGGAGGGATTTTCCTAAGGGTGGTCCATGGGCATGTGGAAGAAGTTTCCAGTTGAAGAAATTACTAACGGCATAAGAGTTTCCCACTCACCCCTTTTTTCATCTAGGTTCTGGATCCACTGCTCATCATGGCAGTGGGTGTTTTGGTGGTTTGGGGTCCTTGACGGTGGTCTTGATTGTTGGTTTTTGAAAAAAGCAGTTGGGGACCCATCCTAGGTGTAGTGTCACCTAAGTGGTGGTCAATTGGTGACCACTTAGTTGTGGGCTGGAAGTGTCTACGGTCAACAGATATTGCCCTCGAGACCATGGTATTGCGGCTGGGGGCCTATTGTTAGTTAGCCGAGGGAACAGACTTAAGTTATAGGTGGCTTTGCTATGTTAGGTGCCTTCAAAAACCTGAAAACCAGCTGTTTCATTATATAGGTGTATTATCTTGTTATGTTATTACATGTAGATATATATATATATATGGTATTTAATTAAAGAGTGTCTGCTGTGGCCTCCTTTGAGCTCCATAATTAAATGGAATCCAAGCAAGAATAAAAAGAAATCCAAGCTCTGGTTTCGACTGAAAGAAAAAACTGTTTTCTGTTTGTTCCATTCACTGTTGGTTTATAGAACATAACTTTTGCATAATAAAGTTAACATATTATAGAACATATGCATACAGATGTTTTCACTGCACACCTTTGTCTTGTACCCGTGGAATATTGCCCATTTATTTGGATAGATTTGGTATGTATAATACAGAGTCATACATATTTTATAGCTGAATACCTTCCTGCAGGCAGCCTTGAAGCACTAATAGATCCGCAAAGATATCTCATTCTGGATAAAGTGCAGTATGGAGACACTAAATCAGGTAAGCAGGAATGATGAATTATAATGGGGTAAGGAATGAAGATAAGTATATATATATGAAGGTGAAAACAGATGGCAGACTTTTCTAAATGAAAGCAGTCTTATGAAAAGGACACTCTATTATGAAATGTATGTACAATTTGTGAGCTTTAATGGCATCTGCAAAAGTCTTGTTCCATCCGCAGCTCTGTTATCTTGAAGGGGGGACTTTACTAGTGAGAATGGTAGAGGTGTCACAGGGGGATTTCATGGAACACCTAAAACAATGTACTATTATTAGAAAGGTAATTGCCTGCTGAAGCCTGCCAAATGTTTGTTTAAGCCAGCAGTCTCAATAAGATCTGTATTGAACACTCCCAGATGGGACCTGAAGTTCAGAACAGGAGCTTTGGTGCCAAGATCTCTGCGCTTGTAGATCTCATAGTTTCAAAGCTTATAAGGCTGGGGGAAAAAAACACAGGTCCATCCAGTTCAGTCTCTAAGAATTCCTGAACTCCTGTATATTGTGTTCCCTGTGGAAGACATCTCGAAGTGTTTTTTGAATGCATTTACATTCTAAGCTCATACTACTTCCTGGGAATGAGAATTTCACATTTCACTGCTTTAACCATAAAGAGCCTTTTATGCAATTTAAAATTAAACCTTCTTTCATCCAATCTAAAATTGTGGCTGTGTGTCTTCTCCAGGGACCCTAGAGTAAACAGTTTATTACCGTTTCTACAACTACCATTACTAACTTTGTGCGGTAAACTCCCCATTATCCACGGGGATTGGTAGATTCCAGATAAATTTAGTTTCTGGTTGTTTGAGAGTTACTATTAAAAATAGATCTAACTAATGCCATACCCCATACTATACTATACTATAACATAAACTCTGTATTGACTTCATATCAATATGGAAATGCAGTAATCAAAAGCAAATTAAGACAAATAAACACATTTAAGACATAAAGACACACGATCATAGTATTACATAGGTTCATAGTATTTGAGGTTGAAAAAAGACACAGGTCCATCAAGTTCAACCTTTGTGTCTGTGTGTGTGTTTTGCCTGCGTGTACATAAGAGTCCCTGTGTGGTCTAGCATTTAAGTGTACCCGTATCATTTACAGGATGATACATGCCGCAGATCAGCAAAACAGTGAGTACACAGGGGATTTTTTCCTGGTTAGATGAGAGTTCTGGTTAGTTGAATACCGGATAACTGAGAGATTGTGTATTGTGATCATATCCCCTTTTACACACCTCTTCTCTAGGGTGAATAAATGTAATTTTTTTAGTTCTTCCTTATAGCTGAGGTCCTCAATAAATTTCCCTGATCAATTTAATTGCCCTTCACGGAGCTCTTTCTAGTTCAAGGATCTCCTTCCTGTGGATTGGCAACTGGTTTGGGATTAAGGTGCCCATACACTGTTCGAATTTCGGCCGTTTTATGAGGAACCGGACGAAATTTGCACAACGTGTGCCGCTGTCGGGCACCCTATCGATCGGCATCCCTCGATCAGCCTATCGAGGGAGCCGGTCGGAAAATCTTCCTGAGGCATGCATTGGGCAGAACATTATACATCAGCCCCTCAGTCTATAGGGTTGGCAGGCTGCTGGGACTCAAGGCAGTCAGTCCCTAGCGCACTGATATGGCCAGAGAAGAGAATAGTTATTGGTTGCAAGAAAAGAGAGTGGTAAAGCTTGTGGCGTCAGTGTAGGATAGAATGTGACTGCTGGCTGGCCTGTGTACTTTTCAGTGTGTGTGGCCTGTAAGTTACTATACTTTTACTACCCCACTGACACCAATGATTGTTGTTACCAGTGGCTGGGGGTTATTTACGTGCTGGGGGGGTTATTGTGCTGATGGGGGGTAAATTATGCTGACTAGGGGTTATTGTTGGGGGTTATTTTGTTGAATGTTATTGTGCTGGGGATTGTTGCTTGCCTTGACACTTGGTTTTTGCTGGTGGCTATTGCTGGAGGTTATCATTGCTATCCCTGAAACTTGTTGGGTGTTATTATCACTGTCACTGACAAATGCTGCGGGTTGTCATTGTTGGTCCTGACATATGCCTGGGGTTATCGTTATTGGCATTGACACATGCTGGGGGATAATCCTGGGGGTTATCATTGCTGGCTCTGACACTTGCTGGGGATTATTTCTGGGAAATATAATTTTGGAGCAAAGGAGGAACAGTGGCACACAACAAGCCATACAATCAAGCAACACCAAATAGCTCACAACTCGCTGCACACGTCACATTTTTCTTCTCAGTCCTTTGAAGGCAAACAGCAGACGGCCCATGTAGCAGACCACGTTTTTCTTCTTAACCCCTTCAAGATGTCGCTCCTAATACTTTTCAGATATTAGTAACTAGGTTTTATTTTTATGCCCAAAGACACTAATTATAAAACTGTTTTTTGTACTTTGTACTCACCAGGTATGTAAGGGACACTATTACTTACCCCTGGCCACTGCACTCTGGCACTTTAATGTGCATAAAAGGGATTACAGTCTATTACACTGTGAATGGTCCCTATATAACATTGTATTAGCCATAAACAATTTGCAAAGCCATTAACCCAACAAATCTCTGTTAACATTTATTCTGTGCGAATAGAGGAGAAAACAAATGTTCTTGGTATATTTGCATTTCAGGTCGAATGTAACATTTTGGAAAATACCACATTATGGCCACTAAATGAAGCTGAGGAGTATAAGAAATACTTCTATCTTATAGTCCTCATCTCCATCTAGTGGCTGTAATGTGGTATTTCCGAATGTTACATTCGACCTGGAAAGAAAGAACGTTGATTTTTGCCTCTATTCGCACAGAACAATCATTCACAGGGCAAATGGCTTTCCGAATTGTTTATAAATAGACCCCATAGTGAAAGAGCACATGCTCTTTGACAAAGCACTGAGTACAGCAGGAAATACATCAGAGCTTCATTTTGTATCCTGTGCTAACGTGCACTTCTTCCCTGAGCATGCTATATGCAATGTTTTCATTGAGTGTGCGCAGGAAGTTGGGTTCCTTCTTATCTCCTTCTCTAGATTGTCAGTATTTTTACATTGCTGTGGGCAGGCAGTCGGTTAGGGCCATCTCTGTTGCCTCCGTGACAACAGGAAGACAGCAAGTTCTTATAAAATATCTAGAATTTGGAAATGCGTGTTTGTCAATGTGTAAATATTTGTGCTATAACTTTAGGACTGTGAGAAAGGATTTTTATTTGTTTTTCTCTCTTTGTTCCACAAATCAGATGCAGAAAACTCTCCAAGGACTCCAATAGACAGCGGGTCTTGAAGATAACTCACATATTAGCATTTCTTTAATGGAAGCTAATCTTGAAGGATTATTAGTGAGGCCCTGCACTAGCGGCTGCGTCAGGCCTATCATGTAAACAGACGTCTCTCTCTTTCGGTCGGAAGGACCCCACTGACTTTAGCTGAACGTTTCAGAATATAAATATCTGAGAAATCAGCACATGGTAGCACTGTAAACACTTAATGCGTTACAGTGCTATTCACTTTGAATGGCACACTAATGAACATTCAGAATGCAGCTGCATTACAGTGAACAGCAGCCCGCCATAGTGCCCATTGTGTGTGTTGTGCTCCACAAAAAAATCTGCATGCTTATTTTTTCATGAAATGCATTAGGGCTGATTAAGTGTGAATTGGTTGCATAGCACACCACAACCCACCTCACAATGCAATGGAAAAAGATGCACATCTGCTAGAACCTCTTTTTGTGTCTTGTAACAATTACACATCTTTTCAGATTGTACAATACTTATTATTACACCCGTAAAAACTACCCTGTCCCTAAAATTAACTATCTTTGATATTTGAACAACTAAAGATCCTCTTCCCATAGTGCATCCTGGTGTCATGTCTATCCCAGGTAAGTGGCACACACGCATCCGGCCATCCACATGATGTAAAAGAAAACGTGATTCATTAGACCAGGCCACCTTCTTCCAATGCTCCATGGTCCAGTTCTGATGCCCACATTCCCATTGTAGGTGCCTTTGACAGTGGACATGGGTCAGCATTGGAAACCTGATCGGTTGGCGGCTGTGCAGCCCCATACTCAGCAAACTGCGATGCATTCAGACATCTTTCTATTGGAACCAGCATGAACTTTTTCAGCAATATGAGCTTCAGTAGCTCTTCTTCTGGATCAGACTACATGGGCCTTCGCTCCCCACCTGCATCAATGAGCCTTGGATGTCCATGACCCTGTCACTGGTTCACCGGTTTTCATTCCGTGGATCACGGACCTGACCACTGCAGGCCAGGAACATGCCACAAGATCTGTAGTTTTGTAATTGCTCTGACCCAGTTGTCTAGCCATGACTTGCTGCCTAATATATCCCACCCACCTCCAGCTGCCATTGTAACAAAATAATCAATGTTATTCACTTCACCTATCAGTGATCATAATGTTATAGCTGATTGGTATATATACTTCCGGTCTGTAAAAGCGCTGTCATCAGTACAGAAGGTAAGGGGAAATCTTTTTAATGTTGCCCCAAGTAGCAGTAAAACCAGGTACGGGTTGAAATACTTCCCCACTCTATCAAAAAACAAAAACGAATTCCTGCTGGATATACCCTTTTATCCTGCTAATCGTTGTATATTGTGATGTCAATGGACAGTGATACCATGTGATCGCTGTGATCACATGCTAGTGTTTACATGACAGAGGTAGGAGAAGAATCATAGTAATTTATAGTAATTTATAAATGGGGAAATAATAAATGGGTCAATAGGAGCTGCTAAACCATTCATTTCCACTTACTGTGGGGCATTCTTGGAACTCTTTTCTGCATTACTTTGACGGTGGCCATCCGTCGACTACTGAGCACCCAGGATACTTTGTTGGACGTGCGGTCAGGAGTGCAATGGGTACATGGACTGTATTCTTGGAACCCTTTCACATGCCCCCACGCTCCTACACATTTAATCTCCAGCTTCTTGTCGCAGTATTGTAATTTGTATATTAACCCTTCACCTCACTAATCTGCACATTTGCACATTGATCGCTTCATCTCAATCCTGCCACTGTATGCGACCTGTTCATTGATCCTTTCACCTCCTGATCCCTCTGTGTATGACCTGTATAATATTGTGTCCAGTGAACCATTACGAAATTACCAAGCTCCATGTTTTAACCACCTCAATACCAACGTGTTTCTTCATTTGCCAAAACATTGTGGCAAAAATTAGAAAACCTTGTGGTTTTTGCTTCCCAAAATGAGGTAATTTGGGGGGTTTGCTTTCTGTCATGGAATTTTTTATTTTAGCAAAGTATGGAAAACAGGATTTTCCCCCCAAAATGTTGAATTTTTTAACAGTAAAAAAATAAAAAAAGAATGGTTATTAAATGCCACCAAAAGAAAGCTCTATGTGTCTCAAAAAATAATATAACATTAATTTGGGTACTGTACCCAAATTGAGTAATTGTCAGTCAAAATAACATAGCACTAAAAAAGTGGTCTGGTAATGAATAGGTTAATTACCCTGTTGCACCCAAATTTGCTAAAAATTCTACTTTTCTAGGTGTAGACTAGTTAACAATGAAATATGATTTAGTTTTGATTGTAATAAACTAGTAATTATTTAAAATGTTTTTAATGTCTGGAATTTCTTCTTTAAGGGTCTTCCAGGAATTCAGAACCAGCCAGCTTTCCAGTATGGATATGGTTGTCAATGATGTGGCTAATTTTGATTTAATCTCTCCAAGCGGGACACAGAAGATGTATGCTACCTCTAAAACTGAAGACAACAGTATTTCTCATTTATTCTAGCAGAGATTTATTTTGTGCAGGCGCTGTTTTCTGTTTGACTTTTCTAAGGCTCTTATTTATTGTAGCCCCATGAGCATGTCAACTGTGATAGAGATCAATGAACTCAGAATCTGAAGCATTTTTTCACTTTGTCTCTACTTTTGCTTTTAACAAAAACTGTGTAACAGCCGGATTCATTTCATGGACACTGCACTGTAAAGAGGCAGCAACAATTTGACACAAGGTATGCCAGTAACACATATTCCACACAGATATGATTTGGTATGTGAAATATTTCCATGTGATGGCACTGCCAATACTAGTTCTTGTGCAATATTGTAATTTTTATTCTGTGAATGTTATTAATGATAAGCTTTTGGCTGGACTGGACTTTAAGCTGAACTATGTTTCATATTTCCATTGGTCCAATGTAAATATGCATATGCCATACTTGATCGGCTGCTGGGGATCCTCTAAAGCACTGCAGCAGCTGAAGATGCTATAGTTCTTTACAGTGATCTTCCAGGTCCTGTACCTCGATGTGCTGAGCGACTGGGAAAACAAAGGGGGTCATCCGCTCAGCACAGTGGCTATTCAGAGAATGCCTAAGAATTTATCAATGAATACAAAGCGTTGTCTGATTGGATGAGGGGTGACATCATAATCCAACCCTCATTTAATCAGTGAATGCCTTGCATTCTTTGATAAAAAATAATAGGTGCGGGAGATGTTTTCCATACCTGGTGGACATGCCAAAAATTGGATAGGTTTTGGTCTAAAGTATTTTGGTTACTTTGTGACCTTTTTTCAGTTAATGCTGAGAGAGACCCTTGGCTGGCTCTCTTACATTTTAAACCCTCCTCCATTACTAACTTACAACATAAACTGGCAATTTATATTATGCTGCCGGCAAAACAGACCATCGCCTATGCATGGAAGAAACCATTTGTGCTTTTCGGGGAGGTTAAATGTAGAATGGACCCCTTTTTTCATGATGAAAAATTGACCAGTATTTTGCTGGATTCTAATAAAAAAATTGAGAAGACCTGGCAGCCCTGGATTGATTATGCCCACCCATCGCTTTCCGTGGAGAGTGTGACCTTTCTGTAATAGGCAACACTCTCTTTTGTTATAAGGGTTAACAGGATGCGAATTGAGATTCCGATGTCAATTTTATAATACATGATATAATTCAGAATTTTGGTGTCCCGTTTTGTTTTGTTTTTTATCTCTTTGTTGTTGTTGTGTCTTGCTGGTGGTGATTTGGTGGGGATGGTTTGCGGGGAGGATCTGATAATGTTTATCCTTGTAGACCAGGGGTCAGCAACCCCCGGCACGCGTGCCCAGCCTGGCACGCGAGACCTTGACAGCTGGCACGCGACGTTATTCTTTATCTGCAGGGCATTCTTGTAGTTGTAGTCTTGTAGTTCACAGCTCGAGCCGGCTGTCAATTACATTCCTGGCCCGCCAACCTCCCTCACGTGACTGAGCGGCAGAGGCGTGCTGAGGAGGCCCTCAACTTAGTCTGCGCAAGCGCTTGCCTGGAGGATCCCTCATGTACCAGCCCGCGCAGACAGGAGCCGGCTCACCCAACGGGATGATTATTAGTGCTAGGTCAAGGTTTAAAGGGTTATTAAACCCTCCATTTTTTTTGCATATATCTATTGCGAGCAAGCAGTAGATATATGCAAAAGCATTTTTAAAAAAGCGGTTTAAACTTACCCCTGTCTTCGCCACACACTCCCGTCCTAAAATCTGAAAAGTCTCGGGCGGCCACAAAGAATCTTGGGGCGGGCGCATGCGCAGTTCAGGTTTTCGGCCGGGAGACGAGGAGAGACACAAGGTAAGTCTATGGACGCGTGCACCCGCATGCAGACACCGTGGGACAGGAAGTGCCAGCAAGGATAGAAGAGTCAGCGCTGGATCGGAGACCCGCATCAGCGCTGGAGGGACAGATGAAAACGACAGGAAAGAAGAAGATAAGATTAAGAGACATAATTTAAGGTAAGGGCTTTAATTAACATAGGGGGGTGGGAAAAATATTTTTGACTTTAATGTCACTTTAAAGTTGAGCTGTACAGATGATCTAAGCTACAAAGTAGGGGTAGCCTGTAACTCTAGATAACACAAGGATACCCTCTTAAAGCTCTGCTGGACTCCCGAAGAATCCCAAGTGAATGCTGAGTTTCCAAAAGTCCTCAATAAGCCAACATCAACAGACAATTCACTTCTTTGTGCTTTTCAGTCTATATTGGTCCTATCCATGCTAAAACTCAGATCAGGTAACAATTAAAGCCTGTCTCCAGACAAAATTTTCATTTTGTTTTGGATAGGGTAGAGAGGGTTTAGAGCATCTGTCAGGTTCTTACAGCTGTACAAAGTCTAATATATGCTTAAAGCACCAAACAAAAGATCCAAGAGTCCAAATTCTTTTAATGCTAGTATTAGTTCAGAACAAGATAATACAAAACTACCAACACGCTTTGGGGGTTTAAATACTCTTCCCCTTCTTCAGGGCTCATGTGTTGTAAGTGGTAGGACTCAGAGACAGCATAGTCACCAGAAATTATTCTTTATAGAAGTTACAAGATGCCAGGAATTGCTGTATGGGCACTGGGGTCACAGAAAACTGACATTTTAAAATGAACTCTAGGCAGATATAAAACACTAATGAATGCAGCGATGTAATCATTATTGTGAAAATAAATATATTTAAAAAAACATTTTAACAATGTAAGTTCCACGAATGTGAGCTTGTATGAGCCTCTTGCTATCCCTGTACAGCAGAGCTCAGAGTGTGAGAGGAAGACACAGCACAAGGAGCCAAGAATCGTGCTGATAGGAGGAGACAACAGAGGGACAGAGAGATGAACTCATCACTGTGCTGCTCCTCCTTCACTGACCAGTCACAAGCTGAGGCGGGCCCATGACGTGCAGGGCTCAGAAGTGTGTTAAATGGTGCTGGTCGTCACTTAACCCGATAGACAGAGGACATCTAGAGGTGTAAAAGAGGTACTACAGGAGACAGCTACGGATCGGTGAGTATTAAAGCACATTATGGGCTTTTTTTAAATGTTATCTTTTAATGGACTAATCATTTTTGTTTTACTTGTTTCCTATTTCATCAAAAATGGAAAAAAATATAGCTTTAGATTGGGTTTAATAAGCAAAAATGTTTTTTTTTTCTTTTGTCAGTGAAAAACAAACATAAAGACACATTTTCAGACAGCAGAACATAGTATAGTATTGAGTACCCGGGAACAAGAAATCATCTAAATATTGCAAGATAAAGAATATCCCTTAGGCAAATATTTGTCAAAAAATAATAACTGTCAAGCTGAAAACCAAAAGAGTTGTAGGCCCCTGGGCAAACGGGTAGCAATCTAAATGCAGATTTAATGTCCATCTTTGCCAAAAGTGCATTAATACCTCAGGGCCCAAGTTTCACAAGAGCTTCGTCAAATGTGACATAACTGATGGATGTTAAACCGTCATCAATATCACCACCACTGAGAGAAGAGCCTGGAGGAGAAGGAAGATGACAGATCAGTCTGTACAAATGTGAATTCTTTCCTGGTACCTTACCCAATGTTGTTGACCTAAATCAGTAAAATGCAAAAGGGCAAAAACAGGTCAAATACTCAACTCCAAGCAGTTCTATACAAATCTTCTTTCAAGCAGCATCTTTTAATGCAGAAACTGAATAAACAGTACACCTGTCATGACAGAACTATAGCTGCCTGTCTGTGTCAGATTTGAAACAAGCACGCACCAATTAAGGTCAGAAAAAAGTCAGAATTCCCTAAACTTATTTGACCGAGTCAGTGAACATAATTCATCAGCACAACAGCCAGGAAACCAGCATTTAAAAAACAGCAGTCTGTAATAACATCACCGTGTCAGGTGTACTTTAAAGCCCAAGTCCGTTTTCACTTTAATTCAGCTAAATACAGTCCAGTGCATTAAAACAAAAGTGCAATAGAAATCCATCCACCCTCCAAAGCTCTCTGCATGGGCTCAGATAATAAATGAAATTTACACTATGGAGGACCTGGTGGTGTTTGGCCAAAACAGGACTGACAAGGTCTTGGAGACTTGGTCCTGCTGGTTAGTTTTAGAGTTTCTATAGAATTCAAGCAAATGTTCTGTTCATGCTTTTCTGTTCACTTATTTTGTGGCTTAGTAGTACTTGATAGCTAATGAGTGTTGTGTAGACCTACATGCATGGTTTTCGGAGGCGTTCTCTTTGATGTCGATTGGACCATCGCGACTCTGTTCTTACTCTTGTTCTTCCCCTCTTCCTATCTTTCCTTGCCATTCCCCTTTCCCCCCCTTCTATAGTTTTATTTAAACGTTTCTATTATTTGTTATATCCCAGATTCCCTGTGAAGTTCTTTCAGGTAGGTCACCTGGTAATCTGCGGCAGGACACTGTCTTTAAAAAATCTTCCAAGATATGATTATGTTACTGGAGATATCTTTCTAGCCATATCCTGCCATAGTGGCGTTGTTTTATTAATTTATTGCCGTGCGCTCTCTTCTCCCCCTGATTATAACACTTTCCTCCTGAGGAAGCCCTATTGAGTGGGTGTGAAACACGTAGAGGTGACTGAGACCCTTGAGGTGTTTGTGACGACTGGATACACATTGTTCATTGAACTTGAATATTTGTTATGAAGCATTCCATAGACAATTGTAAAGTTGAGTATAGTTACTTCACCTAAGGGTTCTCTCAAACTGTGCTTTATCTAATTTAAGAGATTGCCATTTTATACAATCTATTTATTTGTGTTTTTATGATATTTTGTATATATTTACCAATAAACTCAACTATTGTAATGTTTTAGATAATTTGTGCACTGAGTTGTGCTTCATACCTCAAAAACCCCAAATTGTACTACTTTTTTATTTTTTTATTGTAGCACTCACCCCCAAAAGGAGCCGCCAGAATAACCCGGGTCAACACTAGTTGTCTAGGGGTTTTGGTCTGCAGCTGCTCCATTAGCATTTAACTGCCCTCTTCTATTGCCCACAAAGCTGATATCCACTCCAGAAGAGTAATGCTGAAGAGCTTTTATTAACATCTTCACACTGGGGAGAGAGGATATAGGGATCCTAGACATCCGGTGTAGTACAGACATAGGCTCCAGACTCACCAGACCCTTTGTAGTATCTCAATGTAGATCCATTTGTAGCATAGCGAATAGGAATTTGAGTAGCAAATGAGCAGGGGATGATTACAGATCCTTCAGACTTGCTCCCGACGTCCACTAGGTTCCAGGTACCTCCAGCAGGCATCAGCTTTCCTGGTTCTCCTCCTCTAGCAACACCACAGGCTGCCTCTATATGAGGCCTACTGAAACACTCCACCATCCCCACCCCCAGGCCTCAGGCCTAGCCTGGGGGGCAGGCTGGACAGCACCCCAACCTGGACTAATCCATGGCTGGTCCCGAACTAGACTGAGCACAAGGCAATTCCCTCCAGTATATGTACCCTATCCCAGCATGCAACACTGGTTGAGCGAAACCCTGGCTGGTGAACGGCACATACACTCACCATGCCCCTCATTGGCTGTCCCACACTACAGTAGAGTCGCACTCCACCCAGGTAGGTACAATCAATGCCAGGACACCTGGCCAGATAAATACGAACTATAATCCAGCCAGACTGACTGCAGCCCTAGCAATCACTACATTTCTAGTAGCCACCTCACAAAAGGTCATGGGGGCTACACTACATCCACTTAAATAACAGAAATTCAAATCCTGCCTACATTTGCAGCCAATGTGGTATATTGGCAATTTTAGCAACTTTTGTTGCAGACTCCTACCTTTTCTGTTCTGAGAAAATAGCTGTCTGTTGCAACGTGTCCTTTCCAGACTGATTCGTGAATGGGAGGGTCTGGGTTTGTTATACACACCTAGAGCACTTGCAGTGTTTTTGGAAACTAGCAGTGTCGGCATCCCTTTAGCCCTCGTTCACACCTGAACGTTTTGTAGCGCGTTCTACGCTCGACGAACGCTCTACAAAACGCTCAAAAATATAAATCCCATTGTATTCAATGGTCTCGTGGTGTGTGTGTGCGTGCGTGCCAGGTGGGGTGGCAAAATGCACCTTCGCCCTGATTGGACATATTCCTAAATGCACAGAATATTACTAGATATTTACTTCTTATAAGTATAATCAGCACCAGAGATTGTTGATCCAGGGAATACTTGATTGCCTTATGGGATCAGGAAGGATTTTTTTCCCCCATTGGAGCAAATTGAACCATGTATTGTAAGGGGAGTTTCTGCCTTCCTCTGGATCAACAGGGGGTAACTGCAGGCATAGAGTTCTGTTTTAGGTTTTTCTTCTTTTTTTTTTATCTCTCATCTCTATAGGTTGAACTCGATGGACTTCATTATGAAGGAAATCTCCTCTTAGTTTAGTGTCCCCATAGGAAGTTTTTTTCCCCCTCTTTTTCTGTTGTGGTGGCAACTCAAAATTTTGCATTTACCCTCACTGTCTTTCACAGTGATAGTGACACACAGGGACCATGGAGAACAAAAGTAACCACCTTCTAGAAGGAAGGACAGTGCCAGCATGAATTCAGAGATGATTTGAGGATCAACAACTGAGTGATAAATAAGATACATTATGTGCACGAAAACACTTTCATACGAAGACGTGCGTTTTGACTGGCAGCTTAAGAAACATTGCGCTCAATGGACAAATGCGTGTACAAACTCGCAAAAAACATGCACACAAATGTGCAACATGCTTCTGCTGCACGTTTTCTGGTGTTTCCATTGAAGTCTATGGGGGAAAAACAAGCTTGAAACTGGCAAAAGAAGCCTATGTTCTTTTTCTGCATTTGGTGTTTTCCTGCTGACGTTCTACTGCTCAGGTGCGAACAGGGACCATTGAAAATCATGGGATTTCTTGTGTTAAGTATTTAAAAGCGCTTTTCCTACAGCTCAAAAAAACCTAGATGTGAACCAGGCCTAATAGTTATGGTACTTGAATGTATTTTTAAGATTTAGGGCCGGTTCACACTAGCTCCAGTCAGTTCCAGCACGATTCGCTGCTGGAACGCACTGGAGCGCATCTCTGCATCATTACAGAAATTACTTTTTCATGTGCTCATCTTCGTCTAGTTCCTACCACAGTCATTGCGCTAGGTCGTGGCGCTTCTGTCTCTACCTTTGTTCGGGATGAATTGGTTGTCTGATGAATTGCAGCTTTGGGAATAGCACCTCTTTTGTGCTGGTGCTGCCGCCATACCTGCTGATGTTGGTTCCCCTATCACTCCTATGCCCAACATCATTATTAAGTTCTCGCCGATAATTTTATATTGGGTTGTGTGGGCAATAACATTTCTTCTGTCAGTGCCACTTATAGTGCCATGCTTCTTCCTTGATGATGAAGCTATTTGTTTTCTAAAATCCCTGCAGTACAATAAAATGAATATACATTTTGTACATATTCAATTTAAAATTAAGTAGCTGACATGGTAAGAATGGGAAAATGAGCATCTCGTTAAGACACTAGCTACACAATGCATCCTGCCAGTGGTAGAAAAATTATTCTGACATAAAATAATCTGTATTACTTTGCAGCCTACAATACCTAAACATTAAAAGAGACATACTGTACTGTGCAAAAGTCTCAGGAACATTAAATAGATAGAATAGTACTGTGCGAAAGTCTTAGGCACTTGTGAAAAAATGCAATAAAGCAGGAATAATTTCAAAAGTAATGCCATGAATTGTTTTTTTTACTCAATAAACTTCCTGAGAAGTGAAGTAAACAGAAACAAATGAAATAGCTGCAGTTTCATTGCAGATGTTGGCTCTTGTTTGTCTCTAAAAGTAATTCCAGACAGGCTTAATGATGTTGAGCAAACAAATATTTTTCTCCCAGAACATCCATCGGGACAGAGACACCACACCCCTCTATTCAATATATATACCAACAAAAGATTTGATGGGGCTTTTAAGGTGTCTATTGGAGAATGTAGGGCAACATAACTAGACCTATTAACACAATGTAGTAAATATTCATTAGTATGAAAAAATGTTATTCAATGATCAATATATAGTTAAAAAACATATCCATTTAATCTAGAATCCTCCCTGGACTTCATGCAGGTACAAGATATACATAATCTCAATATAATCCATAATACCAACAGTGGCGTAACAATCACCATAGCGACCCAGGCAGCCGCTATGGGGCCCGGGGCACAGTGGGGCCCGGCCAGATGCTGTGCGGGCCGCCTGGGTCGATATGGGATCCTCTGCTGGTGGCTTTCACTGGTGGCTGAAGATGAACACGCCGCTGTTCAGATCACTGACAGTAATCTGTGCAGCAGCGCGTTCCTCTCCACAGAGTCAATGAGAGCCAGCGGTGAAGAGGGCTGGACCCGGCAGTGGAGGAGGAGGCAGGGCCCGTGGTCAGCAGCAGGGGAGCAGGCGGGGCCAGGTGACGAAAAAGGAGGCGGGCCCGGCAACGGAGGAGGAGGCGGGGCCCATCAGCGACCATGGAGGAAGAGGAAGCGGACAGGTAAGGAGTGTGACCTGCCAACCTGAGAGTGACCCTGCAGAGCCCACCATAGAGACTCTATGGTGGGCTCTGCATGTTCACCGTCAGGTGGGATCTCAAGTGGGCTCTGCAAGGGGTATAACTAGAAATCACAGGGCCCCATACAAAATTTTTCTATGGGGGCCTGTGATTTCTAGTTACGCTCCTGAATACCAATCATATATTTCATAGGCAATATCTTCAAATAATTCCAAAACATAATCATATTCATCATTAGTTCATCTGTAACTGCACTATTCCAGCCTTCTGCGCATTTTGCCGAAGCTTCTTCAGGAAGTTTTCTTAGGAGGTAACCTTCTTTGAAATGTTGGTGATATATGAGTCCATACTTCTGGAACAATTCTAAAAATAAACATAAATAATTCATATTGCATATTTATGTCTACATTATCATATATAAAACCCAATTATATACATACATACCATCGTAGAAATAGCATAAAAAATATTAACTATGGCTATACATAACAATATGTGGCAGCACACCACACCTTTACATATGCATTTAATTTGGCACTTGTATACATTTGTCTCATACCCTTGCATACATAGAAAAGAGCCCTCAAGATTTTGCCTACAAGCAGGCAGCCTCCAGATAGATTTAATGTGCAACCATCCCATTCATCAGCTTACTCTAGTCCAGGAGGTCTTAAACTCAAAACGCATGAGGAGAGACAGCCAAAAGAGAGTGAGGAGAGAAAGCCAGGGGAGAGAGCAAGGAGAGGCAGCTAGGGGAGAAAGTGAGGAGAAAGACAGAAGAGACAGCCAGGGGAGAGAGAGCAGAGACAACAAGGAGAGATAGCCACAAGGATGTGTGAGGAGAGAGAGCAAGGAGACACAGCCAGGAGAGCAAGGAAAGACAGCCAGGAGAGAGAGTGAGGAGAGACAGCCAGGAGAGAGAGTGAGGAGAGACAGCCAGGGGAGAGAGCGAGGAGAGAGAGCGAGGAGAGACAGTCAGAAGGATGAGCAAGTAGAGACAGTCAGGAGAGAGAGTGAGGAGAGACAGCCAGAGGAGAGAGTGAGGAGAGATAGTGAGCAACATATCTGCCTGAAGAACCATTGTGCCCTTCAAGACTTATCTGCACCCTGTGTTTCACACACCTCCTTGCTCCCCAAGTTCCAGAGTCCCTCTGTGTCCTGTGCCTCCTCCATGCACTCAAGTTGGAACACCAGGACCCTGTGGCCGCCCCTCTCTGCCTGACATTGTGACATCTTGTGTCTGGGTTTCACCTGGCCTGAAACCCGGACACAGCACATACAGGACTCAAAATCTGGACTGTCCAGGTGAATCCGGGATAGGTGGCTACCCTAGCTACGCCCCTGGCTGCTGTAAATGGTAAGAGACTCGTTCCCCCCTGCTGACCTGATGGTGCCCGAGCCAGGTACAGGAGGGCCGGCTCTACCCCCTATTGGCAGCCCTGCCTGCAGGCAAAAAGTAACTAGTCTGTGGGCCGCAAAAGGCCCATGGGCTGGTACTCAGAAACCCCTGCTCTAGTCCAATGCTTCCTCACCACTTTCTCCAGGTTTTTAGTGCTGTGTTTTTCTTGCCACTTGGGAGACGTTTTTGTACTGATAACAAACAGGATCCGGGAGCCGCTATCCAATAGCGGGAGACTCCCGGAGCGTCCGGGAGAGTTGGGATGTCTGATACTGCTACACAATGAACTTCCTATTCGTTTCATAGGGTGCCATTGTCACTGTCACCATTCCCTAGTGGATGTTTTGGAAGTATCCATAACATTGATTAGAAGCATCAGGTATAAGCAAGTGATGTCATATGTCAACAGATTGAGCAACACCTCAGCATGGAAGCAGCCAAACAACAAATTCTGTATGTACAGTGTAGACATGTGCGATTCGTTTCATTCCGAATCGAAATTCGGACGAATTTTCGGAAATTCGGACATTCGGATGTATCCGAATTCCGAATTACAGACATAACGAATGCAAACGAATCCGAATTTCCATTTCCAAAATTCGGTAGCGTTAGTACGAACATTCGGTTCGTTTTCTGTTCTTATTCGTTTCGTATTCGTATCATGTTCGTTTCGTTCGTTGGAGCAAAGTGACATTAGAGGAGAAAAATATTTTTTCCCCCTCAAATGTCACTTTTGCTGCAAACGAACGAACGAACGAAACGAATAAGAAACAAATAAGAACAGAAAACGAACCGAATGTTCGTACTAACGCTACCGAATTTCGTCCGAATCCGAATTCCGAATCCGAATTGACTTTCACACCCGAATCCTGAAAAACGAAATAACACAAATCCGAATTTAAAACTAAACGAAACTAAACAAATTTTTTGGCACTGCACATGTCTAGTACAGTGCATACATTAAAAGAAAAAACATCAATCCATATAAAAAGTTTCAGCAGTAAGAATGACCTGCAATTTTTACAACACCGTGGAGCTCTTTCATCATTCTCAAGTAGATTTGCTTTTACTTGCATCCTAGGAAAAAAAAGAAGTGATTTCGGTGAAGTGACTGATTTCATTTTTGCTGGAAACCTTCCCATGTTGCTTTGCAAAGTGTTCTTTGTATTTGCATTTTTCCTTTTTTGTGTGTGTATTTTATTCTTATTTGACTTGTTTTACAGAAAAAAAGACAGTGAAAATGTTTAACTAAAAATTGACGGTATACAAACAAAATTTTCTTGAGAAGGCATTTCAATTTCATTATCGTTTCTTAATATCATCATGTTTACGGCTAACAAAGGACCATTTTGCACAAAAACAATTCCAAGATAGTTTAACCCTCAGGAGGCATTACTTTAACTGGCCTCCCCTCTCCCCAACTACCACCCCAACCAGTCAACTATCCCCCATTTCCCCTATTGCTATCACACAGCAAAAACTGCATTACTCATTGAAATAAAGTTTTTTTAACAAAGCCCATTGCACCCTTAAAAGCCATTCAAACACCTTGACTTTGTCTTACCATTTGACGCTAATACATTAAGCTGAAGTGCAATGTATTTTTCCAAAACTCCAAAATTCACCTCTTCTCCAGTGACCCGACATCTGCGAGTCCCCTTACCAGTATACTCCTTCAAACGCAATGAGGGTAATTTATCAAAACTGGAGCAGACAAAATCTGGAGCAACTGTACATGGCAACCAATCAGCTTCTCTCTTTCATTTTCAAATCTTAACTGAACAAACTGAAGAGAGAAGCTGATTGGTTGCCATGAGCAACTGCTTTAGATTTTGTCTGCTCTAATCTTGATAAATTCCCCTCATTGTATTTAGACAATGGGCCCATCCCTGCCACGCCCCCTCAGTTAATGCAATTGAAACTTACTGTTATAATATCAGCATTATATAAAGGAATACATTCTAGAGTTGTTTTTTATAATGTAATTAAAGCTTACTTGAAAAAAATCCCTTTTATGTAGTGAGTGCTGCCTTCCGTCTGCCCGTCACTTCCACCAACTTCCTGGATTCCCAGTGTGCTTTGCGTCTCCTTCCCTGCTGCTTGATGTGACGCAATCTCAATTTCTCAAGACTGCATACCCCACAATGCATTGCTTCCAACAAGCAATGATGATGTTACATTGTGGAAAGTTCAAACATTGAGTTGTAGTTCAGAAAGCAGGCTTAGTTAGGACGGTGACACCAGCAAGTGCATCTTCACAGGGCTGAGTGACATTGTGTCACTGCATTGAGGAAGTACATCCTATGGGCATCTTTGATAAGTAAGTTTACACATTTCTAGATCGATCTGGTTATTAGGAGTGGGATAGAACTTATGGAAATTCAGTATAGAAATGCATTTTTATTTTTAAGCTTTTGAACATAGAGGGATTTGGTTCCAAATGAGAGCCCATCCCTCCAAATAACTGCATCCGTACTGCGGTCTGTTCAGATGTAAACATTTCTACAAATACTGGGGGATTATTACACGTGGTGCAGGTTCATGTTTCAGCTTGGCTGTTAACTGAGTCTCTGTAGATTTGTATTTCAGACTGGTGTAATTACTGTATACTTACTCTCTGGTGCCTTCCATTTATTGCTATATACTAGATGTGCTTGATTTCATTGCCGTATACCTCTGAGCTGCATAATTACGGCACATTAACTGTTTGCAGAGTGTTTATGAACAATGCAGCATGAACTAAATATACTGGGCGGAATTTATCCAAACTGGAGCAGACAAAATCTGAAACAGTTGTGTACGGCAACCAATCAGCTTCTATCTTTCATTATCAAATCTTAACTGAACAAACTAAAGAGAGTAGCTGATTGGTTGCCATGGGCAACTGCTCCAGATTTTGTCTGCTCCAGCTTTAATAAATCTTCCCCATTGTATTTTACACCTGAATAACATTTGACAAGTACACAATGTGAAATATTCTTTTCACTCCAAAATGGATAGGAATTTAGCCAAATATGAACAGCTTTGTTCACTGGTTTGCATTACATTAGACCAAAGGATCTCAGTGAGATGCAAGTGTGTTGTTGTATGCATCAAACAGTAAGGCTATAAAGGGCAAGCATAGCATTGTCAGGGGACAAGTGTATATTATTAGCAATTACCGGTATGCTACATTTACCAGCACAGCCAATCAGGTTTATCTTATATTAACACTATGGAGTGTTTATATAACTCGGGCTGACATGCTATGCAGTGCTTTGCAGAGTCCTGTACCAGACAATAAAATCTGGATTCACACGTTCACTGAAATATATTTACACATTTTAACCACTTGCTGCCCGTTGCAATTTCTTACTATTTGCCCACACATGATAAAATATGTGTTTTTGGTTAGAAAACAGCTTGAAACCCCCAAACTATTTTATATTTTCTGAAAGCAGAGGGCCTGTAGAATAAATAAAATGCTAGTTGCAATTTTTTATGTTGTACGGTATTTGCAAAAATGTTTATCAAACCAGTATTTTTAGGATAAAATACACTTAAATAAAAAGTAATGCACAGAAACAGAATATATTACCCAATTTTTTGGTAAAATATAAAAGACGAGGTCACATTGGGTAAATAGATACCAAACATGTCAAGTCTTAAAATTGTGTTTGCCCATCAAGCCGCAAAAGACTACAATATCCAAAATTTTCCATAGGGGACATTTTAAAAGCATTTACCGCTCATCAGTTTAGTATTACCAGTGATCCATGGCCCTAGAATTATTGCTCTCACTCCAACGTTCATGGCGATATGTGACATGCGCAATTTACGCTTTTGCACGTAGGTGCACCAACACGTGTTTGCGTATGTATGTGCGTGCACGTGGGGGGACTTCAGAAAAAATATTGCGCATTTAAAAAAAATATATGTTACTTTCATTTTTTTAAACACTTTCTTTTATTTATTTTTTTTACACTAACTTTATTGCTATTACATAGGGGGCTAGCAAGCCCCCTATGTAATAGCAAATTGCATATGACAGGTCCTATTTATTGAAAACATCAGGGTTCTTTCATACACCTAATGTCACCTGGGGACCCCAAAGAAGCTAATGAAGCAGAGATCTTCACCAGCTTCTTCTCCTGGCTCTAAGAGCCGCAGAATGTAAACACTGACATCGGAAGTAATGTAATATGCATCACTTCCGGGTCCAGTAATCGGAGGAGAGATCAGCGGCTACAACACACCTCAACCACAATTTTGAATGGGCTGGTGATGCATCACAATGGACTTTGAATGCAAATGCATCTGCTTTTTTTCCAGCGCATGCAACACATACATTGTTGACATCTATGCATTGTGGGGTTCTGGAAATAAAAAACAGTTGCAGGGGCAACAAAAGGTCCACTGTTTCGCCTTGAGGAAGGGACCCTGCGTGACCCCGAAACATTGGTTATTGTGACCTATGTGAAGATATTTGCATAAACAATATTTTCTGTGCATTTTAGGAGTGCCAAGAACTGGGTGGCGCTCTTAACAACCTGGGACACAAGCCAGTGTTTTCTGCGAACATGTGCCCAGGATGGCACTTGATCCTCCTCTCCCTGGTTCAAAGCTAGAGTATGGGGTCCCAGGATGCACCTGTTTTCTTCTTCTTGGGCTGAAGGTTGCTGGGAGCTTACCATAGAAAAAGTGTCTGCTCTGTTGTAAATAGAGATATAGACTCTTTAGCACCATCTTGTGTCCATTTTTGAGATGGCAGGTAGGTAAGTCAATAATATCCTGCCTGAGCGTAGAACAATGAGTGTCCAGGTTAGGGAATGGGTTTTTTTGTTTAGAATTTTCAGGTAAATTTTTCAATGGGATCAATTAGTGTGTTTCTCTAGTATGTCCCTAAAAAGAGTTTGTTTCCTTTGTTGTAACAATTTTGTGTTCACTGTGGACTATTAGAAGGGTTTTGTAGGTCGTACACATTTTTATATTTCAAACTGAAGACGTATGAATACAAACTGGAAAAACAGCGACTTTTTCTGCATCTGAATTCCTGTACGCCATTCAACAATAATCCTTTAGAACTATGGCACACAACAATAATTGTATCGCATTCCTCTAAACCGAGCCAAGATATAAATAGTTAATCAGCGGCACAGCTGGATATGGCAATCTGATCTAGCATATATGAAAAACAAGAGACACATGGGTCAATGAACAGGGATACCGCTTACATCTGTATCTAGGAATGAGCATCGCAGAGCTGCAGGTGCCTCGCATTGCCGAGCTTATTAGCAACATCAAGCTGTGTGAAAATAGTTAATGTTGCTGTTATTGATGTCTTGCAGTTTAATACACAAGGCATGATTGTCTTCAGCCCTAGCTTCGGATAGAGAGATTGTGGGGGGCACATTTGTCTGATATTATCATCTGTATTTTTGCATGGACTGATCCTGCCAATTTTTCCTTTATCCTTTTTTTGTTTTGTTTTCCATATCACATAGAAGACGCAGTACAAAAAAATCCCAGCAGCTTCCCCTTTATTCGCCGATCTTTAATCTGGCTGTGGTGTCATCTAAGAGGTGCCATAAAAGCAGAAAATACCCTGGTGAGGAAGAGCAGTAAAAATGTCTGTCCTTAATAATTGCTGTTTTTCATAGCAAGGCTACACAGAAGCGGCTCTGGTTTTGCATAATAATTCAGTGAATTCTTTCATATAGAGCTTAATGCATTTATATACACTGATCCAGCTCTGCCCTGTCTCCAACTACAACAACAGATCACTGCAATATCTATCTTTATATTGCTCGTTGAAAACAATGAGCCATAGATCACTATTTGGGGTGATCTATTGCTGTAGATGTACATAGAGGGGATACATTAGGTGCCCTGTGACTAGGAACTGCTGCAACAGAGACATTTTAGTTCCCAAAAATGTCTACAAAATTGGGAAGATTTCAGCAAAATGTTGCCTTTTTGGTAAAATGCATTGGAACCACTGTGTAAGATGAAAGTAAGGTGGTTTGGTGGCTACTAAAAGTGTGATGGGCTTTAAATGGTGGCTTAGTGTTATGGAAGTTCCTTTTTAAGTAGTGATGAGCCTGGGCTTGGTGCAATCGCAGTTCTTCTAAGTTCTACCAAGCCCGCTTAAAACTGTGAGCAACACATGCCCTTCCTGGTCCAATCAGTTGCGGCAGACGCATTCTCTGCCATGCAGGCATACGTCACAAAGGGGCAGGGAATGCCCCTGGCGTTCACAGTTTTGAGCGGCTTGGGTTAACTCAGGTGAACTGGAAATCGGGCTCATCACTACTTTTACCTATCCTGGTTCTATGCTTGTGTTCAGTAATAATTATACACAATAAAGAAAAAAACACACAAAAACATAGAACACTTAAGGTCCCATTCACACTGTTGTGCTGCATTGGCGCATGCGAGTCAATGCAGATTATGTTGCGCGTTAACATGGACAATGTTAAGGCAGGCCACTCATTTGAATGGGCTGCCTAATGCGCCAAAAATGTACATGCAGCATTTTCAGTAGCGTAGCAGAGTACATTTGTGCATTGCCACCCATTGTGCTGTGCTGCAACACAGGTGTGTCGAAGTGCCATTTAGAATGATTGGCACCGCATTGCACCAATGTGCGTATGTTACTGCAGCACAATAGTGTAAACGTGCCCTCAGGGCCCTTTCACACAGTTACATGCTGGTGTGTTGCATCAACGCGCATTATGTTGCATTGTGTTAAGGCAGTCTATTCATTTGAATGGGCTGCTAATGCACCAGGTAGCCCGTAAAAATATACAAGCACCATTTTTTCCAGAGCAACAAAAGACACGGTAGCTCGTTGCCAAGTGTTGTATTGCACAGCAAATCAATGGTGCTGTACTTACTCTGGTGTTGTCTTTGTGCTAAAACTGTTTCAGCAAAAAGAGGGTTAAATGTGTGTTTGTTTGTTTTTTCCTTTTTTCTTTAAATGGGCTTTTTTGTTTTTTTAAAGCATGACCCCATCCTTTTAAAGCTAACCAGTTGCCACACTAGGCATGCAACTTGGTATCACCCGAGCAAGGGGGCAGCGAGAGTGCAGCCCCCAGCCCAGTTGATACCAGCCCACTTGCTGTACAGAATGAAAGGTATTAACCTGCAGCACATTTTGCAGCGTTTAACGTGCATCAGCATAGGGCAAGGTATTAACTTTAATGGGCTGCCCTACGCAAGACAAATGCAGCAAAAAAGCTCACACAGCAGTTTGAACTGCGAGCTTTGCACATTTTTTTAATGGTACGTTTTTGTGCATTAACACACGCACCAAGATGTGTGTTTTTGCTTGTTAAGGGCCATGGCACACTAACGACAACTCACCAGCAACAGGATGATGATACAGGGCAGAGAAATACTCACCTGTTTCCATGTGTCACCCCTCGCTGGCAGAATGAGGAGGACGTTCCATTGCTGGTGAGCCTAGAACAATTACATTTGCATAAGAGTGACTCCTCGCCTATGGTTGCCACCTGTCTGGGATTCACCCGGACAGTCCG
Source organism: Nanorana parkeri (assembly GCF_000935625.1). Classification (NCBI taxonomy): domain Eukaryota; kingdom Metazoa; phylum Chordata; class Amphibia; order Anura; family Dicroglossidae; genus Nanorana; species Nanorana parkeri. The sequence continues at coordinate 660,090 of NW_017306477.1, read as the reverse complement.
GGTTTAGAATGCTGTGTCCAGGTTTCATGGCAGCTGAAACCCGGACACAGCCAAACAGGGGCAACCAAAATTAAGATATGGGGCTACTGGCCCTCCACTGAAATTAGGCTCAACTGTGATATTTACATATGAATTGGTGGCACTATTTACATATGAATAAGCCATAACTCATTGATATGTAAATATCATGGTTAATTGATATGCAATGTCTGCACCTCCTTGCTGGTCAGTGTATATACCTCCGTTACAGTGCTGGTTAGTGTAAGGCTTTTTAACTAATTCTCTCATCGCTCTCTCTCTCCTGTCTGTCTCCTGTATTTTATCCCCAAAAAATTATGTGCAGCGCTAGAGTGTTCAGGTTTCGCCTGAAGAAAAGGTGGCAACCCTATCCTCGCCCTTTCTGGTCAGCAAGAGACTGACACATGGGGGGGGATTTATCAAAGCTGGAGCAGACAAAATCTGGAGCAGCTGTGCATGGCAACCAATCAGTTTATCTCCCCAGTTGGTTCAGTTAAGATTTGACAATGAAAGAGAGAAGCTCATTGGTTGCCATGCACAGCTGCTCCAGATTTGGTCTGCTCCAGTTTTGATAAATTCCCCCCATGGAAACAAGTGAGTAGTTTTGTCACAAGCAGAAAAATACCTGTCACTGGAAAAAGAATATGAGCTACTTTTTGGCAGCTTACAGTGAATTATGTTCCCATAGAATTCAATGGGCAACTTTATGCAACACAATGCACAGCAAAATGCTCAGGGGTGAACGTGGGCCATAGAAATTAATGGGGTTTCCGTGTCTTGCGCATTTTGTCACGCTTAGTAGACATGTGCATTCGGATTCAGACGAACCTGCAAATCAACGAAATTCAGTTGATTTGATGCCAAAATGAAATTCAGTTGTGGCCGATATGGCCGCCGCTCATTTTTCAGTTTCAGTGTGCGGTTTCGGATTCGGAGGCTCGTTTCTTCCGAATACGAAACAGCATAAAAATGTGTTTTCTTGGAGAAAACCAATGAAAATGTTTTTCGTTTTCATTTGTTTCATCAGAAAACAATTTTTTTTGCCGTGCACATGTCTAGCGCTTAGTAAAAAAAACACCTTGGTGTGAATGGAGCAGGGTATAGGCTGGCCAAACATACATATATACTCTGTAATGATGTCATGTTTAGGGCCTATTCACAACTAGGTGGTCCATTGCAGTGCAGTATTGTCAGGGTCCACCCGGCTGCCTGATTGACATCTGTCTCTGCCTCTCTAGAGGCAGAGCTAGCTGTGCCCACCTCCTTCCCTATCAGAAGGTCCTGGAGCAAAAGACAGAAAAGAATAGGCGAAAGGACACATGACAGGGCAGACAGGGCATCACGATAGAAAGGGTTAGGGAAAGGGGGGTGTACAAAGGGCGGTCTCTTACCTTGGTTTGGCCAATTAAGTGGGGTCAGGAGGAGTCTCCCTGGTGGTTTGAGAAGGGGCGGAGGGTCAGCCAGCAGTTCAGGGTTGCCACACGTTGAGATCAGTTCTCTGGTCTGCATCTCCCTGTATTAAAAAGACAATGGCGGATTTAAGTGGCTTATTTCAGCAATTGAAAGCTGCAGCAGAAATTAATGGATCTGCTTGGCTTCATGACCAAATTTCAAATTTGTTGACGGACCCCCAAATTACTCAAGTTATTCAGGTACCACATGCTAGGAGGTCTAGGCCTCCTGAGCGCTATTCACCTGCCCATCCTACCGTTTCGGGGTCTCAGCGCCATGTTAGGAGCCCCTCTAGGGACCCTGCAGGTCCTCCGGCCAAACGTGCGTCCACATCTGCACCAACAGTCAGTAGGCCTGGGAGGAATCCTCGGCCTAGGCGGAGCCCCAGGGAGAGAGTGCCTGCCCGACATCCCCTGGGAGAGAGTGCCTGCCCGACACCCCCAACACCCCTCCTCCCTCCCTCATGGTATTCGGGACCTTCCGGCCGCCTCACCTGGCGATGCTCCGGTCGGTGAGGCGGCTCAGCGTGGGATTCGACCCGCTGCGGGCGCCGGACCATCTCCTGCTGCGGTCGGCGGCCCCTCCCCCTCTCATGTCGGCTTACTTCCAGGGCTGCCTATTGTGGTGCCTCACCCTCCGGTGGCTCAGCGTTGCGGGCGCCGTGGTGGGCACAGGAAGGCCTCGGCTAGGCCATCGCAGGGCAGAACTCGCGGTGATGACGTCACCGCCATGCGCGCCGGCCCGTCACGTGGTGCGGCCGGCGGTCCCTCCCCCTTCTCTCTTGGTTTTCTTCCAGGGCTGGCTTCGGCGCTGCCTGACCCCGCGGTGGCTCAACGGAGCGGGCACCGCAGAGGACACCTGGATGCATCGGCGGGGCCCTCGCAGGCCAGGAGAAGCGACGATGACGTCATCGGCGTGCGCCCTGGGCCTTCGGCAGTCGGGGAACCCGGCCCTGATGTGCCCTCCTCTCCTGCTCAAGACCCAAGATCTGAAGGGGAGGTGTCGGCCTCTGAAGAAGATGCCCCAGAGGAAGACGTCTCGCAGGACCAGGAGCCTACGGCTGTTAGGAGACCTCCTAGTCAGCCAGGTGAGCAATCCTTTTTACCACTCTCACATGTAATGCAACTTTATAATGATTGTTTTAGCAATGTTAGGGGCGGGGGTTGTTGCCAGTAACACATGAGGCCGCATTATCAGATAGCTCATCTGCTTTAAGGGGGTCTAGGCAGGGTGCGCCAGCGCAACCTACAGTCCATGACCCTAGGGGTCTCCAGCAGCTTGTTAATGCTTTATACGGGTTGATACAATGTGTTCCCGCCGGTCCTTCGTCAGTACCGCCGGTCGCGGCATGGTTGCGCAAAGCTATTAGTGGGGTTGGGTTGTAGTCTGTGTTAAGTCAGTTGTTTATATTTGTTCTCTGTTTTAGTCTGCCGCTTGGTCTGGCGGGCTGACGGTTGTGCTGTTTGTTTTCTTCAGGTCTCGTCTGGATCCTTGGTCATTCAGACGTGGCGTGGGGGGCCCGCCGTGCGGATGTCCGGCCTGACGGCAGACAGCTTGGGATCCACGGGAGCGTTGCCAAGGTGCGATGGTTGGGTTTCCCTGGGATGCTGTGGAGCCGGGTGGTTCCTGAGGTCCACAGATATGCTAGGCTGGATAGGGTGCCGGACGTTCTCCTCCTTCACGTGGGAGGTAACGACCTAGGTTTGCGGTCCATGCGCGAGCTCATTCGCGATATCAAATTTGATTATCTGCGACTCCGTACCTCCTTTCCTGACATGGTGATAGTGTGGTCAGACATTGTGGCTAGATCCTCTTGGCGTTTGGCTCGGTCGGTCGACCGGTTGAACAAGGCGCGCAGTAAGGTCAATAGGGCGGTGGGGCGCTTTGTTTCCAGGAATGGTGGCATTGTCGTGCGTCATCGGGAGTTGGAGTTAGACACATGGCAGTACCTGCGGGGTGATGGAGTTCATCTCAACGCCGTAGGTATTGACATGTGGTTCCTGGGGCTCGAGGATGGCATCCAAAGGGCCCTGCGGGTGTGGGGTGGCGTCCAAGGGTGAGGTCTCCCCCTTGTTGCGATGGCAGGTCCCGCAGGAGTGAGGTAAAATGACTGAGGGTAGGAGCTCTCTGAGTTTTATGTACGATGTTGCCCCTGAGTCGGTGAGTTGCGGCTAGGGGCCAGTTGGTTAAGTCGTATGCAGAGCTCTACGGTAGGAGACCAAAGGTGTCTTCACAGACCTCAGCTTCACAGTGATAGGAATACATTGTATTTAAACTGTTATGGTTGAATGTTTTATATTCAGTTTGTTATAAAGTTAATATATTTAAATAAACGGCTACTACAGCCATTTTATATCCAACTTGGCGTGGTCTATTATTGGGTATGGGTATTTATAATGGTTTAGGGCTGTAGCAAGCCAGGTTAAGAATATGCTTATGTCTTACCCTGTCAAGAAGGTCCTGGAGCAAAAGACAGAAAAGAATAGGCGAAAGGACACATGACAGGGCAGACAGGGCATCACGATAGAAAGGGTTAGGGAAAGGGGGGTGTACAAGGGGCGGTCTCTTACCTTGGTTTGGCCAATTAAGTGGGGTCAGGAGGAGTCTCCCTGGTGGTTTGAGAAGGGGCGGAGGGTCAGCCAGCAGTTTAGGGTTGCCACACGGTGAGATCAGTTCCCACCCTCCCTCCCTTGTCTCATTGGTTGTTGGGGGTTCACATTATGTGTGGTGCTGGGTGGTGTCGTCTGTTGTGGCGACTTATGTCGGGCTGGTCATGACTCCAGTTGGGTGCGTCCGAGGTACGCAGTCCCGGGAGCATGCAGGTCCCGCAGGAGTGAGGTAAAATGACTGAGGGTAGGAGCTCTCTGAGTTTTATGTACGATGTTGCCCCTGAGTCGGTGAGTTGCGGCTAGGGGCCAGTTGGTTAAGTCGTATGCAGAGCTCTACGGTAGGAGACCAAAGGTGTCTTCACAGACCTCAGCTTCACATTGATCGGAATACATTGTATTTAAACTGTTATGGTTGAATGTTTTATATTCAATTTGTTATAAAGTTAATATATTTAAATAAACGGCTACTACAGCCATTTTATATCCAACTTGGTGTGGTCTATTATTGGGTATGGGTATTTATAATGGGATAGGGCTGTAGCAAGCTATGTCAAGAATATGCTTATGTCTTACCCTGTCATGTCCCTCCAATAAGAGCTGCAGGAACAGAGAGGGAAGGAGTGGATCCCTGCGGGGACTGGTGACCGACAGTCACTCCTTTCTGCAGGGAGAAGCTGTGAGCAGAGCAATCAGCGGTCACATGATCGCTCTGTTCTCAATCTATAGATCTGGCATATAGCAGCTGCAGTGTCGCACGATGGCTTTAAGTATTGGGAAGAGTATAATTTACTCTCACAATACTTTTCCTGTAAGCAGTCCTGAGGCCAAACTGAAGCCTGCTAGCAGTTCTTTTTAAGGCACAGTCAGCACTCCTGTTAAGATTACCTGCCCAAACTGGGGGCAAAGGTTGCTTTAAAATAGACTTCAACAAAGCTGCTTATAGCTGTCTGAAAGCATTGCAAATGCTTTGTAAATCCTTACTGTACACACTGATCCTATATAAGCTGAAGGCTATATGTACTGTACAAGACCTTAATGTCAGGATAGTGTCATCTGAACAGCAGAGATATCTGGAGAAAGGTATTTTGTACATAATGAAGTGCATCAATTTGGAGGGTCTGTAAAAGCAATTCCAAAACTATTGAATAGCTCAGAGACTTGCCATTTTTATTGTTTCCTAAAAGAGAGCTACATAGTACCAAAAACCATCCAAACCCTTTAACAGAGTCTGAGCTGCCTTTTAAATTGTATTTTCACTTTAGCAGTCAGATCTGGGATAGCTAAGTAATTAATAACCATATTTTATTAGTTACATGGCATAAACAGTAATGGACCTCTATCTGTGATTGGTTCATCAGTATTACTACATATCATTGCTCCTGTTCTGTTACCTACAATATGCAGTTACATTGGCTAGCAACATTAACATATTTACAAAAACATGAGAATAAAAAATACCCATTAAGCGTTTACCTGAGTCGTTTCTGCAATAAAGGGATGCGAAAGATAAAATTAGTAAACGATTTTGCAGAAGTTGCTTCGGGGGCAGAAGACACTGGGATGCTATAAACAGGGACAACAGAGTACTTAGTTCAGTAAGTATTATATCATGTGACAGGAGAAGCTCCTAAGCGCCCTGAAGGCTCTGAGATGCAAATGGCTTCTGATTAGGTTTGCATACAAAATGTAGTGGTACATTAATGGGTTTGAGCATCTGTGCCAAGGCCCTGCTAGCGATAAGGCTGCCAGGATGTAAAACCTATGCGTGAATGCTTCTCTTCCTGCTCCGTCAAGTGAAGATCTGACTGTCAAAGCAAATTAATGTATGTAAAAGAGCACCTCTAAGATACAGAAAATAAAATAATTGTGGAATACAGAATAATAATAATAAAAATACAGCCTATATAAAAATAAACAGGTACAAATGCAATTGGCTATATAGGAAAAGTCATTGGTAGATTCAATGGGGTTGATTTACTAATGGCAAATAGGATGTTCACTTTTCAGGGGAAGTTTCCTTAAGCTTAGTAAATGTTGTGACATTTCAAATGTAGCCCCCATCAACTTTTGTGATGTGGTTACTAAACATTTAGTGCTTTCCAGGGCTGCAGTCAGCCTGGCTGGATTATAGTGGCACTTATCTGGTTAATTCCGGGTGTCTGGCATTGGCTGTACCCCCCTGGGGGGAGTGTGACTCTGCTGTATTATGGGACAGCCAATAAGAGACAATGTAAGTGTATGTACAGTGCAGCAGCCAGTCACTAGATTTCTCTCAACCAGTGGTGCATGCTGGGATAGGATACATATACTGGAGGGAATTGCCATATGCTCAGACTAGACGGGAACAGCCATGGGTTAGCACAGGATGGTGTGCTGTCCAGTCCCCCCCCCCCAGGCTAGACCTGAGGCCTGGGGGTGGGTAGAGGCTGAAGTTTGGGAAGAGTTTCCCTAGGCTTCAAGAATGGAGGAGGCCTTTGTTGTTTGCCAGAGGTGGAGAACCAAAGAAGCTGATGTTTGCTGGAGGTGCCTGGAACATAGAGGCCCTCGGGAGCATGGATGGTGTCTCTCCTGCTAAGGATTCATGCTCATCCCTGCACATCTATTACTCCAATTACTGTTTTGCTTGCACATGATTGGATGATGAAAGTCAGCAGGGCTTTACCTCATTCACTAAACGAAGGTTGTCATGTTGCACATGCATTGTCATATGCCTTTAAGATTATTTGTTTCATCTGTCCCTTGTATTTTTCTCCACACCTAGCCATAGTTCAATTTTTCCTCTGTGTAGATAGCTTCACTCTTCTTCATTATGTTCCAGTCTGCATCTCAGCCACATATCACATTATGATAGTTTGGATTAAACTTCTCAACATTCTTCAAGGTGACATCTGGATCGAGTCAATGTCTGTCAACTGAGATTGTGAGCTACTGCCATCTCGCCACAACTGTAAGTTACAGAGATCACACATTCAATGCTCAGGCAGAACAAAGGGGAAATCCCCCTGCAAGGTGAACAGCCTATCTGCCTTTAGTAAATCATCAGGTCTCCCAAGATCAGCAATAGTGTGTATTCCAATAATTAATAGTATAAGGCATTAATAAAAGTATGAGACTGTTGATTGCTATGTGCAGCCTGGTGGCAGGCTGCTGATTGGCAGAAAGCGAGGGCCAATCAGCATCACTAAGGCTCCTGTGGCACAATGCTGTCCAGCTAGCAGACAGTGCCATGAAGACACAAGCAGAATGACATAGGACCACTAATATAGTGGGACTCCATATTGGAAACCTGTATTGTGAGAGATATAAAGGCTGCAATTGATAACCATCTTCTGGATATGCTAGTTGCCCAGCTGCCCCTGTATTCTGCGTATGTCAAAGTTACTGTCCTGGAACAAGCATCCTTGTTTCATTTCAGTGAATCAGAAAGTAGTGAAGCCAAAGAATATATATTTGCCAATATAGGTGAAGAAGGCTACGCGATAACCAGATATGGAGCATATTCCCTTTCTCCGAGCCACATCACCAGCACTTGTGTGACTGTGAAGAAGCCATTTTATGTTGAATGTTTGGACATCTATACCATCTAGTTAATATCTTAAAATGTATTTCCTGGATCTTAGCGGCTGTGCCAGTTTTAAATGACAAGAAAGACCTATTCCAGTCCTCCTCCGACATAACATGGCCCAGTTCCCACTCCCATTTCATAGTATAATAAGGGTGATGCATGGGTCAGAAAGAGATTTTAGTCTCGAAATAACATTTTAACTTTAGCTCAGCAGAGGTCTTCAAAAGGTAAAGTCTCCTGCCGAATTGGGCCGTCTAGGCAAAGATGGTCATGGAAATGTTTAAGCTGCAGATAATAAACACTGCAACTGCCCCATAGGGAGCACTTCTACTATAGGGCGAAGTCCAGATTCAGTAACCGCCCGTATTATAGGTGACACATTTAAGGCATCCCATTTCAAAAACCTTTCTCCCAGCCAGCCTGGAGGGAACTCAGGATTTTCAATAATTGCCATCCTACATATGATGAAACCTTGAATCTCTGTACCACTAAATCTCAAACATTTTGGAGTAGTATACCCATCCTGGTACTGGTAGCAGAGATTTACTTTCAAACTATACAAAGGGCAATCCTTGGCAGATTAGCTTGTTCTGCTGTCTTAATTGCTTCCTGTAGAGCATCTGACAACTTCTTTCATGTCGTATATTTTCTGGTGAAACAGGGCTCAATTATGTCAGCAGTCTGTCACTGTCATCCTGAAACTGTAAGGACAACAGATGCGCGACAGGTCCTTTGATTGCGATATAAAAGTCTATAATGGAATCACTTTTAAATGTCCTAGCTCTTCAGCAGCGCAGAAAATTTATCACAGTCTCGCCATGTTAAATCGTCACAGCTCTTTCCCAGAACCTTCAAAGAGTCGTCAGCTGGTTTGCAGCCCTCAAGACATTTAGATGGTGTAGGAAAGGCAGCAGAGAGCCTAGAGTTTGAGAAGAAAGTCGGGTTGTGTGACACTGGACCCTGCTGGAAGGAAAATAAGCAATCTAAAGTTAATGTCAACAGAAGCAGTCAGATCCATGGCAAAAAGAGATGAAGCTTCTGCTGGGCAAGAAAGAAAATTGAGATTCCCACTGCTGTGACAGCAGAGGGGAAGACTGAAATGAACACATGAAAACGTATTAATTTCAGAATACAGCAGGGAGTCTGAAGTAATGAGAACAACAAGAGATGTACAGAAGCCGAAATAAAGATGGGGACAAAATGTAGGCGGACAGATTATACAAAGACACACTCACACTTTGTCCAGCTTGCCCATGTTTTTGCAATGCATACTGTAATTATTCTGACTCCGATCGTTGTGATAGCAAAATATATCCCTTGCTGAGACCTCTATGCCTGGCCTGTATAAGCAGATATACTCACTGCGGACAATCCTCGTCAGATAGCTGAACTCGTCAATACCGATTCATTCAAAAAAGGTGTTTATTCTTCTACATCAGGTTACAGCAGATGATAGGAACAGCAAGTGAACGGTTATAGTATTGTGCGGTCAGAAAATGATGCCTTTCCTACGTACTGTGCAGATTACCAGAGTGTCCTTGTTACATGTGGCTTTCAACTGTGCCCATGACACAGGAAGTACTGCACACAGGAAGAAGGGTGGGGCTACACTAGGGGAAAATACATCGTCACATGAGGAATAATTACAGAAAACATGTTTGTTACAACAAAAGGCCACTAGATGGCAGCATAGGATAACACATTAATTTAGCTATGAGAAAATAGTTAGACAAATCACACTATATAAATTATAACCTATATAACAATGCTAATATTAACTGAGGCTATGCATCTCATATTCTATGTCCCTATTGGGGCGGCACAGTAATAATCTGCCACTGTAAAGTTTTTAGCAGACCACAAAATACCTCTTCATCAAACCAGAATACTTTTGGAAGTTGAACAGTGCAATTTTTCTATACAGATCCATTCACCAGACCAGAAAGTGGGACAGCTGAAGAGGAAAGAGGTACAGATATGCGCTACAAACTGATAGGGCATTACTCTGACACGTGCTAGTAGTGATGATGCTTTCCTGTTCCTGTACCATAAGGTACCTTCATAATAACAACCAGTTGAGGATCTATGGAGTACAAAGCACACCAATAAAAACAAATACTTTCAGACATTGGTCTGACGGAGAACAAACTCTACACAGTATTGAATGGAGAAGGCAACGTGCATGCACCAGCCTAGCTCAGAAGACCAGTGGCTCTATGGTACCATCAGTACTTTGTTGGGCCACGAGATAACTCCACGAGATGACTTCGTTGGGCCGCCTCTTGACTCCACGAGATGTTGAAAGGTGATGCGAGGAATCTGACACGGCACTGTTGCCCTTCTGTTGTCTTGTACCAGTCTTGCCACTCTACATTCTGCCCTAGCATTGACTAGTCGCTGACGGCCACAATTTGCACGTTCAGACCCAGATTTTCGGCTGACAGTCCAGTCTTTAAACACTTTTACAATGAGCCCCTCTTGAACATTTCATGGCTCCATGGCTCGTGCCAACAATCATCCCACGTTCAAAGTCTGTTAAATCACGTTGTTTACCCATATCTTCAGAAAAAAAATCACTTCTACTGTCGTGGTAAACTATTTATAATGGTCTGGCCCTCTAGCAACGTCAGCGCAAAATTATAGCTAATTATAGCTAATTTGCCTACAAATGTCAGGTGGTCATTCTTGTGGTCAACTGGCCACTCAGTGTATACAAAGCCCAACTTTTAGAGAAAAGGGTGAGAGCCTCTTTTCAGGTTTTATTGCCATCTGCGTTGCTATTAACAGGACAAGACATGATTGGAAATCTTTGCAATGGAGTAACAGACACATTTTTAGTAGAGTGGAAAAGGGTTATAACTTCTAGCAATGTTTTTGTTGTGGCCTGTGCCTTTCTGACCCAGTGGCAATTGCACCCTCCATTTCTTGTCACAGGGACAGGAAGTGATTAAAGCCATAACTCTTTCCTGCTCCTGTTTCCTGTCCACAACTAAAACTGTACCCCTGACTGAGGGGCAGAGTTAGGGAGTGAAACTGGAAATTATAGTGACAGAGTTAACAGATTCAGAGGTAGATTTCTGAGTGTCCAGTATGTACTCTGTAGAATTGAGTATCTATGCATTTTCTTTACAAAGGGACTCGGCTCGATCAATGTAGATTTCACTATGTTAAAGCAGAAGTAAAGTGACAAAAATAGAACATTTCTGGACAGTAGGGATTGTTGGGAGAAGAGACATGCAAAGTTTCTTCTGACAAAAAAATTATTCCTCTCCCCCCTAGCAATTTTTTTTTCTGTGTACATTGTGAGGTGCATGTGTTGTACACACACAGCCCATTCCAGCCACCTCTAATATAATATACCATGAATGGGCCTGATGCCGGGGAAGATGGTTGCGCTCAGGAGTTATATCATCAGTGGAAACCTGGATGTGCCAGCAGAGAAGACGGTGAGTGTGTCATCTTAGGGTGGGGTGGGCTGGAACTATGGCCGCGAGGGAGCTCCATCCCTACATGCATTGCTTACAGCTTCCTCGCATGTCCTATAGAGGTGCCTGGATCAGAGTGATGTCATGTTCTGGCTCCTGGAATCTCTACAGCGCACGCAAGGGGGTTGTACAAGCAATGCACATATGGATGGAGCTCCGTCACAGCACAGCAGCCCACACTGGACCCCAAGCTGTGAGATTGTGTCTGTGGTTGTGTGTCCCTATCAGTGTTTTTGAGGGCCCATTCATTCATTTGAATGGCACCCCAAACTCACCTCCCGGCCACAGTTTGACCACACTGGAACGTGCGGTACAAGAATGCTGTGTGTTACAGTGCAGTGCAACTTTGGTCGTGACTTAATGACCTAGGACAAAGATGGGTTCAGAGGTTACAAAGGTTGAGAACCATTGATGTAGTAACCCTCGGCTCCAGCCAGGTCCAGAAAAACAAATTGTGCCAGATCGGGGTAGTCTGATGTAAGTGGACACAAGTCTGTTTACATCCTGATTCCCCATAGACCGACATGGGTCCAGTAATTTCAGTTTTTTTCCTCCATTGCAAGATTGTTGTTGGGGATTATTTATAGTGCATTGATTCCATTCCGCTAGGATCATTAGTATTCACATACACTTTAAGGTGCTCATACACTGTCATTTCTGGTTATATATTTGTTCCAGATGTGATCCAATTATCAACAGATGCTTTGTTGGTCAGACACACTATTAGTGCTTAACATAAAGGCACCCGGCAGGCTGTGAATGAGTCACTGAGCTCACTAATATTTCCAACCTGACAAAACTACTCTTCATTGGTAGCATATACATCAGAAACTGTCATAATAAAATGTCAGAATCATTTGTATTAGATTAAAATATCTCAACACATATGGACATCTAAAGTTTAATTATGATGCAATGCAATTACAGGGAAGGACACGACTTTTTATTTCAGTGTGATTTATACCAAGGAGAAGGAGAAGGATATTGTGTATCCTAAAAGAGAGAAGTAGAAATTGATAATGGGATAGGAGGCTGGATATGTACCTTGGCTGTCTAAAAGCCATAGTGGTAGCCTGAATTCTGCTATTTAATTTAGCCATATTGCCCCCCCACACTCACACCCACACCCACACCCACACACACACACAACCCACCATCAGATTTTTCTGTGCTTTTATCTGCAATTTCTTTTAGCTGGGCGGATCCAGACATAATTGTCGGGATCCGCTTCAGCGTCTCAGTATACCGCGAGCAATAACTCGCGGTATACTGTGGCGTATCAGTATACTGCGAGCTGTAGCTCGCGGTATACTGAGCTTAGGGTGACGGGAGGACGCTAGTTTGTGTCCTCCCGTTACCCTAAGGAGAACTATGGGGAAAAGCCTTAACCCCATAGTTTTAAGTTGGTGACATGGTCTCTTTAACTGCTTGCTGTCCGGCCGTTGTAATTTACTGGCTGGAACGTGGGCTCTCAAGGGCATTTTTAAACATCCTTTCCAACTCAGAAAGCAGGAAACGTGAACATTGTTTACAGCAGGTGACAGCTGTTATATACAAGCATTATAGAGCCTTCTTATAGCTTGTATAGTGCGGGAAATGTACTCCCCCCTCCTCCATGCTGACGCCTATCCTGGGTTCCGCTGTCCTCTGTGTGGGTCCAGGACTGGCAAGGCAGTTATCGCAGCAAGCAACCCCCAAGAGGAACTGGTAGGCTGGGACAGGCATAGGAGCATGAGACAAGCTCATAATAGTATATCCTATACTAGAATAGTAAATCCTTTTTTGTTGCTCCCTTTGGGTCTGCAAAATATACCAATGAAAGTGTTTTGTTATAAAATTTCAGTAAATGGGGAGGAGGGAAGGAGATACAAATGGTGTTCTTTGTAATAAAGTTGTAATAAAGTAGGCAGGACTGACACTATGTGCTTAGGATTTCAGAGTTATGTTGTCTAAGAGGGAGGTAGGTGCACATTATATCTTTGGCACTCCAACAGTTATTTTTCTGCTCTTGCAGCGTGTTTAAAGGCATAAAACATGAGGAAATGTGAATGTAAGCCAGATATGTACTAAATAATTTTTTTTTAAATTTAGCTTTGACATACGCTTTAAGCGGAGGAAAAACACAAGCTTGCATCACAGCCATGAATAATGAAAACTGCAGCCTACAACAAGCAGTGTACATATATAATCATTTCTGTAGATTAACCCCCAAAGAACCGGGAGAAAAACCACAAGTCCCTGTAAAGCAGTGTAATGTAATATTGCAGGACTAAGTTATGTTCTACCGGAGGGAGACAGGGCGCCATGTAAAGGCATTCAACCAGAATACGCAATCTTCACCAGTTTCATTTTCTGACACTACCGGGAGAGAACACTGGAAAAATACATTAGAGCTTTTTATTTCCAGATGGTGATTTTTAGCCACAGTGTGTGATAGAATGAAAAGTGTCACGTTATTGTGCACGACTAGAACGAGACACAATTAAATTATGTTGATAGGAAGGGGGAAAAACCTCTCTGGTATAATAGATACTCTGCTATTTGTCTTCAAAGGCTTTCTGATTTCAGGATTTGATGCCTTAGATTGCTCAGTAAAGGTTGAGCAATAAAAGCTAATGCATTTTAAACAAAAGGCAAATATGAATTGGCGGAAAGGGGTTAAAGGACCACTATCGCAAAAAATATAGTATTCCGGAACGTGTATGGGATTATTGGTACCCAGGGCTGGTGCTAGACTATTTTGTGCGCTAGGCAAGACCAGCTACTTGCCACCACCAGGCCCTCTCCTGTGGCATAACCCCAAAACCCTCAGCGCGGCCCCATTCTCCTGCTGGCTAGCTTCTGCAGGTGACAGGTGGATGTAAGCAGCCAGGACCAATAGCCAGACTGTTTTTGGCTATTTCAATTTGAAATAGCCAATAGCAGACTGACTATTGAAACCCCGCCCACTGAGCAGAGGAGCGGAGCTGAGAGAGAAAGTTGTCTCTTAGTTCCGCTCATCTGCTTACTGGGAGGGTGTAATAGCCAACCTGCTATTGGCTTTTGCAATTTGAAATAGACCGGGGGGGTCAAGGCTGCGCCCTAGGCAGCAGTGCGCCCTAGGTGGCTCCCTAGTTTGCCTAGTGGCAGCACCGGCCCTGCCTGTACCCGTAATATTCAGTAAATAAATTACTGTGCTTTGTTGGTGGAGCACCGGATCAGGATTATGGTAGATATTTAGATCTGTTGATAATTTACTTGAAAGGCTGCTCTCCTAGCCTGGGCTACTAGACTGGCAACCAGAGCAGGCACTTAAAGCCCATCTCTGGGCAAACCAAAAAGCTATACTTGCAGTGGGACTGTCCTTTCACTGCAGGGGTTAAAGGCTTGTTTATGCCTAGGGGACAGGAAAAAGCTGTTTTACTTACCTGATCCCCACTCCCACTGACTCCCTCTAGGTGCCGGCATCCGTCCTCCAGGTACCGTCCCTTGCGAGCGTTCGCGTTGCAGGGGGGCGGAACCGGCGGGATTTTTGAAAGTTAAAAAAAAATAGAACGAAAAATGGAAAAAAAAAAAAAAATCAGCATGGGGTTAATTCATGCCAGAGAAATCAACTTCAGAATACCTGATGTCAGCCCAGCTGTTTTTACAGGTGTTTTTGTGTGCATTTCAGGCTTGAGCATTTTTCCTGATATTACTTTTAGCCAATGGAAAGCTAGATCCTAGGCAAGAAAAGGTTATGCTCGTTTTTCGTGCATTTTTTGTGCCCCCATTGAAGTCTATTGGGCCTAAACTCATGACCCTGCCACAAATTAAGCTCATGTACTTTTTAGATCTATAGGAATTTTGTTAACTCTATATAAAGTGTTAGCTAAAGTTAGGCTATAGTTCATGGTTGGGCAACTCCGGTCCAGCTACAAGTTTCATGGGGTATTGCAAGACTAAGCCCTCATTCACACTAGAAACGTCCGGCACGTACAGCTGCGTGGTGCGTGCACGGCCGTATCGGGCAGCTCCTGGGAAGTACAGATGCTGTGTGTGATTAGTACGCAGCCCCTGTCCTTCTCTATGGGACTACGCGGCCATACGCCCCCCTACGCTCACCTCAAGTGTAGGTCCGTGCGGGTGCGTGTTTCCTGGCTCAGACGCAGACAGGATCCATCCTGTCAGTGTATGAGTATGGTTGCAGGTGAGCGTAGGGGGGCGTATGGCCGCGTAGTCCCATAGAGAAGGACGGGGGCTGCGTACTAATCACACGCAGCACCTGTCCTTCCCGGGAGCTGCCCGATACGGCCCTGTACGCAGCACGGAACTGTACGTGCCGGCCGTTTCTAGCCACAGGAATTACTCCCAGAGGCATGATGGCATTTGTAGTTAAAGCAAAGCTGGAGGGCCAGAGATGCCCAGTCCTGGTTTAGTTTGTTTATTGCTCACTTAAAGTTTATTTAAAGCCTATCTGGCTGCAATGATTTCACTGAAAAAATAGCAGTGTTGTCACCCTGTTAAAGGAAGTGGAAAAATAATGGATCTGCTGGCAATAAAACTATGTTACAGAGAGAGCTCAGAAAAACAAAAACTACTGTGTTAATGTCAGTGACAGACTGCATCCTCATTTGTATCATTCTTTAATTTGCCTTTAGTTCCACTATAAAGTAGTATTCAACTTCCAAACATTTTCTCAATAATAAATCAAGATCAAACAAATATACACTGAGTGGCCAGATTATTATGACCACCCCATCAGTACTTTGTTGGGCCGCCTGAGATGCTGAAAGGTGATGCGAGGAATCTGACACTGCACTGTTGCCCTTCTGTTGTCTTGTACCAGTCTTGCCACTCTCCGTTCTGCCCTAACATTGACTGGTCGCTGACGGCCACAATTCACACGTTAAGACCCAGATTTTGGGCTGACAGTCCAGTCTTTAAACACTTTAACAACAGCTGCTCTTGAACATTTAACACATTCTGCTGTCTTGCTGATATTCGCTCCATGGCACGAGCGCCAACAATCATCCTACGTTTAAAGGATGTTAAATCGCGTTGTTTCCCCATATCTTCAGAAACAAATCACTTCTACTGTCGTGGTAAACAACCTGCTTCCCTATTTATAATGGTCTGGCCCTCTAGCAACTTCAGCGCAAAATGATAGCTAATTTGCTTACAAACGTCAGGTGGTCATAATAATCTGGCCACTCAGTGTATATTGCTCAGCAAAGTATTTTCTTTACTTTTTTCCAAGCACTTACAGTCATCATGTTTTCATACAGCTCCAACTCTCTCTGCTCAGCTTCCCTAAACTTCCTGTCCAGTACAAGAACAGAAGGGGCAGAGCAGTCTCCAGCAGCTGTCCATTGGAGAAGGGCGGAGAACGAAAGAGGGAGCAGGGGAGTGTCTTGCCTTGCTGTGTCTGTTTGTTTGAGGAGATACACACACAGCTTACTAGCGCACACACAAGTGTAGCTTCATAGGACCATTCAAAGGAAAAAAAGCTCCCCTAAAACATATGAGGGGACCAGCTGGTTCTGCAGGAAAATAAAAATTCTAAACATCAAGGAGCAGCATCCACTGTAAGTGATTTTATCAGCATTTGAAATAGTTGATAAAATGTAGGGGTTTAATATCACTTTAAGCTGGACACTGTAGATGAGGGGTGCTCCCGTTCTGGGCCATCCAGAATGACCCCACCAAGTGGACTTACAGAACCGACCATAATGACTGATTATCAAGCTGGACACTGTAGATGAGGGGTGCTCCTGTTCTGGGCCATCCAGAATGACCCCAACAAGTGGACTTATAGAACCAACCATACTGACTGATTGTCAAGCTGGACACTGTAGATGAGGGGTGCCCCTGTTCTGGGCCATCCAGAATGACCCCACCAAGTGGACTTACAGAACCAACTATACTGACTGATTGTAAAGCTGGACACTGTAGAAGAGTGGTGCTCCTGTTCTGGGCCATTCAGAATGACCCCATCAAGTGAACTTGCAGAACCAGCCATACTGACTGATTATCAAGCTGCAGAATTCCCATGAAATCAGCTGAGTATGGCGGAGATCCACCATGAGTGGTACCAGGTCTCCACCCACACAGCTCAAGCAGCGGAAAGACAGTGGCTAATTAAGATAAGTGCATCAAGCAGTTGTAAAGAATGTCACTTTCAGGCTGCAATTAAGGCTGAAGCTGCATGTTTAGAGCAGATGAGCCTGTCACCCTGTGCGCAACCAATATTGCCTGTGAGCTGTGCTTTTTGTTACTGCTCACACATCATTTATTACATTTATTGTTAACCTTGAACGGGCAGGCAGCAGTGAAGGTGGTGCCTTTGTAATTTCTCACAAACAGGACACTATTCATAATTCCTAGTTTGGGGGGTAATGGATGTGTCTGTATTAGTTTAACCTCCATAACAGTATCCTGCATGTTAAGGCGAAAAGGAACCTGTGTGGTAAGCTAGCCATGGCGGAGTTGAAGCAGTAATGTGCTGATCTGAGAACCCCTACTCATGATGTAAGAGAGGGATTGCCACACACACCCACAGGAGGCTTCGTGCCATCTTTCATACACAGAAAACTCAGTAATAACACTTCTTCACAGCCATTAATTAGATTTAAAGAAGAATTATTATGTGCATGTATGTGGGGTTTTAAAATTTGTTTTTACTGTAACTTCTATGCTTGCTTATCTTAAACTATGTTTGCTTATCTTTATTGCTATCACATAGGGGGCTAACAAGTCGAAGTGACAGCTTCTCTTTAAGGAGATATAAGAGGTCTATTTGGCCCGCTAATGTCACCTCTGCACTCAATTGAAGCTAAGCAAGCACAGATTGTGAAGCCAGAAGTGACAAACAGCTCATCACTTCTGGCTTCATTTCCTGCAGGGATGAACAATGAGGGCTTGTTTACACCAATTACAGTGCGTTCCAGCATGGTTAGCTGCTGGAACGCACTGTATCGCATACTAAACTCCCCCCTGCTTTCTGGGGTGTGAGAGGACATTCAAGTCAGTGGCACTGAAGCCACACACCCCGCCCACAGTGCGATCGCCTGCACTGCGATCGCTTCCACTAGAACACGTGGCACATCAATGCCTGCATTCAGGGCTGGATTTGCCCTCTCTGCTGCCCCAATGCCAGGTTCCTCAATGTGCCCCCCTGTATGCAGGCTGCATACAAGTGATCTGGGCGACATCGCCGAGATCACTTGTACAAAACAGGCAGCGGCTTCCCCGCTGTACATTTAGCCCTGCTTGGCCAAAGCAGGGCTAAATGTAGAAAACAGCTACCTGCCGGTGCCGGGAACTGCATGTCCCGGGCGTTGGGAGATAGGAATTCCACACCCATGCAGCCCTCTACTCCCTGCTGCCCCAAGGCCGGGCCTGGGGTTGGCCTTGTGGGAAATCCAACCCTGCCTGCATTCCGGTCCAGCGTGATCAAGGAAAAAAAAGTTAATGCAGCATTTTTTTTGCGATTGCACTGGACCGTGACACAGGCATTGATGTGCACCGGCATGCTCCCTCCTGCCCCAGAATGCAGGGGGGAGTTTAGAAAGCGATACACTGCGTTCCAGCAGCTAACTTCGCTGGAACGCACTGTAATATGTGTGAACAAGCCCTGAGCGCATGTTCGCTGATCATCCTCCACTGTCTTCACTAACAACCACCATGAATGTTCTAGGTGACCAGGAGGGGCAGAGGAACCCACTATACATGGCGGGGGATGGGGGTTGGCACATTCCACAGGCACCAACAACTAACCATCACTTCAGTTTTTTCCTTCATTGCGAGATACAACTGGCCATGGACATGGATGTCACAATCTGTACCGCTCTGATCAGGAAGGGATCTGTTCTTAGATCCCTTCCTGAGCACACCGTGTGAAAGGGATCTTACAACGATGATGTGCTTATTTGCTACTTTTAGAAAACCGTACACTAGCTGGCTTCAGAATGAACTAGAAAGGAATTATTTTTATTAAAGTGCATGTAAATCCTAACAATGAACGTTTCTTGTTTGCTTTCTTTAGGTCTGTTAAATTTACAATTTAAAGCATTTTGTTATATCTGATAAGTGCAAAAATTCTTGTTGACAGAGAGCTGTTACCTTCCTCTGCAAATCTCATGCAGTGTTAACAGTGAAAAGTTACGAGAGTTGTCCCGTGGTTGTCACTGCACCAAATCATTCAAGCAAAACAAATGGCAAACGCACTCATCAATTTGTCACCAGCTTTACAACAAGGTGCACATGGAAGGGCTTTATACAGCAACAGCAAAAAGTTGCTTGACTGATTTGGTGCAGTGACACATGGGAGGTCTCAGCTGCCGTTGTGATGTGCGGGGTTCCTTGTGCGTCCCTGTGTCTTTAAGGGAGGTTGGGCTTCCTCCTGACAAACCTGCACCCAATTTTATCTTGCTCATAGTGGACTGTGGATGGGCTGAATAGAGATGTACAACAAGTGTAAGTAATGTGTACTATGTGTGCTGTGTGTGTACTATGTGTTGCATGTGTTTTATGTGTTCTATGTGTCGTGTGTGTGTGTGTTATGTGTAACGTGTCTACAAAGGTCTTTAAAGCTGCTGCTGCGTCTAAATACAACCAAAAAATATAAAAGGTAAGAATTTTGAAAATCTTTTAAACAATTTATAACAGTATACTACAAGCAGTCTTTATATAAATGTTATTTTTAAACTTATTTGTACTTGTGGAACTAGGCCAGAGACTAGACAGAGTGTTTTTTTATGGTTTTAATTTGAAAATTACCTTGGCTTCCTTTACTTGGGGTGTACTTTGGAAAATGCCCGCCACAGCCATGGTCCGTGCCTATCCCTGACCATTAGCTTAATGACCCTATTCTTGCACCACTTGCTTTAGTTATAAGCAGACTCTTTGGAAATTATAGTCCCCAGTGTAGATAACTGATCTGATCCTCGTAACACTCACTATTGTTATTATTGTTACATGATTGGTAAAATAATTAGAATTTGGACCACAGCTCCTTTATAATCATAAATACAATCTTTCATTGCTTGCAAACTCTCTTCTCAAGTAACTACACAGTATATTGTCATGCTGTATTTTATGGTTATGCTGGAAGCTTTCCCAAGGTATGTCTGTAGATCAAAGGCAGCGTATCAACTTTCAAGTACTGTAAGTCACTTTGTTTTGTTTTGCTTTGTATTCAATGTCCTTTCCTTTTTCTGTAACAAGAAAACTGTGAAAAAACGGAAAAATAGTTTTTCTTAAATAAACATTTCTTGATAAAAACAACGCAACTCCAGACTGGGCCTTCACTCTTCCCGTTCCTTGTATACATACCCTTTTCCCGTTTTTCTTTGGTCAGGTCACATGATGTCACGGTTCTGGAGTGCTAGGCAGGTCTTGAATAACGGGGTACTCTTCTCAGCAGCTTTCTCCTGCAAGTCCAGGGAGACTTGATGACCTCCATGGGTTCGGTCCTTGAGTTAGGGTTGCCACCTGTCTGGGATTCACCCGGACAGTCCGGGTTTTGAATGCTGTGTCCAGGTTTCATGGCAGCTGAGACCTGGACACATGATGTCAGGCAGACAGGGGCAACCAAAACAAAAATAGGGGCTACTGGCCCCCCACTGAAAATAGTCTTGACTGTGATATTTACATATGAATGGGTGGTGCTATTTACTCATGAATAAGCCGCGACTCATTCTCCCCAAAAAATGTCCTTGCCTCACTAGAGTGTTTGGGTTTTGCTGAAAGAAAAGGTGGCTACCCTACCTTGAGTCCTGTCCTCACTGTTGGTGAGTTGAATGATTCTGAGTGTCATTTAACCTAGAAAAGGACTGGCGCTGGATCACAGAGTGCTGAGTCTGAAGGGGACAGCGCCCAGAGATAAGGTAAGTATTGCTACTGCAGGGCTTTCATTTAGAAGAATAAATCAAGATGGAGTTGGGCTTAAAGATGAACATCTACAGGATCCATTGCTTGATACTGTTATTCACATGCAGGAATTGGACAACATAATGTGATGGAAACACACAAAGCAAGAGTCCAACAAACTCCACACTCCACGGTACTCCGTGGGGGAATGGCGGCATGTTTTGTGGCCTGCACTAGGGAGCAGTCATGATGCAGCCATGTTGGAATTAGTATTTGGAATGTGTTTTTGGAAAACACACAAAGCAGTTATATATTTTAAAAAATATCCCTTCTTAATGTCTTTCTTGCTGTTCCAACACTTCGGTCAAGGGTCACATGAGAACTTTTAATGTCAGTGATCCTGTATTGTCAAATGATCTCCTCTCATACATTGCTTCATACAAATTACAAGTCAAATGTGACCAACATTATTACAGGCAGAACAGTTTACATACAGCCTGGCCCTGCTGAATATGTGTAAGTAAAAACTGTGCCAGAGCCAAGCCTCGGGTATATCCATCCGTATACGCCTACCATTTAGTTCCCGTACCATGTTCAATAAAAACACTCACAACAGATGAAAGGCATTGATTTTTTTAAGCTGATTAATAAATGATTGACCTAACATTTTTAAGTGGTTACAAAGGTGAAATGTAATGGTAGTTAATATATCTACTGTTGTAAGAATGCAGAAAATACAAAACATGTTAACAGTCTGGGGGATTGTATTCTACTAATTAATGATATTAAGCATAAGATGTTGATAGCATCTATGCATATAAACATTTTCTAGTTGTTTGTATATGTATTTAGTTTGAAAATGTTCTTAGCTCCCTCCTGCAGGATTTGGTACAGTCCTGTGGCCTTCCCTTTACTGGAGTACCATCGCCATGGCAACCAATGATTCGGACAGCAAGTGCTCCAGCATCTCTTACAGGTAAAAGTAAATATAATGTACTTTCAGGCTTTTCCGGTAAAACAGTTGACAAATGGGACATGCAAAAGGTGGCAGCCCATAACAACCAGAGATAAATGAATTGGAGTCAGATAAGGAGTGATGCTGGTTGCAGCAGGGATGTCGATTTGTTGAGTCAAGGATGGGAACAGTGATATTTCCTGTGCTGCTTGGATGGGACACATGGCAGTTTCTTGACATTTTGATACTGGCACTTCCTGATAGTGTTGCAGCTTGCCACACCTCCCTGCCTCCTGCACATCCCTGTTGGCCAGTTAGTCAGCCCATTATATTGATGGGACAAAAAGACATTTGAGGATGTGGGAGGTATCTGTACAATATGCCAATACTCAGAAGTATCAGAGATTTGCCTGTCTGAAAAGACGAGTGTTCAGCCATAAAACAGGATATAAGTGTCTATTGTCGGTATGTGATATTTTTAAAATAATAGCATCTCTTTAAATAGGAAAATACGTTATAGGTTTCCAGAGCTGACAGGGCTTAGTAATGTAAGTAACAGAATTCTAAAGGATGATTCATGTATAACTGGGACAAGCAAATGTGTGCCCATTCAAGAACAACGTCATTTTGGGAGTGGGTGTATTTTGTTGTGTAGTCATTTTCTTGGTGTGTCATGTTTCACGTAAGAAGTTTAGCTTGTTTTGTGCAATTCTTTTTTTTATATATATAATTGGTCGGTGCATGATTTTTTTTTTAAAGTACTATTTATTAATTTTTCAATAGGCATATAAAGTTACAAACATCACCCACCGAAGTGGGGGCACATACTTAATACAACATTATACAAAACATTCCACCACCAAAACCGGAGCATGGATGGAACCTGGGCATGGATGGAAGTGCAGGAAAAATATTAAGGGGGTTATGCACTAAAGACTTGAAGGATGTAGCAAAAGATTCGGCTAATCCTTTGACTCACGTTGGCTGCAGAAAGCCTTTATTTCAGCCGAACCGAATAGCTGCTGTACTTGCTATTCTCTATAGCACGTACAGCAGCGGAAGGTAGCTGAAGTAAACAGCCGAAGACAGCCGAGCCGAACGCCCACCCAGCCGGAGCGGGAAGAATGGTCTGCTGAAGCAGGCCAAATCCCTGAACGTTGTTAAAAAATATCATTTAAAAAAGAAACCCAGCGTGGGGTTCCCCTACAAATTCATACAAGACCCTTTAGGTCTAGTAGGACTTTTAAGAGGGACCCCCAATGCAAAAAAAAAGTAAAAAGACACGTGGGTTCCCCCCAAAAATGTCATACTAGACACTTAATCCGAGCACTGCTCTGGCAGGGCAGGCAAGGGGGAAGGCGAGCAAGCACTCCCCCTGCACCATGCCAGGCCACATGCCCTCGACCCCCTGGAAAAGCACCTTGTCCCCATGTAGATCCAAGGGCCTCTTTCCCACAACCCTGGTCTAGTGGTTGTGGGGGGCAGGGGGCTCATCTGTATTTACGTGCCCCATTTCATAAAGGGGGCTACCAGATGCCCCCCCATGAATGAGTAAGGGGTAGTTGTTACCCCTCCTCATTCACCAAAAAGAACAGGAAAAAGTAAATAAATACACCATACCTTGAAAAAGTCCTTTCATTAAACAAAAAACAAAAGTCAGTTTTTGGCAAGACCTTTATTATGGATGTCAAGACTCACTCCACCCATGTTTACATTCGGCCGGGACCTGTCATTTTGCGGCAGGTGTTCGGCGGTAGTGGACGGGTTGGCGAGCGGCCGACCCCTTTAATTGTTCAATAAAAGGACTTTTTCACTGCTGTGTTTCTATTGTGGCAACTACCTCTTACTCATTTACAAGGGGGGGCGGCGTCTGGGTGCCCCTTCATGAAAGGGCCAGGTTTGTGGGGAAGAGGTCCTTGTCTTCATCGATATCGTGCAGAGAAGGGGGGCTTGCTCATTGCCCCCTTTCCTGCCCTGCTAGGCCACTGCTTGGATTAAGGGTCTGGTATGGAATTTTAGGGGGACCCCATTTTATTTTATTTTTTTACATCAGGGTTC
Organism: Nanorana parkeri; assembly: GCF_000935625.1. Classification (NCBI taxonomy): domain Eukaryota; kingdom Metazoa; phylum Chordata; class Amphibia; order Anura; family Dicroglossidae; genus Nanorana; species Nanorana parkeri. The sequence continues at coordinate 636,117 of NW_017306477.1, read as the reverse complement.
CCCCCTAACATTCCTACCAGACCTAAAGGGTCAGCAATGATTTAGGGAGGGGACTCCACACTGTGTTTTGTTTTTTGTTTACATAACATTTAGCAAAAATGCTGCAAGCACTAATTTTGCAGATCGCACTGGACCGGAACGCAGGCACTAATGTACCATGCGTTCAGGTGCGGGTGATTGTACTGTGGGCAGGAAGCTTGGCTACGGTGCCATTTACTTCAACGCACTGCCACACCCCCGAACGCTGGGAGTGTGATACAGTGCTGGCTAATACCCCCCCCACGTGATCAAGAGAAATGCCACCTGAGGCAACAGCCTCATTATTGGGACGGCCCTGTATTTATTTATAAATGTTAATAGCCTGTTATATTCTGTACATTTAGAAAAACATCCTACTTTTTTTAAACAATCTACTGAGCTGGTTAGAACCATCTCCTGATGAAGCACATTCAACATTTTACAGCTAATAATGTGAATAAACGATAGAACGTGGCTCTTACTGAGACAGGCAAAAGAAGATATTTAAATATATAGACAGAAAAAAAATCATTTCAATATCAAAAGACTGAAGTACTCAGGTTCTCAGTAGACAGACACAAATAGGTTAGCATTTTGCATTTGCATGCATACATAGACACTGCTTGTACATATTGATCCTGGAAGTAAAAAAAAAAAAACATATTGAACAAACCACTGCCTTGATGTCAAGGTGCTGCTCAATTTTTTTCCAACAAGAATTTTAATGATTCTAAATCCTTTTTAGTACAATTTTCTGGTATAATGGCTTGTCACATTAAGTCTTGCATCGGCTGGTACTTTTTCCATTTGCGCCATTTAGTGGCATTTAAGGAACATGCTCTTTATTCAATGGGTAGTTTCGCCAGCTTCATCTGCACTCAGACAGTTACCCTGGAGCAGTAGCACTGTAAAGACATTCTTAGTATTAACTCTACACTTCAGACCCCCTCTTTGATCTCCAACCCACAAGAGATCCTTTCTCTCTCCACGCTTGTAATCTTAAAGCATTTCAAACTCTCATAAATCAACACGATTGCAGCCTCTAACCTCAAAGGAAAAATGAGAGCTCATACACCTCATTGGCAGGAAAATGGCCCACTCGTCTGTATTTATCACAACTGCTGCTTCAAGAAAATTGAAATTGTTTTTGTAAGTGAATCCTACATCGAATGCAGTAATTATTGTGCGATTACAAATCTTGTGCAATGGTAGCGAGGGTAGGAAAGGGTAACCTATTGTTTGAGTTCTGTTTATTGTGATGGAAGCGTAATGGGAACGATTATAGAAAATGTTTTTATAAGACTTTCTAGAACATTTCTAAATGGATTTTTTCCCCAATAAATATGGAAAAACTATGCATGTACAGTAAGTGTCACTTTTAGCATCATAAAATAGATACGTTAGTTGCAGTGAAGTCTTTCTAGTCATTCAAGTGTCAGAGGTGGGGAAAAAAACATAAAATATTTAAAGTGACTGTGTTACTTGAGGTTCTACAAAAGCAAAGGAGGATTCTTAAAGCTTGTGTTAAGGCAAATTAAACACACTGCAATGTTGATGTGCCAGAAATATAATGTGCCCCTACCTTCCTCTTTGAGATCCTCTTTGAGATGGTAGGTACAAGTATATGCACAGATACTTTTCCAGCTCCAAGACTAGACTAGAGAAAAATTAAAAAGTTAGTAGGCAGCTGCTATTTTTAAGGAGCACACGCAGCTCCTGAGATTCGTACATCCCCATTTTAAAGGAGAACTATGGGGTCAGTGCTTTTCCCCATAGTTCTCCCCAGGGTCACGGGAGGACACAAACTAGCGTCCTCCCATGACCCAAAGCTCAGTATACCGCGAGTTACTGCTCGCGTTTTACTGAGACCACCCCAGCCGGGACGGATCCCAACATTACTGTCGAGATCCACCCAGCTAGAGGCAGAGCCAGCTGTACCAGCCCCCGCCCCAGTTGCCCCTATGTTAATCCAAACCTGGTAACTGCTAAAATGAATAAACTGTTGCAGGCCTACTGTGCCGCCCCAACGGGGCATTGAATATGAGATGCATAGCCTCAGTTAATATTAGCATTGTTTTAGATAGAGTTATTATAGTGTGTTTTTGCCTAACTATTTTCCCCATAGCAAATCCATGTCTTATCCTATGCTGCCATCTAGTGGCCTTTGTGATATCACACGTCTTTTCTGTATTTCTGTTCCCCATGTGACGACATATTTCCAGTCTATGTATGCCCCTCCCTTCTTCCTGTGTGCAGTACTTCCTGTGTCATGGCCACAGTTAAGAGCCACATGTAACAAGGACACACATGTAATCTGCACAGTACGTAGGAAAGGCATCATTTTCTGACCGCACAATACTATAACCGTTCAACTGCTGTTCCTATCATCTGCTGTAACCCTGATGTTAAAGAATAAACACCTCTTTTGAATGAATCGGTATTGACGAGTTCAGCTATCTGACGAGGATTGTCCGCAGTGAGTATATCTGCTTATACAGGCCAGGCATAGAGGTCTCAGCAAGGGATATATTTCGCTATCACAACGATCGGAGTCAGAATACCTACTGTGTTATAGATCATGACCATTTCAAGAATTAAGTTGTGTATATATAGTTAGAATTTTGTATGTAGGTTCACATGAAAGGTCTCATCAGAACACTTGACAACGCCATCAGAGACTTGATGAATGCCGTTCAACATTTCGTTTGATTTTAACATTGGATTCTGGAATGAATGGAGTTTCCAAACAAAAAACCACATTCACTTTTACAATTACGTTCACTCGAGAAAAAAACATTTTTCAGCCGGTTCCTTCTATTGTTTTTAGTGCTACGGTCGATTTGACCCCAATAACGATCAGACAAGCAAACAAATGTTCCTGAAACTACCGTTTGCAAACTAAGTTCTAACCATGTACACTGAGTGGCAAGTTTATTATGACCACCTGACGTTTGTAGGCAAATTAGCTATAATTAGCTATAATTTCGCGCTGAAGTTGCTAGAGGGCCAGACCATTATAAATAGGGAAGCAGGTTGTTTACCACAACAGTAGAAGTGATTTTTTTCCTGAAGATATGCGTAAACAACGCGATTTAACAGCCTTTGAACGTAGGATGATTGTTGGCGCTCGGAGCCATGGAATGAGTATCAGCAAAACAGCAGAATTCGTTAAATGTTCAAGAGCAGCTGTTGTTAAAGTGTTTAAAGACTGGACTGTCAGCCGAAAATCTGGGTCTGAACGTGCAAATTGTGGCCATCAGCGACTAGTCAATGTTCTGGCAGAACGGAGAGTGGCAAGACTGGTACAAGACAACAGAAGGGCAACAGTGCAGTGTCAGATTCTTCGCATCTCCTTTCAAACAGATTCTTCGCATCTCCTTTCAACATCTCGTGGAGTCACGAGGCGGCCCAACGAAGTCATCTCGTGGAGTCATCTCGTGGCCCAACGAAGTACTGATGGGGTGGTCATAATAATCTGGCCACTCGGTGTATATACAGCTTTGTCATTTTATAATGTTATTCTAATAAAAACTGAGCCAGTGCTCAACCCCATGTCAGAGGGGTGAATCTCAGTGACAAAAGGCAGACAGATCAATCTGGATCACCGATATATTTATTATTCGCAGAGCTGCATAGCCAACGTGTTTCAGGGCAATTACAGTGTTCCCTTCATCAGGGTCGTTTGCTTGAAACCTTAGTTCATGAGGCAAGATAAAGTATTCAAAACTTGTCTTTATTAAGAAAGACATTTTGTATAAGTAACAGATAACACAAAAGGTTTGGATCCTAAAAACGTCTGTATGTTAGCAGTGGTGATAATGGCAGCTACTAATAAAAAAGTTTCAAACTGTAGTCACCTTTGACTTTCTAAAATTATGCTTCAATGCAACTGTAGTAACAGATCTCCATGTATCCACTTTCCAGAACGGTTATCCTTCTGCCTTTTAATGAAATACTTTCCCAGGGTGCCTGGATGATGTGGGGTGGATAGGAGCATTTCTACATAACTGATGTGATTAGAGTTGACAGACGCTTCCACTTATCACACACTGAAATGGAATATCTCAGTATCCACACAACAAAAGCAGGTAATAGTGTGCAATTGGGTTGACTAAAAGTGTTGCAATAAATATATAAACAGACTCAGGTTAACAAAGCTGTAATTTGAATTGTATCAGTTTGTTTCGCCTCCTTCCCACCCAGAATCTGTATATTTATGCCCTCCAGAAGATTGCCCTGTGCTGAGGATTCATTAATAAATGCCCTCCCTTTGAGTCACCAACCAGAACTTTGCACAGCTGGTGGCTTTCAATCTCAGGTGTTACTGACAGCTCTGGTCCCTATCAGTGCTTTTCCCAATTCTGTGATTATTTATGACATAGTGATCACATGCAGACTTGAGAATTCATTGATAAAACACGCCTTCAGCCTGCAGATGTCTCTCCAGATGTCACACTATGTCAGCTATGACACAAACTAGAGGCTTAATTGACAATATATGCCCTCGTGGGTTACTGCAGATGTCACTGCAGCCAGAAGGTGGCAGTATTCATCTGTTCAATATTGTACTTGTCAGATACAATAACAGTATTAAAAAATAAATGAATACATAAATAGAAAGAAAATTAACCTTTTTTAAAACATTTTTAGCATGTGTCAGTTTTTAATAAAACAGGGTTTTTTATTAAAACCGCTTTATGCACCCTTACAAAAAAATTTTTTTTAAATGATTTAGGTATGCATGATAGCCATAATGTTATTGTCAAGCAAACCGATATATACGGAAACTGCCAAATTTGGCCTGAACATCTAGGCATCCATGGCATTTTGTCAATAAAGGGTTAAATTATCACTTTCACATTAATCAACAGTGGCATTATCAGGTAACAAGAATATGAATCCCCCTTTAGTCTTATCATGAATGCAGCTGCCAGACTCATTCACCTAATCAACCGTTCAGTGTCTGCAACCCCCCTCTGTCAATCCCTCCACTGGCTTCCACTCGCCCAAAGGATAAAATTCAAAATATTAACAACCACTTGCAAAGCCATCTACAACTCTGCCCCCGGTTATATCTCAAACCTTGTCTCAAAGTATCACCCTAACTGTCCGCTCCGCTCATCCCTAGACCTCCTGCTTTCCAGCTCCCTTGTCAACTCCTGCCATGCTCGCCTTCAGGACTTTTGTAGAGTCTCTCCCATCCTCTGGAACTCTTTACCCCAATCTGTCCGTCTGTCTCCCACCTTGACTGCCTTTAGGCGTTCCCTGAAAACTCACCTCTTCAGGGAAGCCTATCCCACCTCAACCTAACTGCTCAACCATCACATTCTCAAATAATTCATCCCCACACAGCTACCTCCTCATGTATCACTCCCCCCTCCCTTTTAGATTGTAAGCCATCACGGGCAGGGCCCTCCTTACCATCTTGTCTTGAATTGTATTGGGATTGTAATTTCTTCCTTATATTGTAAAGCGCTGCGCAAACTGTTGGCGCTATATAAATCCTGTATAATAATAATAATAATAATATGGCGGAGCATTGTCTATAGCAACTTAACTGATTCTCAAGCTGTATTTTTTAGTTGTTACAAAAGAAAAAATGGTTTCAAAGGGCAACAGTCATTCCATTCCTGATGCTTTTATACTGGAGTCCTCTTAGGTCAAACAGCCTATTACCCTATTACCTGCAGCCCTCTTATTTCACTGGAACTAGATTAAAGGGGGATAAAAAACAAAATAAAGTACATCAAAAGAGCCAGTTCATTAAAGATTTATATTCTCCCTCTTCACATCAAACATTATGTTCAGCATGCGGTGAAATATCTGCAGGTTTGAATAAGATTGAAGTCTTCTGTTTTCATTGAATTAGGATTTGCTGTTCATGGCATTTAGTATTCTTGTAGGTTTATAAAAATATTGTGTGTTTTGGATCGGATTTGATGTTAGCTCAAGCTAAAAACAACCTCCCAGATAAGCCTGAGCTAGTTAATATAAATCGCACCCTAATTATATACTTTACTTCCTTTGCAGTTTTAAAATGCATTGAGAAAAGTCTGCCCCTGGACAGAGGTAGTGTATAGAGATAAGGAGATCAGTCTGCGGATCATACTGATTAATTCTATGCAGAGAGATGTGACGTTTTGGCACTTTGTACCAATATATTTGCAGCTTTTTTTTAGTTGCTTCCATTGTGCTGTATTAAATGCCATCACTCTTTGTGCCTGCTGACCCCATCCCATAGCCAATCAGCAGGTGACATTGTTTGGGAAATGGTTTGTGCAGATTGGGCTTCTACTGGGGTCCATTGCAGCGACGTGCGGTACGTTCCGTGCTGGGTGAGGCATTCCCCCTGCCCACCCCGCCGATGCCCTGCTCCCCCAACCCGGTCTCCAAGCGGAGGAGGGAGGTAGAAGGGAGGAGCCTCCCTGTTCCTCTCTTGCTCGTCACTGCTGAGGCATCGAGATCGATGTGCTCAGTGTTTTTTTTTTTTTTATTGGATAGCTTGGACCAATGGCACTTTGCAACTGCTCAGGTACCAGGTCATCAGCTAAAGATCAGGTACCCTACTCAGTGTCCGCATATCTTGAAGCAGCCTTCCACCCTGACTTGCTGGTGCCAGAAACCTGTGTTATGTTTAATGCGTTCAACTACAAAATAAATGATTGAAGCGTACTGAGCTTCTGTACATTCAATCCTCACAATTTACTAAATAATAAAAATAGAATGGTCCTATTCCCAGCTATTTTGCTTTTCCCATAATACACAACACAGCTACAGCTAGAAGTTACATTTCCAGAACATTGGTTTCGTGATAAAACTGCCTCTTCACTCCAGTAATGAGATCTTAAAGGCAATGACTTCCGTAACAGTGTACATTTCTAAACTGAATAACATTTAACCACAAAAATTATTAATGAGGGTAAAAAGCTCATTATGCGTCCTGAAGTGAACCTGTTTAATGCAGCAAAATCCCTTTTACGGATAAACTCTAGTATAAGATATATTACAGGGAAAGCTTCAAAATAACGGCCGCTTTGCAAAAACATTGCCATCGGGTGCACAAACAGTCATGGTCTCATAGTCACAGCGGGGAAATAAATGTAATGAGGAAATGGATGAGCATATTGAAGTACACAGGTGAATTAACCAATCCAGAGTAAGTGATAATTCAGATATAGAGTAAATGCTGGTGGGTTTAGCCTACCTACTTTAACCCAACCCATTCCGTCTCCAGAACATCTAAACTCCCGCCTCTGGAAACCTGCCTTGGTCTTTACATGACTGCTCAGTACGTTATGACTTCATGGTGGCTTTGGAGACAAATCACTATATGCCATTGGGGAAATTTCCCTTCTGCTGCTCTCAAAAATAAAGTCCTTTAGGACACACCTATAGCCAAAACCGATCCCAATTTTTAGACGGCAAGCTCTCAGCATTCCACTCTATAGACATGAAAGCTGTACAGCTCTTAAAAGTAATTTCAAAGAAAAAAAGAGAATGTGGAAGAGTAGGAAAGAGGAAGCTAGAACCTTGGGGAAACATTGACCATGGCATACAACTTTCTAACTTGCCTGAATGTTTCCCCAACAAGGACTAGCAGGCAAGGTTGGAAGCCACCTACAGACCATGAGATTATCACCTAACTGGGCAGTTTTCTTTATATTTGTGGGTCCTAACACTTTGTAAAATGTAACCTTTAGTCCTGTGATCTGCAAGCTCTGTAGAGAGTACTTCCCATATACAGTATTCAAGCTCAAGACTTCAAAACCAAATGTTATAAGTATGATTGATAAAACAAATCATTTCCACCGATTCAAAGCAATTTATTTTTTATGTAAACATACAGTTAGCTTTTACCAACATGTTCATGACAGAACGTGTAATGACAGTTTCACTTGAAGGCTGCAATGAATAGGTAATTCAGTGACTATTACTAACGGATTATGAGCAATTTCAGACTACGTGCTTAGCTGATCTTTCTCAAGTAGCCATACAATACTGCAATAAACTTGATTTTGTTAATGAAAGCCTGTCATGAGAAAACAGTATGTTTCCTGGTCTCTGCTATGATCTTGCTTCAGTATATTTTGGATCATTGTCCTAGAAAAAGTAGACAGGCAGTTGTATGTATTTTCTTCCTTTGAGTGAGAGCTATTACAGGCCCAGCCAGAGTAAACATTGCTTTGTTTACATTCAGTCTGTAAAGCTGGCCATACAGCAATAGATTTTTGATCAGAAATTTTCGTTGCTGCCAGGAACCCTCGTTCAATTCTAGCTCAAATAGCCCATCAAGTAGAGACCAATGTCGATTTTGATAATCATTCATCAGCAATACCAACTTGCTGAATTTTGTCGATCAACAGAACAGATTTTCGTTTGCACACGCGCTGCGATTTTTTTCCTGTACAAAAACACCACTAATCCATCGATTTTTGTTTGATTGGAAAAAAGTTTTCCAGCCTCACCCTTCGAGAAAACTCGAGTGCGATTACAGTACAAAAAAAATGTTGGCGTCTCATCAACTGTTCGATTATCGTTCGAAAAACCGTTAGTGGGAGATTCCCCAACAGGAGTTTGCATTGGCACCTTTAATCTTCAAAGGAACAAGACTACAAACCAATATTATAATATATAAAGGTTCTGATCAAGAGTCAGTCTAGATGTAAATCCTGCTTTTCACAATTTTGGAATCACACGTGATAAGGGAATAGGCTGGAAGTTGCCTTTTTTTCTTCAGTGATCATATGAAATTGAAAAACATAGAAATAATAATTAATGGCTCCTGGCATTAAATCTAACAGGTCTATGGAGCACACACCAACCTGTCTTGGTCCTTGTCTGCAATTATGATGCTCTCTGCATTACATTGAGCCTCTCAACACTATACAAACAAAACAACACACAGGCATTGGTCTCCATGGATATATTATTAAAACAGCAAATGTATTTTAACAGTACATTTATCCTTCACATAAAATTGTCCTAAAACCACTATAGTTCCCTTTAAGGCAAAATTGGAAAAATGTTCGAGAATGGATAGAGAGCAAAAGAAAAGCTGAAATATTTAACTATCCTGGAAAAATGTTGCACCAGACTCCTTGCAGCGCTAAGCACATGAGCCCTAATTAAAAAGAGATGATTGGAGTCCAGACTGACTGATTCTCTCCTTTAGTAGAAATTACTAAATACATATGTTTGGTTACATGCTGGGGACTGGAGGAAGTCAATAGCAGCATCTTCTCCAGGAATACTTTTTAGCTCTTCATTTGTGCACCCTAGCAAGCCTGGGAACAATACCCACAAAATGCCTTCAAATTCCCTTACATCCTTTAGTGTAGTATCGACTAGTTCATCCTTGGGTTTCAGTTAGTCTATCATGCAAAATATGACCAGACATTGCATGGCTGAACTGTGACTCACCCCATACTGATCGCCATGCTGGTCCAGACATCAATCACATTTATGGACCAACAAAGAGGCAGCGAGGGCGGAAGACCGCAGTAGAAACATGGTCTGATCATAATTTGCAAAATGGAGTGCTTTAGGGGTAGATTGGACTTTAGGGTCCCTATGACTCTTTGAAAAGAAACTAAAAATGTGTGCAAGCAACTGATGATGCCTATTTACAAGCAGAGAGTAGCCCATGGGGCACTTTAGGATAACACTTGTGTCTAGGTCGGCTTTACAAAGAATTTTCACATTATATAGAGATCTTCCTGATCAGCTTGGGATCTCTGATATAGGAACACAATGGGGTCCCTTAGAAACATCAATGGGAACATTGTCCCCTTGTTATTCACACTTTTGCCAACTAAGACAAAAGGGTTTTTTGCAATGCAACCTGATAATCCTCAAATGTGAAATGAACATGTTGAAACTGTTGCCTGAAACATTATAGAGCATTCAAATGAGGCTCTTGTGCAACCCAATTATTATTTGTGCAGGTCAGCACTAATTTATTTAGCAGTAAATCCCTAAAACTCATAAAATCGGCATTAAATGGTTTGATTTGCCCTCTGTCATATGCCTAAAGTGATGACTACTAGTATTTATAATGCAGAATTTTACTTTTTTCCTCAGGTGATAAACACCTTCTTGTATTTTGCCTATGGCACAGAGGAGATAAGCAGATTTACAGCTTCAACTTGGATTTCAAAAGCCTTCCTAGAGCAAAGATACATAAATGTGACCTAGAAGATGAATGGAACATAAAAGCTTGTCATCTCTCCTTTGTGGTACCCACAGGGACCCTTTGATAGATCTTTAGAATAGGAGAAAAGCGAGACAAATGCACCCACCAAGACAAACTATTAGATCATGGAATCCAAACACTTACACTGGGCCTCATGTATAGAAAGTGACTGATGGGAAGGAATCAGGCGTTATCCATAGCAACCACAGTATTTCCAATTAGGAAAAAAAGCCTTTAGATCAAGACCTCACACATGGTCCCCGGATCGTTTTTTTAGTCCCTTGGCTTGGCTGCCCATACACCTATCAATTTTTTTTCATTCAACCTGTGACCCAATTCCTCCACCAACACAAACAGCATGTCGATCGAGGAATCCTGCTGTTTACATTGTATTCTGACAGGTGCCACTAGCACTTATCAGAATACCTGATCAGGGTGGGCAATCATTTGCTGCCAGCAATGATCGGTCAAATATTTTCCAGCCGACTCCTTCAAGCAGCTAATCAGGGAACACCGGCTGAAAGGGAGCAGACAGCCCCACAAACTGTGCAAATTTCAGCTAGTACATTAACAAAATTAGAACAGTGTATGGGCACCTTAAATCAAGTTTCCAAGGTCTGCATACAGGCCAAGAACTTCATCCATAAGGTAATTTTGTTTAGTGTAGTAAGTCTTGCTTCTTATTGCCACGAAAAAAAAAAAAAAGATTTAGGCTCTCAAGAACCAAGTTGTATAGGAATGATTTGGGAATGTCGTTTTTGAAAGCAACAGAACTAGTGCCAAACTGGACCCCCAGAACAAGATGCATCAAAATTATAGTCCCCCGCTGAGTGGGGAAAAAATGGGCCAGTCAAGTTCTAAAACTATAATTTAAAATTTCAAGTAGAATAGTGGGAAACCCTTTATAATGACCACACTAGATGTGCAGACCTAAGTGCTAAAAACCTAAGAGATATAAAAAAGGTACTTATAGGTAATTCCAGCCTCAACCAAAAAAAAAAAAGCAGTTTGATACTTCAAAGCCCAACTGTAGCTTTCAACAAAATATAGATCAACACAGTGAGAAATACTGCTTTCCAATCAGCAATGCTCGAGGTAGTTGTGACTGAACATGGGGTGTGTTGAACACTGGTGATAGTATACTGTTGTCATACAGAGAACAGTCCTCATCTTCAGCCTGCTGCAGGGGATGCAGTCTTTTGGGCCAGCGCTGGGGCTCAATTGAAGAACACACAAGACATTTCTCTATTACATTTTGCAGAAAGCTACAGTTGGGCTTTAAGTGCGGGAGCACACATTTCATTTATAGAAACTCAATCCCTCGACTATCGCTTAATCATTATGGAGATGGAATGGTTCCCTACTGTGTGAACTGGTATACCATAGCATTGGGTGCTTAATCGCTACTTGTGTAGCTCGTCCAGTGGAGAGCCTTTTGTTTCATCTGTGTAGCAATGAATCGTTTGCTAATATTAGTGAGACTGAGATTATTGACAATAACCCGTGTGGTCTTGCACTAAATAGTAGTAGAATGAGAGCTAGAAGCAAATTGGCTGCTATGCACATCACCCTCCCTTCTCATCAGACACTTTATTAAAACAACAGGCCATCAAGCTCAGTGTGGTCTTGCTGGTTTCATCGAAATATAAAACAAATACATCACATTAGCAGTTTTTAAAAAGACCTGAGTGCAAACAATTTACAGAATAGCAAGAGCAGTGTAAAAACATATCAAAAACTTTGGATGACGGCCGAAATAAAAAGCTAACTATACATTCTTTAAGGGGAACCATCACAAATTCCAAAATTGGATAGAACAGCAAATTTGCTGTCAAGTATTTTTTTTTAGCTATATAGTCAATGTGTGGTAAGCCCCACTCCCATTTATAAAACGGTCATTAAAATATCACATGGTAAAAAGGGCAAGAAGTGTGGTGTCTGATCAAGTTCATTGCATTCAGTGATCAAAGGGATGTGAATAATCAGACTTCATAATTGGCAGGTGATAAACATGATCAAGTAATAACAGCAGGCAAAAGGAGTGTAGCAGCTATTGCACCGGCAATGTCTGTGAACCACTGCCATATGTTTTCTCTGCCCCAGAAGACGCTGGGGATGGAGTGCATTATGGTCACGTCAATGTTGTCCCGAATCCGAAAAGTAGTACAGAGTAGCTCTAGGGAATGCCCTGCGGCCAGCGCAGATCCAAATGTTTAATTAACCGCTCAAGTGCCAGACAAATTCTGAGCCTCTTCACTCTGTTAACCAGCAGCTGCCGTGCAATGCGTCTTCATCAAATACTGCCGTAGCGGGTCTCTTGTGGATCCAAGCTGACCGTTGCCCATTCCACAAAGAAAAAGGAGATGGTGCCAAAGAATCCAAATATCACCATGATTAACAGCTGCCACTGCAGGAGGAGGTAGTTGCTATAAAAGAATGCAACAGCTGCGGTGATAGACTGAATAACAGGGGGAGAGACAAGAGTGTTACTGACATAGTTCATTACCGTACATCTGCTTTTCATGAATCACTAACATTTCTATAAATATGTGTACTCAGAAAAATCATTAACAGATACGTGTTAATCACGAAGTGACTGGCTGATTACTACGTTCACAATGTAAAATTCCACATTGATTGCTTATGTATAATCCAAATGTATTCGATCATCAGTTAGACCTTTCTATCCAAAATATTTCTAAGTGCAACTGTACTCTAATCATATGATAATCACATTTCTTTACAATGAAAGTGCTACAGCAGTGGAAATAAGTAATTATATGCCTACTCTACCTGTCCTAGTAAATGTTTGTGCCAAAGCTGGACACTGCTCAGAGATACCCTTGCATAGTAAAAGGAACCTTTAGCCGGGTATACATGGTTCTATATTTTTCGTTCAACCTGCGGGCTGAATGGAAAAATAAAAATATAACAGATTACTGATTGTAAAATCCCCTGCCGTTTCTATTTCATTCTGACAGCGGCCACTGTCAGAAGACCTGAACGGAGCCTCCAGATGACTGGCTGTTAGCTCCCTTCAGCCGAGAATTTTCCAACTGGCTCCTCAGGCCTGGTTCCCACCTGGGCGTTTTTCCGCGCTTTCGTACTCGCGGAAAAACGCTCAAACAGGGAAATGCCATTATTTTCAATGTGCATGGTTCCCATCTGGGCGTTTTTCCGTGAGTACAAACGAGCGGGAAACCGCCCTACGCCCAAAGAAGTACATGTACTTCTTTGGGGCGTTTCGGTCGGGCGTTTCCATTGGGAAACAGCCAAGTAGCCCTCGGAAACGCGCGTTTGACGCGTGTTTTTTTTTACAGCGAATCGCGATAAAAACGCGCAACGCGAACCGCGCGACAGACGCGAATATTCAATCCGCCTAGGTGTGAACCCAGCCTTAGATCAGCTGATTGAGGGATGCAAGGCAGAAGGGTGCTGACAGCGGCACCCACTGTGCAAATTTCGGTTGGTTCATCAGGAACCGGATGAAATTTGCTGCATGTATAGCCTACTTCAGGCTTATGCATACCTGGAAGAGGTATCACACTTAGGGGGGTATTTCTAAAAAAGGCTGCAGAGCTATTCGTTCTGTGAAACTACATGCACATTTGTTCTGTGTAGGGATGTTCAGATACCAAGTACCAAGTATCAGTACAAAGTACAGATACTTTTCCAGCTCCAAGACTAGAGAAAAATTAAAAAGTTAGGAGGCAGCTTTCATTTTCAAGGAGCACACAGAGCTCCTGGGATTTGTACATCCCCATTTTAATGCATTATTTTTTTTTTTATAAATATATATAAGGGATGCACCGATACCATTTTTCCAAGTACTGATATTTGTCCAAGTACTCACAGATACAAGTACTGATACATTTTTGTTTATTGTCATGTGACCGTTTTTCTAAAACAATACAGACTAATGATTTCAGGACAGTGGTGGAGCCAGGTCCCAGCTGCAACCCCGGTAGTTCTTGTGAAAATGCCAAGTATCCGCACTGGTATCTGAACTGGTATCAGTGCATCCCTAGTTCCGTGTGAAGGGGGCAGAAGTGAATGTTGTTAGGCTTTTTTCTCTCCAGGTTGAATGTTACTCATTAAATCAAGAATTGAGTAAATCAGTAAAATACCATACTATGGTCAATAGAGGGAGTTGAGAATCAAGTTAGAAATAGGCATTTCCTATGATTCTTAGCTCCAATTAGTGGCCATGATGTGGTATGTTCCCGATTTACTACGTATGAATGAATAACCTTTAACCTGCAGAGAAAAAAATAATTAAAAAAGACTAAGATTCAATTTTGCCCATTCATGCATGCAGTTGTACATAACTAGTAGCTCTTTTTTTTCTAAATACACCAATTAAAGTATATGCAAATGCAAAGGTGTTATTATAACAAGCAGGCACTAGGCAACATTAGTAAACCCATAGCCCCCCAAAAAAGAGGAAATAACACGTTATGGTGTTTTTTGTGGCAGACATGTGACTGCATGGGCGCCTTCCTCTACTTGGAGCAGAAACTAAAGATGCTCTGTGGCTTCTGCAGAAGTCACAAATGTAACAAGAACTTCATCTCAATGCACATGTGTTCTTGGGGTGTAGGCAGAGATACAAAGATGACTGACATCCCTAGGCAATCTCTGCCAGAAATCGCTTTCACTCACATAGTGGAAGGCTGCATGAGGTGGGTGGCACCTGTATTCAGACTTTACATTTATGCTAGGATGGATCTGCTACCGTGGCTTGCATGGTCGGTTACAAACAGGGAGGGGTTGTTCCTGGTAAGACAGGGCTGGGCAAGTCGTGTGTCAGCACAGTGTCCAGCACCTCCTTACAGCAAGCCCGGGAAGTAAACTGACCACACAACCACGGACATGCTTCCATACTTGGCGTGGTCAGTTTACAAGAGAAGGAAGGGGGACTGGCAGGATCACCTGGTATTTTATGATTGCGGAAAATCACTCATGGGCTCGTTTATATAAGTTATAAAGCAATAAGCTGGGTGGGATGACATTTGCACGGCACTAGCACCCCTGGATGGCACTGACGGGTATAGAGATTTTCTATATCTGGGCGGGCCCTAAATGGGCAAAGTGACAATGTCTCTAACACCACCGTACAGAGGCCTCCAGACTAGCAGTGCCTAATGCTAGCCATAAATATGACAGTATTTCTTACTTTCAACCAGTTTACAATTGCACCAATGAGCAAAAGCACATATGTAACCTACAGAGTTTCTATGAATACCGAAAAAGATCTAAAAGTATTGGTGGAAGGTTTTTTTCATCCATTCATTTAAAAATAAATACATTTTTGCTTGTTGAAAGCAGATGGATGTGGTTGGAATTACCTGAAAATTGCTAGGTGTGTGGCTAACATGATGACAGCTTAGGCATCATCCACCCTATATGCCTGCAGCAGCTCTGTAGCAGGCAGCACAGTGGTGTAGTGGTTAGCGCTTCTGCCTTGCAGCAGTGGTGGTCTCTGGTTCAAGGAGTTTGCATGTTCTTCTTGTGCTAGCGTGGGTTTCCACCGGGTACTCCGGTTTCCTCCCACACTCCACAGACATGCTGGTAGGTTTATTGGCTCCTGTCTAAATCTGCCCTGTATGTAGTCATGTGAGATAGGGACCTTAGATTGTAAGCTCCTTAAGGGCAGGGACTGATGTGAATGGGCAGGGTCCTCCTTACCATCTTGTCTTGAATTGTATTGTGATTGTAATGTCTTCCTTATATTGTAAAGCACTGCGCAAACTGTTGGTGCTATAGAAATCCTGTATAATAATAAATAAATAATAAGCCACTATGTAAAGTGCTGCGTAAATTGTCAGCGCTATACAAATTGTCTAGAACTTCTAGAAAGTTTGTCTAGAGAATGGTTACCCCATACCATAACATTTAGAATTTTTTGTTACTTTTATTGAAGGGAAACCGATTTCCTCTGGTTCAATTCTGAGATTTTACATCTGTTTACCTATTGCTATATAGGTTGCTAAAGAGAACACAGGATTGTTCATCTTCCAGGCAAGCAGTCTCTCACTGAAATTCTGAATGGGCACATTTGATGAGGGCGGAGTCACTGCTCTGACTCATTAACTTGTGTGTATAAATTTCAGCTTTAGCTACTGAGCAATATAAACAGGATTGTTATAGAAAGATACCAGAAAATTTGAAAAGTAATTTAAAGCTTTACCTAGAGGCTTAAAAAAAAATAGAAAATAATATTTAATATTTATATATCTTTGATGAAAAAAAAAGTAACAATTTTCATTTTTAGTCTTTAAAAGAAAGAAAAAACAAAACCACTACACATCCCTTTAAACCGGCAGAGAAAAATATTTGTATAGCATTTATCTTCATGCAGGTTTATACATACACGAGCGAGTTCTCACATTTCTTACCTGCACAAATTTGAATATCGCAAAAGCGGGAGCACTGTCATCGGAGTACAGAGTTCCCAAAATACTGAGAAGCTGAGTGTTGAAGCAGCTGTCTCCTAAACCCAACAGAAAGCTGCAGAACATAGACAGGATTTTGCTACAGGAAACAAAAAAAACAAATCAGCAATGGTTAGATGTGACTCAGCTGCTCTTTAAATAAAAAAGAAAAGCTACATTTTTAACCTGAATATACCTATTGATTTCCTAAACTGATTGCCTTCAATAAACCTCCTCGCAATCTGCTGCTGTTGTTGCAACTAATGTTTGCCGAATAACAATAACTGAGTTTTCTACACATTCTGCTAGCAAGATTGAAAATAATCAGCTTTCCTACAGTTACTCAGTGGATAGTCTTTGGTCCTAGCCCTCCACAGCAACCTTAATAGGACACTAAACTCAGCAGTTAAATCTTAAAAATACATTCAAGGACCTTAACCATTAACAAAAATGTACCTTATTTGTGTATCACTCGGCTGTAGATCCTCAAATCATCTCTGAATTGGTGCTGACGCTGTCCTTCCTTCTGGAGGGTGGCTACTTTGGTTTCCCATGGTCCTTGTGTGTGTTGTAAAGTAGCCACCACTCCAAGCTCACTCTCGTGATGGACTTTCAGATTTACACTTAACTGGATAGCGCAACTACATAACACGTACTCGGCTGGCCGACATCCACCTCTCTCCTTCTCCAGCTGCCGCGGCTCGGCCTGGCCAGCCGAGTATGTGGGCTGGCGAGAGATCACACCCCCCAGATTCAGTCCGGCAGCCACCCAACGCCTGCCGGAGACTTGACAACACCAAGAGACCTGTGATGTCATACTACTGTGGGACATCCCAACTGTAAGTAACGGCCCATTTACCTCAGTTTTTTAGCCAGTCACATCAGGCTTTACAATACCCTGTTAGGTAGTTGCGCTCTCCCTGTTTTAAGGGTTCCTCTCCTGTTTTGAAGAAGCTTGCACACCACTCCCCAGTGTACAGCACCCAGCAGTATGTACATACACCAGTAGTGCACTTCCATATCTGTTGCTTTTTAATTTTCTCGTGATGGGCTACATATTCATGTTCAGTTTACTAATTTGTATTGAGAATGTAGTCCATCATGGGAGGGAGCTTTGGTTAATTTACAACACACACAGAGACTCAGTGAATTTAGCGGGAAGTGACGAAACCCAGCCACAGTGGTCATGAAGCTTCATTTAAATACTGTACAAAGGTGACATTAGGGGTGTTTTAGACCCCTAAGGTCTCCTTGAAGAGGACCTGTCACTGCCAATGTGCCATAACACACGTGACTTTGCTTGGGATACCACATAGGGTCGCGACTTGTGGTCAGCAATTTTAAGACTTAACATGTTTCGTATCTATTTACTTGGCACATTGTCCAATTTGAATTTTAGAAAGTGAAAATATAAGATTGATAAACAGTGGCACTAAGATTGTATAGCATTAAAATTTTTATTCCACAGGGTTTCTGCTTTCAAAAAATATATAACATTTAGGGTTTTACTTTATCTTCATTCCTGCAGATAATTGTAAGGTGTATGGGCACCTTTTTGCTTCTGACCTGAAGAGAGGTTCACTCTCGAAAGCTTGTCTTTTACATATTTTGTTAGTCCAATAAGAAAGGTATCATTGCACACTGCAATACTGCGTTTTTGTCTTTTTTGACATCTTGTCTACTGGACTAATACGGCTTACTACCCAATATATATATATATATATATTTATTAATGCTGAGAGGACTATGGAGGCATCCACTGCCAACCACGTCTTCCGAAAATGCAAGTGGCTTGAATGTCATGCCAATTCTTGGGCTTCACTATTGAGGTCACTGACCCCGGTATGCAAATCAGGAGTTTGGACTTTACCTGAACTTCTTCAACTGCATGCTTGTTCCGGGTCAGTGACTCAGAATATTGAAGCAAGAAACAGTCAAGCGACTAGAATTTTCAGAATGTCATCAATGGTAATCCATGTATTTTATTTGGTACACATTTCCTTTCGATTCTGAACAGCTTGCTTAAAGATTAGTGTTCTCTTATGACTACTGCAGTAGCTCAGATCTGATTGCTGGGTAGACTCCTTAATGGATATTATGACATATTTTTTAACTGCTATGCATTTAAGTGCTCCTGAAGTTTTCAAGATAGTCTATTACAAGACAAATGGTTGAAGCGACTGTCAGCAATATAAAGTCCAATTAAAGTTAAATACTTACCTCCCTGTGGCTGAACACAGTGCCAATCAAATGGGATAACCAGCTTAAAAGGTGCCCATACACCTTACAATTATCTGCAGATTTTCTGTGGTCAGATGGAAAAAGTGCAACAGATTGGCCCAGGTGAAGATTACTCCATCCACACAGTGTAGTGTAGATGGAGGAATCAGTTGCACCTTTTCCATCTGACCATAGAAAATCTGCAGATAATTGTAAGGTGTATGGCCAGCTTAAGTCTGTGCAGGAACCAACAACCCCACAATACTCAGTGGTTCTTTCCAGCCACCCCCATGTCACTACAGAACATAGAAAAGACAATGGGGTCAGCGGAAGGAACCACTGAGAGCAATGGGAGATGGGACACTAGAAGAAGTGTCCATTTATGCACAGATCGCATCCGGCTATTCCTCTTGAAATGGAGCAGTATTAAGCAACACAAGCAGGAGAGGCAAGTAATTACTTTCAGGGAACTGGGTTTATCTGAACTTCCATATTATGTACATACAAGTTGCTTTAACATTTCTATTTTGTACCTATATAACTTGTTTAGCTTTTTATTGCAACACTGAGTCTACGGAATGTTAGGGCTCTTGGGATGCATAGCTAAGACTTTGCTGGGTTTTTAAGACTGGAGATGGCGTCAATGCTGCCCAAAAAATGACAGCCAACATCTAATTAGCTACTACTCAGAACAGAAGCTGTACTTCATCCTGTTTAATATCTGTAAAAAGAAAAATAAGTCAAGGCAACTGGACTTGCTGTATATTTCTTGAAGACGTTTCACTAGTCATCCACCGGCTTTCTCAATTCAGAATTGAGAAAGCCTTGAAAAGCACTCACCTCATAGTTCTCCTTTAATAGTTCAGGTATAGAGGTTTTTATTTTTTGCTTGTAATACTACACAACTATGCATACAGGATACATGGTTAACACTTGTGTCTTGCAGTATTGGCATCCTAGATTCAAGGGATACTATCAGCATCAAGTCTGTACATTCTCTATGGGTTTGTGTGGGTTTTTCTGTATTCCAATTAATAACTTAAGCGGCTTCTGACCAAAGGGGCTCTAGAGTATGCATGACTGTAGTTAGGACAGTAGACTGTTCGCTCCTCTGGGACAAGAACTGAAGTGACTTACTCTCTATAAAGAGCTGCAAAATACATTGATGGTCTCTAAATAATATGTGAGAAAGGTCCAAAATGTAAAATTATAAAATAAAATGTTTTAATATTATAAAATTAAATGTATTTGAAAAAGTAAATTTCCTACCTAGGATCTACATATGCCCGACTGTATGTTCCATCACGAGAGGCGATAGGGGCGTCAGCAGGAATACTAAGGAAGATCAGGTAGAAAGCTAGAAAATGAACAACAAGACCAAATAGAAAGACTGGATTTCTGCCAAAGCGACTATTCTTGCTGAGTAATCCAAAGACTGCACCACCTATAAAGTAGACAGGGAAATTTTTAATCAGCTTGCAGTATAAGAATGAGTTTTCACACAGCTGGAAGGCTTCCAGAAAATGCTTAGCTTTCGTATTTAAAAGAGCATTTCTATGCAACAAGTCAATACAATCTGTGAACTAATGAAAATGTCCAGAAAACACAGCAAAGGTGGTTAAGTCTGAAAGTCAAATTAGTTTTCTTAAAGTGAACCTGTGACAATTACCAAAAAGTGTATAAAGTTATATGAGAGGGAAAGGAGGCGCGAGAAGAGCCAGAGGGGAAAGGAGGCGCGAGAAGAGCCAGAGGGGAAAGGAGGCACGAGAAGAGCCAGAGGGGAAAGGAGGCACGAGAAGAGCCAGAGGGGAAAGGAGGCACGAGAAGAGCCAGAGGGGAAAGGAGGCAAGAGAAGAGCCAGAGGGGAAAGGAGGCACGAGAAGAGCCAGAGGGGAAAGGAGGCACGAGAAGAGCCAGAGGGGAAAGGAGGCACGAGAAGAGCCAGAGGGGAAAGGAGGCGCGAGAGGAGCGAGAAGGGGGAAGGAATAAGATAAGGAAGAATGAAGGATATGTAAATAAAAAAAATAAAAAAACTAGTGTAAACCTTTAAAAGGAACTTTGTACAAAAAATGTCCATCCTCCTAGGACACTAGCAAAAACTGAGGCATGCTGGTACTAAGAGGGGTTTATTCTGGGCTATCCTACAGTTTTTTTTCATTAGCCAGTGTCCAATCCTCCTGTGGGCCGCATTTTAACCCATAGGTTAAAGACTTTCTTTGTCTACTCAGAAAAAGTACCTTTTCTTTTTTGTTCCATCAGTGACAGAGTTCCTGGAAAGCTTTCCATTTAGAGATAAAGCTCATAAAGCCCACTCGCTTAAAGCAAATAAGAACTGGTATGAAAAACACCAACCTAAAACTTCTCCAAGGCCAACAAATATTCCGGAAAGCCCAATTAAACTTTTAGCATCAGCTCCGAACCAGTTGATTGCTCCAATACAAGTGCCAAACACACCAGAGTAAAAGGTGAGTTCAAAACCTGTAAACGAGAAAATACATATATTACTGCAGGCAGCAAACATCCTAAAACTTAGGCTAAGGACCACAACACAGACATTTTTTTCATCAGGTTGAAGATCCATAACCCCCCAATTTATTAAGCAGGAACAAACTTCAGCACAGTTGGGGGTTTTTTTAGAGCCCGTTCACCCCATAGCGTTGCATCACATAATAGGGTTGCATTAATTGCATTACCGTGTGCATTACTATTCACTTATTGGCACGTTAATGCATCTCCCAGCAGTCATGTGTTTCAAAGCATCGCGCAGTATGGCAATACTGTACTTTGCAGTAAAAAGTACATGCACTTTTTTTTCAACACACTGCAACAAGGTATTGCGGTACACACAAACACAAGGCTGTGGTGTGCTGTGCGATTAATGCAACACTATGATGTGAATAGGCCCTAACTTAGCCCCTATAAACATTTTCATAAGGTCTTCCTTCCCTTTCCTGTTCTAAAAATACAAGACACTGCAGTTCTAATTGTGCAGATGTTTAAATATTTACACTGCAGCCAATGGGAAGTGGAAGAAAGACCGTCCACTTTCATTCTGTTGATCCATTGTTAGCCATCGCTTTCCACTTCTAGGTCATAGCAAATAAAAGTAGACTGTAAATGGACTGAAGGTCTTATTAACCCCCCTTGGTGTTTTTCTTGTTTTGTTACATTGCAACCTGGAATTAAAATTGATTTTTTGGCGCTTTCTACAATGTGATGTACACTACATGCCTACCACTTTGTAGGTGCGAAAAATAATTTTTACTGTGACACAAAATAAGTATGACATAAAGAACAACAAAATCTTGAGTGTGAAAAAGTATTAATTCTCCGCTATTAAACCCCAAAATAATATGTGGACCAACCAATTAACTTCAGAAGTCGCTTAATTAGTTGAAAAAAGACCAGCTTGGTGCAATCTAAGTGTCACATGATCTGCCACATGATGTCACTATAAATACATCTGTTCTCACAGACCGAGCAAAAAGGGATCAGATCAGAGATGCAATAAAAACCCCAAAAGAGAACACTGAAGAAGCTCCAAAGATCCACAGCAGAGATGGAGGTATCTGTTCAATGGACCACTTTTAGCTTTATGGAAGAGTCGCCAACAAATGCCATTGCTAAAAGAAAAATAAATAAATAATAAGAATACACATTTGGAGTTCGCCAAACAGCATGTGGCAGACTTCCTAAACACATGGAAGTAGGTTCTCTGGCCAGATGAGACTTTTTGGCCATTATGGGGAACTCTATGTGGCACAATCCCAATACCATTCCCATCACTCTGGGAACACCATCCCCACAGTGAAGCATGGTGGGGGAAGCATCATACAGTGAGAATGCTTTTCCTTGGCAGGGACTGGAAAACTGTTACAGGATTGAAGGAAAAAAAATGCATGGCACTAAAATATTAAAAAGGTGCACCAAGATAGAATATTTTTTAAACCAAAACCCCCAGCTTTTTTTTCTAAGCTTTTTTTAAAAAAAAAAAAAAAAAAAGATAGATAGATAGAAACATAACCGTTAGGGGCTTTGGGGAAATACCAGGGGTCTAAACAGACCCCTGATGTTTCCCTTTTAAAATAGTAAAAGTGATTGAGTCCTAAACCTTTTTCTGCAGCCCCTGTTATGAATAAAACAGGAAGAGACTATACTGATTGCTCCAGTCCATTCATAAACTGTGGAGATAGTATGAGTTACTATGTCCACAATCATGAATGAACAGGAAGTGATCTAGAGCACTTCTTATTCACTCATAATTAGGGACACAGCAAATGTACTATATCCTCAGTTATTTACACTCAGCGGTTAGCTGTTTGCCGAGTGTGTGTATACCGCCGTCCACCCTGACTCACCTGTCATAGGAGGCTGAGCAATAGGTGCGGGGAGGAGAGCTCGGACTCCTGAAACACCGCTGATCTCCTTCCCACACCGCCTTCTGTGACAGCTGTCTCCTCCCTGCACCACTCTCCATCCTGATTTCCTTGTCACAGGAAGTCGAGTGGTGCGGTGCAGGAGAGCTCCACAACAACGCTCTCCTTCCCGCCTGACATCCTGAAATTTTCTTTCCTCCCCGCTGGGCGCTGCTCTGTCCCCACTGATCCCTGCGGCCTCTGCCAACACAGGAGGGGGGAGCAGTGGGGATCAGAGTGGATACTAAGCAGTGCCCAGCAGGGAAGAGAAAAACAAGAGATGCACCGCATTTTCGGCGAAAATAAATTGTACTTTTGGCTTTTTAAACTGTTTCGGCGGCCGAAATTATGGCACATCCCTACTAAATACAGGACAATTCTCCGTATCTCTATAGGTTGAACTCGATGGACTTTGTCTTTTTTCAACCTGACTATGTAAGAAAACCTCTTTTAGTCTGCCACGCATTTGAAACTGGGTTGGAGGTTCACCTTCCAGCAAGCCAATGACTCTAAACATACTGCTAAAGCTACACTGGAGAAATTTAAAGGGAGCCATTAAATGTCATGGAATGGCCTAGTCAAAGCCCAAGTCTCAATCCAATTGAGAATTAGTGACATGACTAAGATTGCTGTACACCACTGCAATCCATCCAACTTGAAGGAGCTGCAGCAGTTTTGCCTTAAATAATGGCCAAAAATCCCAGTGGCAGGATGTGCTAAGCTAGTAAATAGAGACATACCCCAAGAGACTTGCAGCTGTATTTTCTGAAATGGCGAACCCGCAAAGTATTGAATACTTATGCAAACAAGAATTGTTTTGGTTTTTTTTGTCTTCATTTTGGTTTGTGTCACAATAAAATGTATTTTGCCCTTACAAAGTGGTAGGCATGTTGTGTACATCACATGGTACAAACCTTCCAAAAATCCATCTAATCTCCAGGTTGTAAGGCAATAATACAGGAAAAAAACCAAGGGGGTGAATACTTTCACAAGGCACTTTATATGTCATTTGAAATGAAGGCTAAACGCTGACTAAAGAATTAAATCACAGAAAAATAGTCTGTGTGTTATCAGATTCAATTCCTGTTTTATGATTTTACAAATGAAGTGTGTGGGACAGGGCTGCCCTACATCTTTGACTGATTTGCCAGTGTCACCTGAAGGTAGCTGCATATCACATTTGTTAAAGAATGAACTCCCTGTGTCCTGTGATGTACTAGCAAGAAAGAAAAAAAAAAAATGGCACACGTCAGGGGACACAGGCATGCAAAACTCCCAGAAATGCTGAATGTCCAAGAGGCTTTAACAGAGAAGAGGTAGGAGACATGGAGGTGAGTATATGCCATCTTCTACTGCTGGATTTAAAGCTTTAGAGACTAGACAAGGTTTTTAACATTCTTGCGGTAGCACACAACAGGGTAAAACTGACCCTAATGCCATTCATAGCAGACATTTTTTAATCAAGCAATCACTGGCCTAGCCCCTGCAAAATGTTTCTTTTCCATCCCCTACTTTTTACTCTCCATCTAAATTGATAGATAGTCACAATACAGAATTCTGATAAGTGAATGTTCCAGAGCTCTGGTACAGATGAAAGCATTTTCATTCTAATCTATGCTGGGAAGAAATCGAATTGAGGAGGAAGGAGCAAGCACAGATAGAATCCTTGGCAAAAATCTTACGCAATATTTATAATACTGGAATTGCCCATATACACAATTGAAATAAATACAAAAGGGAAATTAATTTAAAAGCCCTGCACAGATCCACCTAAATACAAGCTTGTCATAAATATGGAGCAGGTTAAGATGAGATATTTTCCAGCATACGTAATAGAATAAAAAAAAATGTAACCTGAAACCTTGTGCCACAGATATGAATGCTTCTCACAGACCTCAAAAGAAAAAAAAACACAAAAAAAAACCACAAAAATCATGGCCTGCATTGGTTGCTATAAATGAATATAACATTTCATGTCCGATTTGCCTTCTCCGTTCTCATTATAGAAAGATGTAATGGATTGCAAAGGTGGTCATTTAGTGTGCAGGAATCTGTCTTGCATGCTACTGGGTGTAGCAGATTTCTATTACCCTACTGGCCTCTGCCTTTGTCACATTAAATCTCATGTTAGCAGGCTGTCCAATGGAAAAAGATCTTGCGGAAACCCCACAGATATCCATTAAAATGTGACAAAAATCGGCCTAATAGAATCACTCTATTTATGCAACTCTCCTCTTACCGAATGCTATCTGGTAGCTTCATTCTGGCAGAAATCTTTAGCATGTTTGGTTTTCTAGCATAAACGGTTGTGAAGGTGGAGATAATCAATAATTCCTTCAGCAATTTTCACCGCTACAATCATTCGCAGGAACAATAAAGCTAGGTTAAGAAGTAATTGTCGAGCAAACCATTTATTTTATCTCCATGCTGTTACGAGCAGATCTCGCTGGAAAAGTCAGCTGCATATATAGCAGGAGAATTGGTGATGAATTGTTCCCTGTGAAAGGCAACATTTTTAAGTACATAAAGTTCTCCTCTTGTGGCCAAAAGGAGCGGGAGATGGGATATAGATAGAGAGATATAGATAGAGAATATATATATCTATAGATATATATAGAGATATATATATATTTAAACTAAAAGTTGATATGATAGAGAATATATATATATATATATA